>NW_027286719.1:332500-347500 GCF_022747635.1 Hetaerina americana | reverse complement strand
GATCCTACTCTACATCAGGTCCCTCTTCATCTCCGAGTACGTCCTTCCTCCCTTCATCCCGTCCAAAATCCCTATCCTGTTCCTGCCCTTTCCTCGTTTGACCAACATTCTCCCCTCTTTTACAGTATTCAACATCCCACTGCCGGTCAATACCCCCTTCATCCATTTTTCCTGCCTCCACGGGATTTCTCCCAACCCCTCTCTTCGCCCACCATACCAAGTACTTCCTCATTTGTTTTCTTCTCGGTCCATTTCACCTTCTCCATTCTTCTCCACACCCACATTTCAAAAGCCCCATTCTACGTCTATCCTCCTACTTCAATGGCCACGTTTCTGCGCCGCACATAACTACGCTCCATATCAAAGTTTTATGAGTCTTTTCTTAACATCACTGCTCAACGTCCCTGTCATCTACTCCCTCCTCCTTGTGAAAGCCTCTATGCCTAGCGCAATTCTTCTCCTTACGTCTCTTCTACTTCGACCGCGTTGGTCCAAAACACTTCCGAGATACGTTAACTGTTCTACCTGCTCTAGTTTTTACCCTCCTTTTTAGTTTTTGCTTTTGTATATTAGCTAAGATATATTTAAACTCATTTATGAACTAATATTCCTGCATGTATGGCTGGGGTTCATCAGAGACCAAGTAAGCATAATGACCAAGGTAAGGAAGAAGGACCTCATCACAAATGGCCACCTAAATCCATTTCTACTCCCAAAGAAAACACAAGATAATACTCATTCCCTCGCCTCTCCCTCCGCCCCAGCGACAAGTCACCACAACACCCAACCCAATCTCATTTGGTCCAATCCCACATCACCACGCTCCCCAACGGTTCTCATCTTACACCCACTTTCGGCTATCACCTCTACACGAATTACAATGACACGTTTCTGTGACGAGCACCATTAGTCCGGAAGACTGTTAGGATAAAAAGACGAGGGTGACTGGTCTCTTAGAGGAATCGGACTGGGAGCCGCTTGAGATGCGAAGAGAAGACAAAAAGGGAATTATTATGGCCTCACACATTTGGGTAGGCTAGAACACAGAGATAAGATAAGGGAAAGACGCTTCAGTGCAGGCACACGAGGTCTATCCAATAAATACGCAAACTGGGGCAATCTGGCGGCCATGACGCGGACTATAGCCTCGCCCACTATCGGCGCATGTTGCTCGATACCCAATGAGCCGTCTGTGATTGGCGGATCGTCGAGCTGTGAGCATGGTGCCAGTTATGTTAGCTTCTGTGGTCCTTGGTTTTACTGTTTGCCGAAAATGGAAATTGATTTGGAATCAACGAATCAACATCAAGTTTTGGGTGAAGTGCGGTACAAGTTAATAAGAAATTACTGAAATTTTGACAACTGTTTACGGTGATCATGCTCAGAAGAAATTCTACGATTCTGCTACGAAGATCATGCTCAGGAAGAAAGATCATGCTCAGCCCATTTTCAAGTGGATTAAATCAAACCAAAAATCAATAAAAAGCCGATCGAAAATCAAAGTCATACCCCTGGTTTTCTTTGATGTCAAAGGTATTGTAATCACGAATTTTTTCTCGAAGGACAAACAGTAAATGCTGAGTTCTACCCTACAGTTCTCAAGCATTTGAGAGATCGCGTGCGTGCAAATTTGACTCATAGCGATGGACGGATCCAGCACCATGAGAATGTACCTGCACATTCAGCATTAATTGCTCGCCAGTTTCTGGCAAAAAATTCAATGACGATCCTTGATCATCCCCCTTATTCGCCAGATCTCACCCGCTGCGACTTTTTCCTATTCCGAAAATGCAAAAATGTGACGAGGGGACATCACTGGGAAGATGTGGACACAATAAAGCAAGAAACGACAAGAAAACTAAAAAGCCTAACTGCCGAGGACTTCCAAGGGTGCTTTAAACAGTGGAAAAGAAGATGAAATAAGAGATTAGCAACGAATATAGAGTACTTTGAAGGGGACAAAATCGATGTAGACTAAATTTTTCAAAATAAAGTTTTAATGGCCTCAGTTCGCGTATTTATTGGACCGACCACGTACATAAATATTCGTTATTTATTCGGACAATCAGGAATCATAATAGTAATAAATAAAAGTATTAATAGAAATAGTAACGACATTCTCATTATACAGAAGAACAAGATTAAATGCCGCGTTGAAATCTGGTACATTCGTGTATGTGGTGTGGTGCATGTGCAGTTGTTAGTTGCTAATAATTATATGTATTCGCATGCGTGTAAGTTAACATGGGTTTTGCTTGAATATGTACGTCCTGCGTCGGCGTGAATTGGCATGATTTCGTTTCTTTCGCATGTGGTTTTATTCTGTTCTCGGCTGGTGTCCTAACACCTCCCGCCCACACGCCCTTCCGGCGGCTGGCGTAGTAGTATCGTGTAGATGTAGAAGCTACTACGGCGTAGTGAAATATATTTTCGGTGGAACGCAATATATTTTTGGGCCAATATATTTTCGGTGGAACGCAAAGCGTGTTACTTTCCTATCCATCTACATCTACATTATCTCCCGCAGGTCGCCGTAAGGGCGTGTGGCAGGGATGTTAGGTCACCAGCTACGAACGCACAATCACAACCATTACACCTCTACACATTTCAGTTCGATCATGCATTCGAATTAAGTTAATTACACGAAAGGGGCTACTCACAGGCAAGAATGTTCAATATCTGGAAACATTCAAATCATGGAGGGACAATGTCATAAAAATGGGTCTAATTGATATTCATGCAGGATATCGACAAAAATATACACACTACCAATACTAATTATCCCTTTCGCGCTTGCGATCAGATCTATCATGATATCTAATCGCAAGAGGAAAAAACGACGTTTTAAATCCATCCGTTCTACAATGAATCTCCCAGTTTTTACGTTGGTGATCTGACCTACCATTGTAAGTGGGGGCCGATAATATGTCTTTAACATTCTCGGATAAGTGACCTGCCACAAATACACTCAATAAATTTAACCTGTATTTCAACCTGCGGTCAACTAGTGGCTCCCATTCTAATTCTTCAGATAGTGTCGTGACACTGCTACCTTGTTCATAAAAACTTTTCACAAACCTAACTACTCTACGTTGCACTCGATCTAGTTCCAAAACTAAGCCTACCTCGTGAGGGTCTCTTACTCTCGCAGCGTAGTCCAGGCGGGGCCTTACAATAGAACTCTTTTTACCCTCTCATTACATTTCCCAAGTATCACTTACATGAATCCTAACTTTTTATCAACGATTCCGCAAATTTCGCGAATGTGTGTTCCCCAGGACATGTCCTTAGATATGGTAACACACAAATACTCTACCGATTTTTCGCGAATGTGTGTTCCCCAGGACATGTCCTTAGATATGGTAACACACAAATACTCTACCGATTTTACGTTTGTTATGTTCGGTTCCGGTATGCTGTAATTGTTTGCGGGCGAAATACTCTTCCTCCGAAAATCCATCGAAGCATGTATTCAGAATTCGTAATTCCCATGACAGGCCCCACTTGGGATATCACTTAGGTCATTAGAAAATGATTACTAATCTCCCTGACTTGTTATGTCCACGTATATCTTTGAATTGTAAGCAAAGAGACGAAGTTTACCGGTAACTTGAGAAATTATGTCAACACTGTAAATGAGGAACGATAGCGGAACGATAACGCTTCCTTGTGGGACACCCGATAATGCGCTTGCCGTGTCAAGACTACATCTCCCACCTCATTCTACGGGAACTTGTTTCCCCTTCCCGCCAACCCAACCATGATACAGATTGTACGAGGTCTGTCCAAAAAATTAGCGAACTGAGGACATAAAAACATTTTGAAAAATTTAGTCTACATCGATTTTGTCCCCTTCTAAGTACTCTCTATTCGCTGCTATGCACTTATTCCGTCTTCTTTTCCACTGTTTAAAGCACCCTTGGAAGTCCTCGGCAGTTAAGCTTTATAGTTTTCTCGTCTTTTTCTGCTTGATTGTGTCCACATCTTCCCAATGATGTCCCCTTATCACATTTTTTCATTTTGGGAATAGGAAAAAGTCGCAGCGAGCGAGATCTGGCGAATAATCAATGCTGAATGTGGAGGTGCATTGTCATGATGAAGGATCCGTCAATCGCCTAAGGTCAAATTTGGTCGCACGCGATCTCTTAAACGCTTGAGAACTGTAAGGTAGAACTCAGCATTTACTGTTCGTCCATGAGGACGAAATTCATGATGAGCAACACCTTCGACATCAAAGAAAACCAGGAGCATGACTTTGATTTTCGATCGGCATTTTCTTGATTTTTGGGTTTGGGTAAATCCACTTGAAAACGGATGTTTTCTTTAGAACATTATTACCGTCAACAGCTGTCAACACTTCAGTCATTTCTTGATAAACTTTTACCGTACTTCACCAAAAACTTGATGTTGATTCCTTGCTCCATGATTCCTAATCAATTTCCATTTCCGGCAAACAGTACCACAGGCCAAGACCACAGAAACTAACATAGCTGGCACCATACTCACAGCTCGACGATCCACCAAACACAGACGGCTCATTGGGTCTCAGGGAACTAGCGCCGCTAAGGGGCGGGGCTATAGTCCGCGTCATTGCCGCCAGATTGCACCAGTTCGCGTATTTATTGTACATACCTCGTATTCCACCTCCATCCATACCACTTCCTAAGTAGATCACGTGATCACGGTCTGTGCTTCCTGATGGGTGTCTTCTCCGTGACATTTCTTTTTCTTCATTGAAACACATCTTCTCGACCCGTAGATGGTCGCCGTGCAGACCGAAATGACGACATAGGAGTTCCTTCACTATCATCATATTGACTTAGGATTAGCTTTCTGATATACTTTTACGCAGACTGAATGAGCATGAAAGAGCTAAAGCAGGAGACAATATCGGCTCTCGGAATTGGCAAAGCACGAATATAGAGTAACTGGTCATGGCATAGACTTTTCGCGACGCGAGGATCTATCATTATGGTGAAATAAACACTTGTTTTAAACCGTCTTCCACCAGGATGTATATAAATTTGCACGTTATTTGAGTTTTTAGTGAACATTTTTTCCCTTCTCCCTTTCTCTTCCTCACCTCTTACGCTACCATCCTGGTGCTTGCAACCCCAGCTAAACACCTTATTGGAGGATCGCGGGGCATTGATGTACATACCCTGAAATGTCCACAAAAATTAAGAAAAGTATGAAGAAGAATGCCGCTTGGAGGGAAGGAGCCACCTTACGGACTCCATTCTCCTTTCCAACGGTCTGGGTACAATTTCTGCAGATTTCCTTAATCCTCAGGCAAATACCTGACCGTGCAAGGTTCCCCCAGGTTAAGATGGAATAATAATATTCATTCTACGTGAGAGCTGATTCCTTTTAAAGTGAATAATTTTCTCAGACCGAAAAGGCTCCGGCATCCAGTGTAATCCCTGAGTTTCATTTACAGTGATAACCTTCCAAATAAATTACTCTTTCTGTGACACAAACTTAAACTACGCAAAAAACCTGCACGCGAATGTGTTGTTCAGGTGTGAGCAGCGCTGTAACCCACCAGTTCACGCAAAAACATGTCTCACGCTCAATTTTACGGTTACCATCGTGGCGGGAAGGCCATATATCATGGCGATAGTAGCTAGGCGTGGCGCCGAGCTACCATGCACCAAAACCATTCAGGGGTTGAAATTTCAACTCCGACAATTTTTCGGAAACTTCTAAAAATATTTCCTCATGCTTATTTTTCTCGCAACTAAGATAATTTATCACTTAAGTAGGTGGCATTCACATTTTGAGAGGTTCACAGGACACCTTAGCCGAAATTGGACAAACGAAAATCTACGCATTTTTACCGACGCAAAATAAGGATAAAGACCGAAACAATGGAATTCGGTCAAGTAAAATGCGAAATAATTTTTATTTTAGTCCATAATTTACCTAGCAAGACAATCATCATTCTCTCGCAAAATTGTGTCGAAAATATAGCCCATTTTTTTAAAGATAAATAGGAAATACAGCCGATGCTAATATTAAAAGAGCTGTTGAGTTACTGTGGCTTTAAGAAATTACATTTTTAAGTATTAATAGCAATCACAGAACCGAAATTGGTATTCAGCAATTTTATTGCAAGCTCGTAAACGTGTACTCACCTAAATTCAGCAATCGCACTGTATGAGCTCATTACTTAAAATACAAATAAGACTAGACTTTCACATATATCACAGTTTCACTTAGTCTTCGACCCACAAAAGTAGAAGCTTACTTCATTCTAGAAACATAGAATGCAGAAAGTACACATGTAAGTATGTATAAGTATGGGTTTGAAAATGTTTTGACCCATTACCCCCAATCCAAATCTAAATTAATGCATTTCCTTCAACACTGAATTAATCCGACCTAAACTTAATGGAATTCTCTTTCGGAATGAATTTTTTCATTTGCCATTCATTTGGCAGCTATCTCATGATTATGTATCATAAGATTGTATCAAGTATTTCTGCCAGTTGAACAATCGAATTCCCGGTAATGGATATTAAGGGGAGTTCAAGATTTTATTCTTCCGGATCCTGACTAATTTACTGTGAACCGACAGACGAGAAGTATACGTTCCTAGTAAATTCCATTGCTGATTCCTAGCCCTATTCACATGCATTAGTAGCTAGCAATTTTTGGAGTATTTCTATATTCTGCAAGCATTTTGGTATTCGGTTTCAATAATCAAACCGGAGTGTTACATAATTTGAAACGTGTGTGGGAGATCGAGATGGTGCGGTGGCTATCGTAGTGGCTACCCACCCAGCGGGCCCGGGTTCAAATCCCGGCGGTGTTGAATATTTTACAGTGGTATCTCGAGCCCTACTTGAGGTACTTTGAGGAGGGCACTTTGAGTAAGTACGCCGTCCGTCGGATGGGACGTCAAGCTGCGGACCCCGTGGCGCCTTTCGTTAAGAGAAGGCTAATGGCGACGCTGGGTTTCTCTCCACCCTTCTACCTTTCCTGTTCATCCCCTACGGCGCAAATAACCTCAGCCCTCGGTCGCCTCCCCTAAGTACTACTACTACATTTGGGCGTGTTCTACTCGGTTCTTGGCTTAGCGCGTGAATATGATTTCATCCGCTTATAAAAAATAACAATTCATATTTTAATAACTATATGAAGTACGAAATTATTATGAATACTGCTATTCTATCCGTTAAGGTATATTTTAGATGGGCACACATTTGGACAACGATAATTTATCTGCCTCTCCTCCAAAAACACCACCTGACATCCGACACTACGTGCAACGAGCCCTACACACTTCCGCATACTTGCTTCATTCCGTCCAAGGTCCCCATCTCATTCTTACGCTTTCCTCGCTAGACTATCACTCTCCGCTCTATGACAGCCTTCATTACCAACATTGCCAATCAATACGTTCTGCATACCAACCGACTAAATTCCATAATTATCTCTTTTTTTATTCCTGTCCTATAATCACGAACTATAATAGTACGTACATAACGCACATGCCGACATTGTCAAGGCAATTGTGGTTCATAATTAAAATGACCCCATAACATTGATTATTAATACACGTTTTATTCCGTCAACAAAAATAAAATTTTACGTAGCTTCAGGGAAATTATTGAAGTCATTTTAATTTTTTAAGCTAGAAAATCTTTTACTCCCGACAATAATAGTCTCAATTTTTTATATTTTCCTAATTGCTTTCTAAAAAGGAGACTTAGAGAAAATAAACATTTGAATTCCAATTTCATGACATTAAATAAAGGTGAGTGAAACTTTTGTAATGGTGTTTTCCAAATATCTAGAGAATACTTTCATTGAAACGTTTCTTAAACTACCGCTTATAATAAATTATCAATAGATGAAACAGGAAATACAATGAACATGAATGATTACCAACGAACCCAGGGGTATTTTTCTGAAGCGTTGCGGAGACGGTCTAGAAACAAACTTCTGACATAATGAAGCGGGTATTTAGTTCAAATTAAGAGTTTCAAATGCATACTTTTGAGATGGTATTGAAGAGCAATACAATGGTTACTTTTTGCTGAAAGGTGCGGAGTTAAGGCCGAGTCGGTCGTAGGGCGTACGTGAGATAGCTTGAAATCTTACGCGACCGCTTCAACTTGCTCGCGACCTCACATTTACCTTGGACACGACGTCTCGGCAGTGAGAGAGCCATCGAGAGCTAAGTTACACCGCACGGAGTGGTTTGAGCGGAGAAGGCGAATATGGCAAGCGGAATGGATTAGGGGCGGAGCTTCGGACCAATAGGAGTGAACTCATGCTGCAACAGAAAGTACTACGCAGGCCAGGTCATATTTGTGCCCAAATTTTGCCACGACTCAAAGTCTAAATTTTGGACACGACTCCTGAATGTCCTTAAGAAAACACTAAGTAGTTATGCGCGGAAACGTGGTCACTGAAGAAGGATGATAGACGTAGATTGGAGACTTTTGAAATGTGGGTGTGGAGAAGGTGAAATAATGACGGAAACGAAAACAAATGAGAGAGTGCGAGTGGCGTGGTTTACATAAGGAATGGTGGGCGAGGAGAGGGATTTGTTGGGAGAAACCCTAAGGGGGCAGAAAAAATGGATGAAGGGCGTATTGATCGGCAGCGGGATATTGAAGAATGTAATAGAGGGGAGAATGTTAGGCAAACGAGGAAAGGGCAGGAATAGGATAGGAATGAAACGGGAAATACTTCCAAACTGTCGCAGGACGGGATGAAGGGAGGAAGGAAGTACACAGAGATGAAGAGGGACTTGTTGAAAAGTAGGATGTTGGGCCGCGTTTTGTTAGGAGAAACGATATATTTACTTTGTAGTTGTGTCCATCCAAAACCAACCTTAACCGCTATATTACATTAAAAAATATACGCTTGTACTAATGTATTTAAGGTAACTTCATCACTAAAGTATGACTCGCATCATTTATAGCAGTCGCATTAATATTAAAGCAAAGAAGGCAATGGACACAGGGAGGGTCGCCCCTAACATGTCTTGCTATCATTCGGGGACGCAAGGCATGTTTTAGGGTTCCGTGTCCATGTTTTCCCACACGAAAATTCATTGCTCATGATGTGAGCCCTTCGTAAATTTGATTAGGAGCGCTACTTAAGTTTAACGCAGGTTTTCCAGGGTAGATTATCCAGAAAGTTTCGTTGAGGACCAAAAAATATTTTTGTGAAAGTATTTTCTCACAGGGAGAGGCGATAAGAAAATTTAAAGGTGATATGGCTAGAATAAAATCTTCCAAACTGTTGCAGGACCGACTGATCTTCCATGACTGAGTTTTAAAGTAACAGTACGATGGCCAATCATGACGTCAATGCGAAATTGAAATCTTAACACACACAGACAGGCGAAATGTAATTACCTTCTTCAGAGAAGTTTGGAGTGCTATGAAGAATGAATCCCGTGAGATGACCTTAAATTCAATTTTTAAAAGCTAAGTGACCATTAGGGCTTTCGGCTGAGCTACGAGTGTTTTGTTAACATAAAGACACATTAGATTAAGGGTAGTAACAACATTTTCCATGTTTACATAAGAGACGCGCAAGTCCACCTGCTATCAATTTCCCTGCAGTCTATTTCCTTGACAACGTATGGCGAAAGTCTTGGTATATTCCAATGACATCAAACTCAGTAATACGTTTTGACTCACGTATAGAAATGCTGCTATCAAAAATGAACATTGTCAACATTCTTAAATATAGGGTCGCAGGGAGCTCGACAGCCTTCTTATGCGATCAGCCGGAATGGAGAAATTTCGGCTAGATTTTCCAAGTTTATTGAGATCTTAGGAGGATCGATTCCCTCAGCAAAATTACGTACTCTTAAATAATGTGCCTGCTGCATTGAGCATACTAGAGAAGCATCAGCAACGGAATCAGGTCACTAAGCGGTCAAAAATGTTGAATAAAGGCTCACTGTAACCTGCGTAAATGAATGGAAAAAGGAGCCTAAGCTATCAGAGGAGTTTAACCACTAAAATGGAGACCAAATAAAAAGAAGGTTATCAGAAGTTATATTTGATATGTATTTTTATTCATTCGATAAAATGAATTGCAATAAAACTATAAATTTCCACTATATTGCAATGAAAAGCCCATTTTAAAGATCTAGCATTTCATTCCCAGAATACGTCGCAATAAAGGGAGTAAAAGTGATAAAGAAAATAAAAAAAGTAAAAGGAATAAAATCTATGAGATACGGTGAAATAATGTCAGAGGGAATGGTCAGCATTCGCAAACTTTTATCTGGTCAATGATGAAAACTTGTTAAAATTTTTGGGAATAATTACATATAACCTAACATAATAAGTGATTAACGGCCATTGCCGTAAAAACCGCATATCTACATCAGATACATCATGGTATGAATAAAGTAAACGGAATCTGCACATAATTTCGCGGAAATATATACTTATGCCAGTGTTGAGTCGTAATTTTGTCAACTTCGAAAAAAATTATGGTTTCGTCACGTTCCCCATGCTTAGTTACAATTAGAGTATGCACCTCAGAATATGAAGAGATAACTGTACGTTTACATTAATTTTTACAACAATCACAGATTAGCATACAATATATTATTCAATAAAGCTCAACACAAGTGCCATACTATGCCTATCAGCTCAATATCATTTCATACAAACCTTGCAAAAATACATCTTTATGGCCAAAGTGAACTGAAATACCTTCATATTTCTTTGGCGGGTCCATTTTGAGAAGAGAATCGTATTTACTGTTATTATTCTATCCAACAGGTCCCTCACGTGCATCTCAGAAATGGATTACTTAAGTTTCCACTCAAGCCCAAATAGAAGTTACCAACAGAGGGGCTTTTGATCACCTGTCCTCAATTCAATCATTGTGCGTTACACTGGAACACGCTTATTAAGACTATAGCCGTGCTTCTTCCAGCTTATCTCCGGTCACTGGTTCAATCTCTAGCATTCACCTACAAAATATCTTTTTTTTAACGTCCGTTGGAAACGATGGAGCTTAAAGGAGAAACCCATGAGGCATTCTTCCGATCCTAAATTTCGAAGGTTGATGCGTCACACAACCGTGCTAATACGTATGCAAACACTTCCAAATTTCGCTAATGAAAATTTATCCCTAAAACTTTTGTACCTGAACACATTTAAGTGGGACCATTTCACTCCCTCTCTCCGCTGTTTTAGACATTTCATTTTTCACAAATAGAGAAATGATTATTTCATTTCCAGTCAACAGTTATAACACAAATACGTGTACGTAGCATGAGGCCGAGTGAACCACTTGGCTCTGAATGGAGCACCACACGAATCGGAAGTTTAACTGAATGACTGACACAAACCGACGTTTACACAGAAATGGATTATTAATCGAATTCTAAAATCATGAAAAACGACTGCACACTCCTTGTTTGAATGGCAAATGTTATCATCCGTGTATCTCCCGAAGTGAATCAGCCTCTTGCCCTCTCTCACTTCAACTGCAGACCTTACCGTTCCTCAGCTTATATGGCATTAATCGGTGATGACAATCCGAAACTATCTCTTAATTAATCTTTTTTCTAACACTTTCCAATTGATTCAACATCCAATGTACTTACGTACCTGTGCAGTCTGAGTCATCAAAAATTTCGATAAAGACGCAGGTCCAATCTAGTAATATTTTTTGAAATATTTTTATTGTTTAATTTTGCCTTCAAAATAAATTATGCGAATGAAAATGTACGTTCACTTCCATTGAACATTCATTGTGCAATGAAAAATTGACAAATTTAGGCCATAATCTTTACTTTGTTGTGTATTTATCATTAGCAGCCCTCTTCATAAGGAATGTATCATTTAATAAAATGCACGTTTGGCATTTTTCATGAAGTAATTTTTACCACGAAGTACTCGTATAATTATCAAATCGTGAAGAACCGACCAGAAATAAAGGATTCTTGGCACTGAAACAAAAGCACGACAGTGCTATTCGAAAAGGTAACTTAAAGTGAACAAAGGATGTTATCACACGCTTTGTCTTCTGTCACGGCTCTGAATAATCTCGACTTTCGCCATTCACAAATGATCCTGTAAAAAAGGGATATTACAAAAGGAAATGCATTATTTACCAATTAAAAAAATTTAAATACTTGGATTATTTTTTTATTTCACCAATTTTTGCAAATATTTTCAAGCTCATTCACGAGTTTTTTTATTTCCTATTAAGTAGTATCGCTTCTTAGAATCCATTTGGCATAACATTCGCATAATCCCGCGTCGTTCATTCATCAATACCATCCGCATATTTAGCACAGCATAATCATTTTAAACATAAGAAATCGGTGTTCATTTTACTTCGTCCATTACAGCTCGATACTTTGAGAACTGGATGCAGATTGAATTGGCACCAAGGCAGGAGCAGGTTGATGGGCTGTAGGATGCGCGCGGCAAAAATTCTAATGGGGTTTTTTTTTTCTATTTTGGCAGGCAGTGGTTCCTCGTAGATCATTTCCTCAGTGCTTTCATCAGCGGATCCTTCTGGAAACTAAAATTTAAAAAAATGAATTTGATCTTCATTATTTAATTCTTCTTATTAAGAATTTAATATAAGTAAAATTTCCCTAAATAATCGCAGAGATGGCTCACATTTCCATTTCCAATAGAAGTATAATGAGTTGAACATTGCATGCTAAATCTTAACTGTACTTTTTTAAAAATGACTGCCACATTAAAATTGCAATCAGTTAGGAAAGTAAATAAAAGTAATAAAAAGTATGTTAGTTTAATTTGACTAAAATCCCATTAATGACACTTTTCATTCGCAGCGGATTATTGCCTTTAAAAACATTTCGAAACATTGACTAAATATTAATTCAGGTCGACATCATACGTTACCTTATGAGGATATCATGGCCTAAGTACATACCTAACTCCGGCGCCATTGGTTTTGAAAAGCAAACAGCAACTAAGCTTTCATGGTTAACGAAAAACTCATTTCAACCATATCCACGCCTACATTTCCTGAAATACGAAACAAAACCTTTTGAGCAATAAATGTATGCACATTTTTATTATTAGATTACTGACACACGAGATCATTAGTGTGTGTGTGTGTGTGTGTGTGTGTGTGTGTGTGTGTGTGTGTGTGTGTGTGTGTGTGTGTGTGTGTGTGTATATATATATATATATATATATATATAAACACAGATGTAGATTTTTAGAATATAGAGACACAAAGAAAGGACACCCACAATTTGTTATTTTACGTTTCGACAGCACGGCTGTCGTCTTCAGAATGCATTCTGAAGACGACAGCCGTGCTGTCGAAACGTAAAATAACAAATTGTGAGTGTCCTTTCTTTGTGTCTCTATATTCTAAAAATCTACATCTGTGTTTTTATATATTTGTGTGTCGCCGATGAGCGTTCCATTTCGAAGATATTTTATATATATATATATATATATATATATATATATATATATATATATATATATATATAATATTGGGACGGCACAATAGAACACAAATAACATAAATAACCCTTACAAGGACACCCACATTTTAGAGTGTTAGAGCTTTCGGCCATCTCCGTGTAAGACCTACTTAATAAGTCTGTAAGAAAGACAAGTATGACCTAGATAAGTCTTACTTGAAGAAGGCCTCGCAGAAGGCCGAAAGCTCAAACAATCTACAGTGTGAGTGTCCTTTTAAGTGTTATCTATTTTATTTGTGTTCTATTGTGCCGTCCAAATATTATACTGCTCGTGTAAATGTTTTAATATCATCTATATATATATATATATATGAATATATATAAATATATTTATTCATATACATAACTTAAAACAAAAACTAATCTAAACATAGAAACACAAAGACAGGACACAGGTATATATTTGACGTTTCGACGGCACGGCCGCCCCCATCGGAATGCCATTCGCGGGGGAAGAGCTGAGCGGAGAGGGGCGTTGGGGGAGAATGCAAGGGATGAAGGGTGAACGGTCAAGGAGTGTAAGTGGATGGCAGCTATTGGATCATTTCGGAGGATAGCCCTGAAGGTTTTTTTAAGTATCCAAATATGCTCCACCTCCCGTGTTCTCTCCTCGATATCGCTTGCGGATAAGGGAGGGTTTCGATCACCGACACAGAAAGCAGTTATCAAAGGATTGGCCGCGGGAAGCAGCTAGAATAGGAATGGGATAAATAAGGATGAAGGGAGATTTAGTAGATTAGCGGTGGTTATTTATTCGGAGGGAAAGGGTGGTGGTGCATTTACCCGTGGGAGGTGGCGGGTCGAAGGAGACTGCAGCATATGCAGCTTGGGCGGTTGCATAGTGCGGAGACTTTGTGGTCTTGTGGATTTGAAGGTGTCCGGCTAGTTCTTCGTGCGTTTAAATTAGTTTTTAGGGGAGGCGGCCGACAACCGAGGTCGTTTGCGCCATAGGGGATGGGCAAGAAAGGATGAAGGGTAGAGAGAAACCCGGCGTCGGCATTAGCCTACTCTTTATGAAAGGCGCCAAGGGGTCCGCAGTTTAACGTCCCATCCGACGGACGGCGTACTCACCCAAATTGCCCTCCTCAAGTAGGGATCGAGATACCTCTGAAAAATATTCAACACCGCCGGGATTTGAACCCTCGCCCTCTGGGTGGGAAGCCAGTACGTTAGCCCCCGCACCATCTCGATCCCCACGTTTAAATTATACGGAGAGATAATGTGGGAATCTAAGTGATGTAGACAGACTGCTTAGAATAATCAGGTAGAGTTCGCGTTTTATGCGTTAGATTTTACAGGTTTCGGAGAAGAAAGTGGTAATTAGGTTAGGGCAATTTGGGTAGTTTTCATTGTGACAAGGAGTGTATTGGGCTTAAATCTTGAGGAACTTGTTAATAAAATGGTTATACGGGTGCCCAGGTTTCTTGAGAGAACCGTGGGCGTGGTACATGCATTTATGTTTGGAGGGGGTGTTATTACGGAGACGGAGGCCAATGGGCTGACGGTGAAAAAGGCGGTTGGGCAAG
>NW_027286719.1:0-322500 GCF_022747635.1 Hetaerina americana | reverse complement strand
ATGCTGATTCTCAGTATTGAAAAGATTTTCTTCTGATGAATTGATGAAGAGTTCGGCTAGGAAGGGGGAAAGGTGGGAACCCATAGCTAGCCCATCCGTTTCACTATAAAAAATGTGGTTGAAACTAAAACAGTTTTGGTTAACTGTCATTTTGATGAGGGAGATCAATTCGGGGGACATCTTTTGGGCAATGGTGGAACCATCGAGGAGTTATTTCACCCTAAGCAAGGCTTCAGATATGGGCACACAAGTAAATACATTCTTAATGTCAAATGAGACTAATCTTGCTTTATCCGGTACATTGATTCCTTTTAATTTTTTGGCAAGCTCTATTGAGTATTTAACTCCGTATTTAGGTTTCAAAACTGAGAAATCTCGGAGGATATTGTTCAATTTACGTGACAGAAGGTGTGATGGGGCGGACACAGCCCATTAATGACTATTAATAAAGGGAAAGCGCTCGTACAACCGAGCCTCTACGTGTGTTGTACGCTTCCACCTACGAGTATGTTAATAAAACACCTAAAAAGCATACAAAGATTAATGAAACTAGTGCATAATGAAGAAAATACTATTTGCGGACTAACCTTGTCATTGGCTGCATTCTTCCTAGTCCGAGGTCTCACGTTCTCCTCGAATGGTTTCAGTTGCTTTGAGAGTTGTCTTCTATCGGTGTTGGCTCGGGTGGAATTCGGGAGCATCGCCTGTTCTTCTCTTGCTTATCTTTTTTCTTTAATTTTTTTTAACATTTCGTTTTTCTTATTTCCTGCGTGCAATTCTTGAGTAGTCAAGAATTTTCATCATCTAAGTTGGTAGTCGTGCGTAGGACAATGGCAAATCTCAAAGTCGTAGTGCACCTAAATATGTAATCACGTTACGACCAAGTGAAGGTGATCGTTAAACGGAATTCATTCCAAAGCCTATACAGGCATTGTTTCACAGTTACAAGTAATACACATATTATCCAACATCTATATAGTTTCCTAATCTCTTATCATTTGCTGGAATAATCATAGAGTAAGGTAAGCAAGAGTACCTGAACAAATAATAAATACCCATGAAATGGAAGGTTAAAATAGTCAAATATATGGATATTACCATTAAAATTGTTCCATATATTCTTTATGCCAGGTAATGACATAAATATTAATTAATATATAAAAAAACATTTTACCTGCAAAGATCTTTCGTACCTCTAAAATATAAAGCTATAATGAGTAAAAAGAAAACAATAAAGTAAAAACAATCAAAATATGATATTGCTATACTAAGTTTATTATATTGTAAGTTTTGCATATTTTCTAAAAATAATTATATGGCTTGAAATGTCAACCTGCTCAACATGGCTTGAAATACCAACCTAAATAGCTCGACAAGTAGACTTTCAATCCATATTTTCACTTAAATGTGATATTTCTTACATTAGCCCTTTGTGAATGGCATTTCACAATGTGTTGATGGTCATTCCACCCCATGGAAATTGTTTTCTTCACCATTTCCCTTAGTCCTTCCCATGCCCTTTAGTACGACAAACACATTAAATAACCAGCTTAATTTTAGCTAGCTTTTGTATATTCATTGAACAAATGATTTATCTAGTGCAGAAAAGCACCTGCACCCTTTTGGAGTAAGTCAACTGAAATACCACACGACCCTAATGTCTTAATTGGCTTGCTTTACTTGTTTTTCTGTAAGGTTAAGAGTTCATTTCAGTACGGTTCTGGAACTTATGTCTTAGAGGATGCTATGTCATATCCAAAGCATCTATTGTATTTACCATCCCTGTAAACACACTTGCATACTAGATGTTAAAGAGTATTATACCCTTTTACTTAGATCTGTGAAAGGACTTCCATTCTCGTATTATTAAAAGCGGTACGCACTCCCGACGACCTTTCCCCAAATATTCGTAAAACCAGTCACCAGTCATGATTGTTCTCAAATAATGCTTCCTTTTCTATTTTATTCTTTCCATTTAATTTACAAAATAAAATTTTATAACCTTCAAGTACTTCATGCTCGCATTCGATATTCTATATCACGCATATATTCTTTTTACAGTGACCCAAATTTACTGCCAAACTCTAAGACAATTTTATGATATTTTTCCTGGTATGCTTCATTTTCGAATGCACAAGGTCTGTCCTAAAAGTAGGACTGAGTCGTTTAAAAAACAATTATTACCAGAATTGATATATTCACTCAAAAGTCTTCGATGTAACACCCTTGCCCGCCAATAACCCGCTGTCAGCGGGTTTTCCACGCCTCGTACGCCTACTGGAAGGCTGCTAACGTAACTAAAAGGCCTGTTGTAACGCTTCCGAGTCGTGGTGACGTCCTTTCAGGAAGGATTTGAGGCGGGGGAAGAAAGAAGTCTGGTGGGACATTGCCTAAAAAATTTGGATCCTCACTCACACGGTCGAGAAGCTCTTGGCAGATCCGCGTGCGAGTTTCATTTTGTTCGCCCGAGAGCACTCGCGGCACCACCTTCGCACACACCTTTCTCATGCCCATGTTTTCGGTCACAAGCCAAATCACTTCTAGGGAGGCCAATTTCATCATTAACAATGCGAACCCTTAACCTGCGAACCCAGTCCATCACTCTTGCAAGATTTTTGTCACTTTTTTTGATGTCGAAGGGCGTCCTGAACGTTTGGCAACACCTTCTCTACCCTCCCGAAACAACCTGTGCCACTCAAACACACCCGATCTACCCATGGCGTTATCAACATAAGGGCACAGAAGTTTCACTTTGTATATTATTGCTTTCAGATAAATAACTGTTACACTTGAACCTGTATTTACAAATACTCACACATCTATGCCCGGTGTCTTTCTTACATAAATTACCAACAAGGATGTGATCAGCTCCCACTTTAAATGGGCATGTCATGAGCCTCTCTCCCGGTTTTGCCCAGTTTTACGCAAATTTTGATGCCGTAGCGCTGTTCCAATAACCGGTTCATGACGGAGCGTAACGAGGTCACGTGAAAGAGGTATCGCAAACGAACGATCCGCACACCGCGAAGGCTGGGAGCCAACGGCCACCAACCTTTCCTGAGACTCCCTTCCCTCAAACCCAGCCAGAGAAGCCACCGTCCGTCTATCCGGGAAAAATAAGTCTAAACTAAGAAGACTAAAAAGTTACCCTAAACACTTGGAAAACTAAGTTATTCCAAGGGCCCCACCAAATACAGTACCAACTGAAAAAAGATTTAACCAAATTAAATTCCTCTGAATATTCACTGTTGTGGGTGTAATAGTAATTGTTTTAGTTCCTTTGGAACATTTTTGGGTCATTTGAATATTAAAAATAAAGACTACAACTTGGTAGGCAATCATAAAGTAGTTGATACCAATTATACGAGGGTCATCCGGAAAGTAGTACCCGTTCGTGCCGCATGAAGTGCTGACGACGCGAGTAGCCGCTGGACGAGGTCAGATAGCTTCAGTGGCTTGTCTGCCTTCTCTGAGCCAAGTTGCGTGACGCTAGCATTGCCTGTGTTGTTTCTGTGATTGTTTACAATGTTTAAAAAAATTGAGAACGCCGCCAGTTGTGAAGTGAGGGCAGTGATTAAATTCCTCAATGCAAGAAACGTTCGCCCATGTGATATTCATCGCCAATTAAAGGAGGTGTATGGAGACAATGTAATGGACGAGTCGTCTGTTCGGCGGTGGTGTCGCAACTTCAACATGGGGAGGGGGAACACACACGACGATGAGCGTTCGGGGAGACCGT
Source organism: Hetaerina americana (assembly GCF_022747635.1). Classification (NCBI taxonomy): domain Eukaryota; kingdom Metazoa; phylum Arthropoda; class Insecta; order Odonata; family Calopterygidae; genus Hetaerina; species Hetaerina americana. The sequence continues at coordinate 318,761 of NW_027286719.1, read as the reverse complement.
CTGTCATTACAGACCAACTGGTGAGCTCAGTTGACGAATTCGTGAGGAACGATCGGCGCGTCACAATTGATGACATCTGTGAGCATTTTCCCAATGTTTCTCGAACAATTGTTCATGAAATTGTTAAACACCATCTGCATTATGCAAAAATTTGTGCAAGATGGGTCCCTCGCGTATCTCAATGAGCTGGCGGCGAAGGACTATGCAGCAGGAATACAGAAACTTGTCACACGTTATGACAAATGCCTTAATTTGCTTGGAGATTATGTTGAGAAGTAGTTTAAAGTATCCTCTTTCAAATAAATTTTTTTATGTTTGTTAATATTTACTTTTGTGTCTTTATTTCACGAACGGGTACTACTTTCCGGATGACCCTCGTACTAGCATACAGTTCACGAACATAATTGGCAAGTACATTACCTAAAAGGCAGAAAGCCTAGGTGGCTGAATGCTCGCATATTACAAATTATAAGAGTGAATACGATATTCAAACACAAGGAAATAGGTCATTTTTAGTGTCTCATCAAAGCTCAATTCCCACATTCTATGATACAGGTAAATTGCTTCCAAGTCACAAAATGCACTTCTTCCAGTTCATTAATGATATGATCAAATACACCATTAGGGTAGTGATGCACAGAACCTATGTTCCAAATCAATTACCTTAAAAGGTTGAATTATTTCAAGACCTACAAATAGGTGCCTACATTTTTAGGCACAGACCGGCAGTTAAGTGATGCAAAGCTTTAATTACTTATACTACAGATTGACCTAATTTTTGGTTAGCCAATGTTCATTGAGATATAGTACTTGTGCGTCCGTATATTGTAGCCAATGCTGATAACAGCCAACGTGGGCCAATGTGCGTAATTTTTCTACCTCAGATTTCTTATTATGCATCTAAAAATGGATAAATATATAGATGTCAATATCACATGCAAAAGTGTTTAATTAATTAGCATCTAGTCACAAGATTTTGGTTAAGTAATTCCAGATTGGAGGTGGGGAATAGGCCCATCTGGGAAATGCATTTCTGTGACATTGTCACTCGAAGCTACTAGGATACCATCATTTGAGGGCACAGAAGTTTCACTTTGTTTATTACTATTTTCAGATAAATAACAGTTAAACTCGAACCTGTATTTACAAATACCCACACATTTATGCCCAGTATCTTTCTCACATAAAAAACCAACAAGGATGTGATCAGCTCCCACTTTAAGGTAGCCATTCTTTTCATATTTTGAAACTTAAAGTCATGCTAAGGGAACATAGGCTTGATTTTTGTGTAATTTAATTAATTATATTTATGAGATGGATTATTTATATGGTAATTTTTATGAGATCCCTATCAATATAATATCAATACACACTCTGCCACACTGCAGAGATTTCTTTCGAGGAATGGGATTTTAACATGAGCAGCAATTAATTGGCTTCTCACCATCCATCATCTTGAAATTCAACATTGAACTGACAGGCATTAAATAATGGACACATGAGCTGGACCAATTTAAAACCTAAATGAGGCATTATGTATTGTAAAAATCCCAATCAAATCCTAAATATGTGATTTTATGTCCACCGAACATAAGTTAAATTTCAGTTCATACATTGAATTACGACGCGTCATTAGTTTGCAAGATAAGTTTCAACTTTTTCTCTCAAGTAGTTCGTTCACCAGTATTGTTGCAGTACATGTCTTTCGTGGTTTTCGTTAAAATGGAAAAACTTGAATTTTGTGCGGTCATAAAATTCTCATTTTTGGATGGATTCCCTAAGGAATTTCATCCGAAATTGAAAAAAGGGTACGGGGACTCTACTCCTTCAATATTCAACCGTTAAAAAGTTGGCAGCTAAATTTAAACGTGGTCGCACATCCCACTTAGATGACCCACGTGAAGGACGGCCGAAAACGGCAACCACACCGGAAATCATCGAAAAGGTGCACGGTATCGTCTTGGAAGAGAGGCGAGTGATGGGGAGTGAGATAGCTTAGGCCGTGAGGATATCAGGAGAAAGGGTGCAAAACATCTTGCACAAAGAATTAGGGATGCGAAAACTCTTTGCAAGTTAGGTGCCGCATTTGCTGAATTTGATCAAAAGGAAACGCGCAAACGATTTCCGCAGCAATGTTTGGAGCGATTCAAGAGGGAACAGGCTGACTTTGTGCGGCGACTTGTCCCCATGGATGAGACATGGGTCCACCACTACACACCAGAAATGAAACAGCAGTCGAAGCAGTGGGCGGAAGCCGGTGGTTCAGCGCCAAAGACGGCGAAGTCGATCACATCTGCCGGAAAGGTCATGGCCAGGGTGTTTTAGGATGCGAAAATGATCCTGTCAATTGATTACCTTGAAAAGGGCAGAACAATGACAGGCAAATATTATTCCAACCTTCTTGACCAGCTGGATGCCAAAAATTAGCGAGAAGAGGCTGGGCTTGAAGAAGAAAAAAATCATCTTTCACCAGGACCATGCCCCTGCTCTTAAAGGTGTGCTGGCGAGGGGAAAACTATGTGATTTGGAGTACGACTTGCTCGGCCATCCCCCTATTCTCCTGATTTAGCAACCTCAGACTTTCATCTGTTCCCAAACTTGAAGAAATTTGTACCTGGGAAGCGCTTCCCGTCCAATGAAGAAGTTGACAGGGCCGTAGATGGATATTTTCACAGCCTTCCAGACTCTCACTTCCGGGAAGGAATACCGATGTTGGCGAAACGCTGGACCAAGTGCGTTAAAGTCAACGGAGATGATACAGAAAAATAAAAATCGTTGTTTAACTGAAAATTGCAGTCTTTCATTGTCAGGCCGAGAACCTTTCACTTTACCATCGTATGCCTAACCGACTAAGAACATTTCTTTTGTGGAATCCGGATCTCTGCCAAAGCAAAATAAACCTACTTTTTTTAAGACTGAAGGAGTAATAACAGCTAACTAATTAAGAATGCACATTTTTATTGTATTAGGAAAAAATAATAATGTACATAGCTCAATTGCTAAATTTACATTGAAAATTACACGATAAACCAAAGCCTTATGTTTGAAAGTCAAGTTAATATATATATATATATATATATATATATATATATATATATATATATATATATATATATATATGTATAAATGACTGTTGGCAGCAAGTAGTACTACTATTTGCAAAACTTCCTAATAAAATTTAGAAAACTGATGTTTGCGATTAAAAGACAGCGCAATCCAAAAAGACAAATTCAGATTTCAGCCGAAGCCTTTGCAAAAAAAAACCAAACTCGTTAAATAAAATAAACAAATTAAATATTTTTTACCCTAACTCCTCTGTACCCGTATTAGACCAACTTCCACTAAATAGATGAACGATATTGAGCCCTCAGATTAAAGTGTGTATAAAAACTTAAGTAAAATGGTGAAAAACTTCGTACAACCTGTGAAAAGGTAGAATTTGATTGAAGTAGAAATTGACTCAATCGTAAGAATAGTTTGATACAGAGGCAGAGGAGAAAACACGTGAGGATCAAAATGGTGCAGTGACTGACTAGCACCCTGGCTTTCCACCCAGAGAGACTGGCTTCCCATCCCGAAGGTGGCAGATCTTTTCCAGTGGTATCCTGATCCCAATTAGGTGCTTTGTGGAGAGTACTTCAAGTGTGAATGCTGTCCATCGGATGGGACGTTAAATTGTGCACCCCCCCGGAACCTTTTGATAAGAGTAGGCTAACGCTGACTCCTGGTTTCCCTCCAACCTTCCTTCTTCCGTCCCCATCCATCCTTAATGGTGCAAATGTCCTCAGCTGTCAGTTGCCTCCGCTAAATCTACTACTAATACTAGAAAACATCTACCATCAATGAAGAGAATACATTATAAGAACCTGGTCCTCTGGATCTTTAACATATGCTTCCAATGAAAGGGTGTTCATTGAGAGCAACTGATGCAAAGAATGGACTTTACGGAGCAGAATCAAAGATTATCTAGGGACATGAAACATTATTCGTTACTTCTTGGATTTTTCATTGTCCAACTTTAAATTGGTATTAGCTCAGCTACTTCTTTACATCAGCAATGCACGAGCACACACTCGGAGATTGAAATATTTGGTGACAAATGAAAAGTGGATGACTGAAATGTCTCTGACATTTCAGATGACTGAATGCTCAATGAAAAATCAATGTTTTATGTGCCTCAAGGATATGCGTAGGTTATGTTGGGAGCATTGATATTCAAGAGAGTCATCGGTAAACAAGCTGAAGAAATCACTCAAAGCTGATGAGCCTTTTAACAGGGAAACTTGGCATAATTTTTCAAGCAAAATATGCTATAAAATAATATACAGCAATAAATTTCATGGTTTTTTTCTGACCTACCATACGCACTGAATTCCTTCCTAAGAAAAAGGAACGCCAGACAAATATTATAAAAGCAAAGAAAATTAGGATTTTCTCTGTAAATTGCTACCATTGACTAGTGCAAAATATGAAAGAAATTCTTTTCTTTCTAAAATGGAATAAAAACATCAAAAATGCTAAACAAGGCATTCTACAATAAGATACAAAATAAAAAGAGAGAAATCAGAGATATTTCACACTATAAGTTTAAACATTGAACATTTTACCATTAAAACGTTTCAGTAAATAATTGTATAGAAGCTTTTAGTAACTATAATTAAATTTTTGACATTATGTTAAGATTTAAAATTAACCATCACTCATCTTTTTACACTAATTTTACCCTGAAATATGCAGGGTAATAAGTAAGTCCATATTGAAAATAGCGCCTTGAAAAAAATTTGAAAATTGTATGAGGGTCATCCGGAAAGTAGTACCCGTTCGTGCCGCATGAAGTGCTGACGACGCGAGTAGCCGCTGGACGAGGTCAGATAGCTTCAGTGGCTTGTCTGCCTTCTCTGAGCCAAGTTGCGTGACGCTAGCATTGCCTGTGTTGTTTCTGTGATTGTTTACAATGTTTAAAAAAATTGAGAACGCCGCCAGTTGTGAAGTGAGGGCAGTGATTAAATTCCTCAATGCAAGAAACGTTCGCCCATGTGATATTCATCGCCAATTAAAGGAGGTGTATGGAGACAATGTAATGGACGAGTCGTCTGTTCGGCGGTGGTGTCGCAACTTCAACATGGGGAGGGGGAACACACACGACGATGAGCGTTCGGGGAGACCGTCTGTCATTACAGACCAACTGGTGAGCTCAGTTGACGAATTCGTGAGGAACGATCGGCGCGTCACAATTGATGACATCTGTGAGCATTTTCCCAATGTTTCTCGAACAATTGTTCATGAATTTGTTAAACACCATCTGCATTATGCAAAAATTTGTGCAAGATGGGTCCCTCGCGTATCTCAATGAGCTGGCGGCGAAGGACTATGCAGCAGGAATACAGAAACTTGTCACACGTTATGACAAATGCCTTAATTTGCTTGGAGATTATGTTGAGAAGTAGTTTAAAGTATCCTCTTTCAAATAAAATTTTTATGTTTGTTAATATTTACTTTTGTGTCTTTATTTCACGAACGGGTACTACTTTCCGGATGACCCTCGTATTTCTTCGTTAAATGGAATGAGATTCCTCCAAAAACATCATAGAATATATATTACATTACAATATAGAGAGTGCGGCAACATAACTTCCTTCTTCCAAATGCAAAACGCTTTCAAAAAAGGAAGTTATGTTGCTGCACCCTGTATAATAGTTATAAAATGAAAAAAAATAGCAAGGCACTTCGACTGGTTAAACACTCAGATGCTAACTTTGATATGCTTGAAAAATTTGGTGGCCATAATTAATTATTTCATCAAGCTTCAATTGAAAACGAACCAGCAAACGCCTTTTTACCCTAATACCACCCTGAGATATAAGGTGGTCTTTGAAAATTCGAAATTTTTAAGAGTGCCTTGTTAACAAATTGCCTTTATTTGGCTGCCTTTTCATGCATCAAAAAAAGGTCCTATTTATTCAACAATTTCTAATACAGGTAATTGTGGGAGGAGAGATCGGAAGAGCTGGACAGAGGGCAGATATTGCTAAGTGGTGTAATGGCCTCCATATGGTTGAGAGGGTGGGTGTCGCACCATGGTGCAGGCGGATGCAACCTTGATGCAATCCACTCCCCTGGCCTTACGTTCTCACTTGGGCCAGAGCATGAAATTTCTTCTTCAATGAAACCGTAACATGTTCTAAAGAGAAGGTAAAGAATGCCTTTCAGACCGTGAAATGTCTGCATTTACATCCTAAGGTTAAACCCAAGTTGAATCAAACAAGGGGGGGTGTTTTGAGAGTTTCTGAGCCGAACTGTTTGAGGCTATATTTTCGATATTTTTGCCACGACTGAACAAGTGGCCTGAATATCCTGCTTGGAAGCTTTGAAGTCATCACATAGCGCACCAAAGATTCAGGCTATGGGAACGATTACAACAAGGCAGTGAGACTATGGATTTAGCGATCTACAGTTGTCCAAATGACATTTTAAGAGTCTAAATATTGAATAAACAAGCAGCAAAAATTTTGGTAAAACTTTTTATCCCATCAATATATGCACATTAAGAGTGGCAAATAGACATGCTCACAATTCCAACATGAAACCGCAAAGAAATATAAACATTGGTATGATATGGATGGCTATTGCTTTTGGGAGGACGTTTCAGAAAACGGAAAAGAACGGCATGAAGACAGCAGGCTGTGGAGATGGGGGTCACGATACATTTGAGATGGATCCACAATTTGCAAACAGTTAATCGTTTATCTTGTCTCTACAAGTGCAAAATTTCCATTTCCGGAAAAAGCATTTGAAACTAGTTAAGTCAATACGATTTAGCTCAAAATATCAAGAAATTCGGCAAGAAGTACAAATACGTCTTTTCTACAATAAAATTATTTTTCTAAACACACTCATTCCATTCCGTGCATAACAAAAAGACTGTTGGAGGCATCGCTAAGTCACGTTAGAAACTGCAATTTTTATAATGGTCATATCCCCTGATCGAAATTTTATCTAATATTAAAAATAGTATACATTCATTTTGAAACACTTCTGTTTTCATTGAAAATACTGGACAAATACCTTTATTAGTATGACTAATGAGCACTTCCAATCGTTTATTATCCTTAGCACTTCTTAGGTTGCCAATACAGTTTGTAAAGCTGCTGTATGATTACTGCGACCTCTTTGGGCTAACTGGACGGTGCGTGCAGTGCCTAACCTTCATTTGAAATGTATTGTTTCTCCCCTTTAAATATTCTAAACTATCTTTTAGTTGTGCTGCACGGAAGAATAGACTCTCGATAAGCCTCCAGTGATGTAAAACATGCCTCAGGCAATGATTTGTTCAGGCACAAGCAAAATTCCAATCCAGCGTATTTCACATCGTGTGTTGCCCCCAACATAGCCATAGACAAACTGAATACATTTCAATGTAAATGACTACCAATGATGAAACAGTAGAGAACCTGCACCATATACACATTACTCATTCGACTAAAAAAGATGAAAAAAATGAAAATTTTGCATAATAAATATAGTGGATAAATAATTTATTCTCTCTCTCTCTCTCTCTATCGAACTTACTTTATGCTATCTTGATGATGTCAATGGTTCCACATGAATCCTTCCCAATCATAGCGTGACACAATCTATTCGTTCACTGAAAGTTTTCACAGAACTGGCACTTGGCTCTGCATCTTATTTAACTCTGAAATCAGACCCTTTCCAATATTGGCATGGTAGTGGATTAAAGAGCCACATGAATGTTTACCAACAGAGTAAATAGCTTCTGTATCGATGTAGAGGCTGACCTAAAAATTGCTCAGCTCTAGTTTACCAGCCCAAACCTCTTGAAAAACTATTTAGGAATGCCTAAAATAATATTACTCACTCCTAATCCCCTCTGCATCATTTAACACTTAAGTTGCCCAAGATATTCTTCAGTTTTGAATATCCAAACGACCAATGGATGCCGGTTGTGGACAAATGAAAAGACCTCGGCGCTGAAATAAGCAGCTCTGATTTTGTTCAAACAATTCAACCTTTAACCGTTAACTCGTCTTTGTGCTGATGATTTCCTAAACAACCCCAGAAGCATTTCTTAGACACTGTTAATTTTGTCCTAACAATTTCTAGCAAAATGGGCCGCCCTGCATTAAACCTCCTCAATTTCCCAAATGAGGCGTTTTTCCATCGGATTCCAAACACCACATTCAAATTCTAAATGACACCTCATGAAAGTATGTAGCTAAATTCCTTGACCTTGCATCCACTCGTGCCAACAATGCGTCCGACGAATCCTAACTTTTTAATTTGCTTGCGTGCAGATTTTACGCAATTGGGGCCCCCCTGATAAGTCGTCAGTTACAGAAACACCTAAGCATTTTATCATATCAACTCCAGGAACTTAAAAAACAAATCCCGCTCATCTTTTGAATTAATTTACCGCATAAAATTTGTTATAGTTTACTGGCAATCCATATTTTACACACCATTTGAAAATAATACATATAGATCCCTCGCTAGAATTAATCGATCCCCAACCCCAGAAATCTCCAGGTAAAATCACCGTGTCATCCACGACCATCCTAATCTTACATTTTACTTTGTGGTTAAAGTCGTCAACTAAAATCAAGAGGAGCCGAATACACTTCCCTGGGCCGAATCAAGGGGCCGAATACACTTCCCTGAGGTACACCTGAGGCTGATATTGCGCCGTCAGGACTGGCGCCGTCAAGGACTGCCCTCTGTTCCCGTTCTGACAGAGGACCTTCAAACTAATTTATACGCTCCTATTGGCACCGGCAAGCTTTAACTTTTAAACTGGTTTTACCATGGTGAGCATTGTCAAATACCTTTTGAAAATTTAAATGGGTCGCAACCACTTGCCAGCCACCCTCTCCTCTCCGCCCCCCAACCTACCCACCTTTAGAGGTGAGCCATGAGTGAATTGTCCTAATTGAGTCTCATATGATCGGGTTTCGCTGAATCCGTGCAGATCATTACTTAAGAAGTTAATGCTGTCGAGGCATCCCATTGTCAATTGATAATAATGTGTTCCACGGTTTCGAAACAATTTGACGAGGGGGATGTGGGTCTGTGATTGCGGGGACCCTCCGTCACCACTTTTAAAAGGAGGCGTTACCTGCGCGATTTTCCAATTCGCATGGACTTGGCAGTGTGTGAGGAATCTGTTAAATATTACATCGAGATACCAGGCAATATTAGAAGCTAATTCTTTTAACACCCTAGTTGGTACACTTATAAGATTCGGGGATTTGTTGAGTAAATAAAATCTCTTTAAGCAATCAGATAATTCCTTGTTTGTCCGCTGTTGCATTTACCATTAGTTCGGTACGTACATGGGTTGTTTAAAAAATATCGGTAACAACCTTTCCCTGACGTGTGCGTCAAGTGCTGAATTCAGACCGCCCGAATTTTCAAAATTAATTACCTAGGAGAGTTTTCAACAGACCATTTCCCCTGCTTTTCATTCAAAGTAACCAACAATGATTCACTGCTGTTTCATCAAGATATCGCTAACGGCGTAGTTTTATTCATGCCTTACAGGTAGATTACCTAATAAAAATAATATATATATATATATATACATATATATATATAAATATATGTATATATATATAAATATATATCTTCGAAAAGGAACGCTCTTCTGCGACGACACAAATCTATAAAAACATTCATTTATCGTGTATATATATATATATGGGTCGCGGTAGTCCAGGGGTAGAGCGTTGGGCTACGGACCGGAGGGGCCAGATTCGATTCCCGGGCCAGCCTCTCTGGGCACCTGCAGCTCCACCTAAGCTATGTGTATTTTCGGGTACCAGATCTTCCTAGGTAACCATAACCGGCACAGATAGAGGAACTGGCGCACCTACCCTGATGTGCAAATTTCACACGCCGTCGGGCTTAGTACTGGGTTAAATCTACCATCACCCACCAAACTGACCATCGGGTTGATTACTGTGTTTATGGATATATGTATGTGTGTGTGTGTGTGTGTATATATATATATATATATATATAATATATATAATGGGCTGACACAATATAACACAAATAGAAAAGAATAGCAACATTTAAAAGAACACTCACAAGGTAAATTGTTCGAGCTTTCGGCCCTCTCAGAGGCCTTCTTCAAGTGAGACTGAAAATATGTTGGAGAGGGGTAAGGGGTATGGGCGGGGAGGGGAGGTGTGGAGCGAATGCTGGGAGGGAAATTTAAACCCTCTGAGAGGGCCGAAAGCTCGAACAATTTACCGTGTGAGTGTTCTTTTAAATGTTGCTATTCTTTTCTATTTGTGTCATATTGTGTCAGCCCATTATTGTGCCGCTCGTGTGAGTTTTTCCGTACAATCGTTATATATATATATATATATATATATATATATATATATATATATATATATATATATATATATATATATATATATATACATATATACACAATAAACACAGTAATTAAACCAAAGGTCGGTTTAGTCGGTGATGGAAGAGTTCACCCAGCACTAAGCCCAACGGCGTGTGAAATGCACAAATCAGGGTAGGAGGGCCAGTTCCTTTCCCTGTGCTGGTTATGGTTACCCAGGAAGATCAGGTACCCACAGCTTGGGTGAGGCTGAAGGCGCCCAGAGAGGCTTGTTGGGAATCAAACCCGGGCCCTTCGGTCAGCTGTCCAATACCACTCTACCACTTGGCTACTATAATTCATTATATGTAAATAAATACATATATATATATATATATATATATATAATATATATATAATTTAAATTTTTCAATGCAATTTGAAATTTATTTCATTTCTAAATGTAACAAATTATTCTGATCTAATTGGTATTTTTCAAAATTCTGATCAATTAATACAAAGAAATCGCCAGAAGAAGCGAGGAGGGGAGCTCAACCTGGCTGGTCAGGTTGATACATGGGTGGAAGTGAAATTTCGTCAAGCCTCACGGGTTTAATCGTTCTGTTGCAAGATACCTGCAAAAAAGACAACATAATACAGAATATCCGATTACCTCTCAGCCCAGCATGACAATTCAATATGCATATTGTCAAGCGTCTCGGGGCCAGCACCGAGGAAATTGGAGGAGGACGATTCGAAGAAAGACTAGTTATCGTGGGAGAAAATGCAGTTGCTGGGCTCACGGCAAACATCATTTTTGAGGGACTCCCAGGGCACTTTTGCAAAAGTAGGGTCTTCTAAGAGACCGTCCCCTGAAAATGGACGACAAAGGGTCCCCAAATGAGGAAGCTTCGTGGCAGCTCTGCTCTACATACAAGCCGCCCTCCAAGTGGCCAGCCGCCAAATAGAGAGCCAGCCGCCGTCAAATGTGACGGCCACCCTACAACGGCGCGAGTGCCCGGGAGCGGCGCTGTGACCGCTCCTTCCTGAAGCATCACCCTCCCTGGTCCTCGCCACTCATTGCTACACGTTCCATCAAATAAAGGAAACCACCGGGGCGAAAGAAGTCGAGTACTTTCGTCCCATACCCTTAAGTCTACCCGTGAAACGATTTGGCAAGAGGCAATCCTCCTTGCGACAGAATTTCACACACCCCTCACTAAGAAAGTACCTACTACCCAAAGTTAAACAATATGCTCCCTAAAAATAAGAATATTTATAATTAACTTCACGACACACTTAACACATTTTAACAATTTATATTTACGTCCCCACTACTTGGAAGGAACGGAAAAAAACATGCTTAGTTTTCAACACATGAAACAATTAATAATAATTAAAGGTTAGTAAATAGCTAGCTTTCGTTAATTTTCACAAGAAACATTAGAAAATAAGCATACATAAAATAGTTAACATTCAAAAAAGGAAATATTTATCAGAAAGTGAACGAGTTTGTAATGATTAGCCATAGTGAAAAAAATGTAAGCCAGAGAAAAAAGGCCACAATCAATTCATTGACACATTATGATTTAATAGGAACTCGAGCACAGTAATCTTCAGCAGAACGTTTCCTTTTTCAAGAGTAAACAAAGTGACAACATAAGTCGTAAATTGAAGGAAAAAACCCTTAGAGATAAAATGTGAAGGAGGGGGGAGGAGCACGCGGGCGGCCCACCAACGCCAGTGCGCCCCTTCGGCGCAAACGAGCACCGCGTGGGGAACCGTCCACGGCCAGCGCCCACCAGGGGAAGGAAGAGGGGGAAGGACAAGGGGGCGGGTGGCGGGATGGGGAGGGGAGAGTAAGCGCGTCCACATGGGCAGGCAAGCCACGCCACGCCACGCCACTCGCGGTGTACGTCAAGAGAGGGTCAGCCGGCAGGCGCACCGAGTGTCACCTCGCCCAAGATGAGCAGGACACGGGAGAGGGACGGACGGCCCCGCGTGGGCGACCGAAGCGGGCGGGCGGGCCCTCGGGGCCACTTCCCCCTTCCGAGCCCGCTCCGCCCAAGGGAGGGGACCACCTACTCCCCACAACCACCCTACCCCACCACCCCGGAAGAACCGCCACCAAGCGCAACCAACTCACCGTGGTGGCTCCTCGGCATTTGAGGCCGACGTCAAGCTTGCCCTCCTCGCCGATTCGCTGAACCTAAGAAATAACGCCAGAAAGAAAGGAATTACTTGGTGTGGTTGAGAGGTGGGCTGCACTCGCTGGCGAAGGCGAGCGGGCCGCTGATCGCGGGCCGCTCGCCCCCTCCACCCCGTCCCGCTCACGCCTGCTCGGTGGTGCACCCCATCCCCTCGTGGATGCATGCCACACCGCCCGCCCACACCCCCCGGGTGCACCTCATCTTTCCCCGCGCGCACCACATCCTCGCCGGGGGCCAAATGCGAGGGCATCGCCTCACCCACCGGCCGGCCGGCGGGGGTCTGCCGCCCCACGTGCTCGCGCCGCGCCGGGAAACGGGGCAACCGACCCCCGGCACACTTCAGGGCCGAGGGCGAGTGCCACGGAATTTTTTCCGCCTTCCATTCACATAAAAATTATTCACCCACGTGTACTTCAAACGGGTCGCTCCAAATTCCAGGAACGACAAAGACGTTCGTCAGGTTTGCACCATCAGAGAATTTCCTTTCATAAACTTAGGATGCTTCCGCCGCACTAGGAGTGAATGGATTCCAATGGCACTCGGCGTAGTTTGCTCACTTCGGTTCCGTGAAATCTAAGGCCCTAGAAAGTCTCCGTTCCGAGCACGTATGCATTCCACACTCGGCGGAGAGCACCCGACACGCGCGGCACTCCGGGGGGCGGCGGCGTCTCCGCGGTCGGCCACACTGCGCTTCGCTCCGACTGCCGAGAAGGGCGCGCGGGAAGGCCAACATGCCACACACCAGATGGGGAAAGGGGAGTTCCCGAGAATCGGCCTACACGCATACGACGAAGACGATAGATTTCTCGTTTTATTGCTGAAAGGGAAGAGTTTACTTTATCCACATTTGCTTCAGCTGTCTGTATTTATAACCGTGAGCCTTCGCAAATCTCTTCGCAAACTTTTTAAAAACATTCGATAAATTAAATTCAAAGAAGCAAGTAACAATTGGGATGAATGTCTAGGGGCAGGACCCACAGAATTAAGGAGATCCTAATTTATAACCTGTGGGTCCAAAAAACAATTGAACCCGGTCATACTGATTAGGTAACGCAGGGCACCCACGAATTATAGCAATTATGATGAGAGGGACACAGGACACGATACACGCTGGACTTATTTGGCTGTTGCTTTTCCTTCTTAAGTGTATGCCGTCACGTTAAAGAAGGGACGGCATTCTCATGGAGCAGATTAATGAACACGATTCTGCGATAAGAGAGCTTTGTACCTAGAGTATGCTGCCAGTATATGGAATCCTCAAGAGATAAATTTGATTTAGGAATTAGATCGAGTTCAACGGAGGGGGGCTAGATTTGTCAAGTATTGTTATGACCAACGCAGCAGCGTAACTACTTCGCTAGAAAATTTAGGCTGTGATTCCCTTACACAGCGGCGTTTACAATATAGATTAAACTTATTAAAAACATTTAAAGATGGGTCCTTTTCCGATGGCATCGAGAACATAATACGAACCCCAACGTATTACGGGCGGAGGGATCACGAATATAAGATTAGAGAGATAGACTGCAAGACTGACAGGTTGAAAATGTCATTTTTTCAGGAACAATAAGAGAGCAGAATGCTTGTAATCGAAATCCCCCCGGAGTCAGTTCGACACAATAAGTATTAACGTACAACGTAGGGACTGCGCATGGTTATATATATATTTATACATATATATATATATATATATATATATATATATATATATATATATATATATATGTATAAATATACTACCTTGATCAAAAAGTTCCCGGAATAACCACCGTGTGGCGCTCCCATCGTTCCGATTTGAGTTCTGTTTTTTTTGTTAAATTGGTACATCTGTTGTTGATATTCCCTTTAAATCTTAGTGTCATAACTTGACATTTGCAAAAGTTACGTAGCCAAGAGTACATCTATCTCTGTGTGTGTTGGCGATTTTTTACAATTTCAGAAATGGATTTAAATTTGCAACAACGAACTTGTATTAAATTTTGCGTAAAAAACGGATTTAGTGGCGCACGGACGTTGGAAATGTTGGAAAAGTGTTTCGGCAACGATTCTCTAAAAAAAACGGTCGTTTACCAGTGGCACGAGCGGTTCAGAAGTGGTCGTGAGTCAATCGAAGATGATGAACGCAGTGGCAGACCATCGACATCGAAAGTCGGTGAAAAAATTGATAAAGTAAAAGAAATGTTGGTCAATAACCGCAAATTAACCATCAGAGAAATAGCGGAGGACTTGAACATTGCCTATGGATCCGCCCAAGACATTGTGGTTAATGATTTGGGTTTCCGTCGTGTAGCAGCAAAGTTGGTGCCAAAATACCTCAATTTCATGCAAAAAAGAGACCGTGTTGACGTCGCAAAAGACATGATTTGCGAGGCTGAATCCGATCCCACATTCATCAAAAGGATCATTACTGGAGACGAGACGTGGGTTTATGAGTACGACACGCAATCCAGACATCAGGCAAGTGAATGGCGTTCACCAAATGAGCCGAGACCAAAAAAACCACGTCGTTTTCAGTCAAAAAAGAAGGCAATGCTGACGGTTTTCATGGATTACAACGGTGTAGTGCATCATGAATTTTTGCCAGAAGGCCAGACAGTAAACAAAGAGTATTATTTGGGCGTTATGAGACGTTTGCGTGAAGCAATTCGCCGAAAGAGACCAGAAATGTGGGCAGATTTAGATGAATAAACTTGTATTTTTAATTTTCTGAATAAATTCCGGGAAATTTTTGATCAAGGTAGTATATCTATAATTTATAACACTTAGCACTAGTGGACACAGACAAAAACAAACAGATACACACAAAAAAGAGACACCATTTTTCGAATTTTCGGTGGTCCTGACCACCTTTATCAAGGAAGAGAGGGACAGAACTCATAGTGTCTCTTTTTTGTGTGTTTTTGTCTGTGTCCACTAGTGCTAAGTGTTATACATTATTATTCACGTCCGTGAGACTTTCAAAAAGTTTTATCTATATATATATACATATACTACCTTGATCAAAAATTTCCCGGAATTTATTCAGAAAATTAAAAATACAAGTTTATTCATCTAAATCTATATTGTCCCCTTCAAAGTAATCCCCATCGACTGCAACACACTTATGCCAGCGCTTGATCCAATCCTCGAAACATTTTTTATATTCGGTTTTCGGTATGTCCATCAGTGCTTCCTGCGATTTTTCCATTACTTCCTCTCGGCTGCTAAAACGCGTTCCCCGTAATGGTTTTTTAACTCGATTGAACAGAAAGAAGTCACAGGGAGCCAAATCAGGTGAATTCGGTGGCTGTTGGATGGTATTTGTTGCATTTTTCGTCAAAAAATTACGAATAATGATAGCACTGTGCGACGGTGCGTTATCATGGTGCAAAATCCACGAGTTTTCTGCCCACATTTCTGGTCTCTTTCGGCGAATTGCTTCACGCAAACGTCTCATAACGCCCAAATAATACTCTGTTTACTGTCTGGCCTTCTGGCAAAAATTTATGATGCACTACACCGTTGTAATCCATGAAAACCGTCAGCATTGCCTTCTTTTTTGACTGAAAACGACGTGGTTTTTTTGGTCTCGGCTCATTTGGTGAACGCCATTCACTTGCCTGATGTCTGGATTGCGTGTCGTACTCATAAACCCACGTCTCGTCTCCAGTAATGATCCTTTTGATGAATGTGGGATCGGATTCAGCCTCGCAAATCATGTCTTTTGCGACGTCAACACGGTCTCTTTTTTGCATGAAATTGAGGTATTTTGGCACCAACTTTGCTGCTACACGACGGAAACCCAAATCATTAACCACAATGTCTTGGGCGGATCCATAGGCAATGTTCAAGTCCTCCGCTATTTCTCTGATGGTTAATTTGCGGTTATTGACCAACATTTCTTTTACTTTATCAATTTTTTCACCGACTTTCGATGTCGATGGTCTGCCACTGCGTTCATCATCTTCGATTGACTCACGACCACTTCTGAACCGCTCGTGCCACTGGTAAACGACCGTTTTTTTAGAGAATCGTTGCCGAAACACTTTTCTAACATTTCCAACGTCCGTGCGCCACTAAATCCGTTTTTTACGCAAAATTTAATACAAGTTCGTTGTTGCAAATTTAAATCCATTTCTGAAATTGTAAAAAATCGCCAACACACACAGAGATAGATGTACTCTTGGCTACGTAACTTTTGCAAATGTCAAGTTATGACACTAAGATTTAAAGGGAATATCAACAACAGATGTACCAATTTAACAAAAAAAACAGAACTCAAATCGGAACGATGGGAGCGCCACACGGTGGTTATTCCGGGAACTTTTTGATCAAGGTAGTATATATATACACATATATATATATATATATATATATATATATATATATATATATATATATATATATATATATATATATATATACATAGCAGGTTCCCCCCCACCTTCCCCCATCCATTTGAAAAGCCCGAACCCCTCTCCCCCTAACGCTTTCTTCCTAGTGATGCACCCCCTGCCACACACCTTTTTGGTGGCTCATAGGGTATTGATGTAGATGTAGATTTAGATTTATACATTTTAAGAAACTAACTGCTAGATTTTGCAGCTAGAGAGTGATAATTATCTATTTGTAAGATTAATCTTCTATACACTATCAGGCTACATTCAAAGCGTGTCAATGACAGCGCATCAAATCAATAAGATATGATATCCTGACACAATATTAAGATATGTGTTTTTGACCCCGAGGAATACGACCATCGAAACTCGGGTTCGGATAAGGGAGAAAATGTTTTTGGCATAAATAAACATTTAAATGAGCATCCTTTATGGAGGTATATTAATGAAATAATCTGAGTATGCGTAGCATCATTTCGTATGAGTTTGTGTGACAACTCCGAATAAATTTTGAAGGGAGATGTTTGCTTCAACTCGAATAGAGCTTAGTAACATTAGGAGGGGAAACGTATCGTGCGCCGATAGAACATCGAGCAATTAGATGCTAGCAGATCGGTATTTCCTAGATAATGTAAATCCTCCATAGTTATCGCAACTCATTTGCAAAACACATGTATTGTTAGAAAATAGAAACTGTTCAAATAGAATACAAAACTTTATAAGTGTACGGCCTTTGAGAATAACCATTATAATAGATAAGAAAATTTTATCAAAATGATGGCAGGATAATACATTCCACGTGTCCATATGTTGCTATATTCATACACTTCCTCCACAAGAGAAACGTGGAGTGAATCGGTTCCCTGCGGCGCTCGTCGTAGTCCATTTATCCGTTTCCAGGAAAACACAAGGCCCCCTCAAAGTCCGTTGCGAGAGCTCCGTGAACATTCCACCTTACATCACATATTGCAATATTAGATTCCACGCTCGCGCGCCCGCTCGTGCTCCGCATGCCTCAAAACCCCAACGCTCCATATCAAAGTTTGTACGAGCTTTTTATTAACAGTTAACCTTATCTTCTAAGTCCCTCAAACATCAATTCCCTCCTCCTTGTGAAAGCTTCTTTGACTCATACAACTTATACCCCCCTTAAACTTTGACCATTTTGGTCCAAATTGGGGATTTGGTGAAAAGTTCCTGCGGCCCTCGTTTATGAAATCCCATTTTAATAGTCCACCTAAGCCTTCCTCCGCGAAAATCACAAAACCTTCGTTTTGTTTCCATTTATTCTCATTCCATACACATCGCATTGAGTTTCCAATGCACTCCATCAACGCCATGGCTGATTGCCTACTTATCTCTTGATCCTCCCAAAACCCAACTTATACTACGAATTCCCCACCCACTTTCATTCCTATATTCAGTTCTACCCGTAACTCTTTGACCGTTCCCTTCAGATCGTATACGTTGAAAAGCGCAGGTGATAATGGATACTTCTTGCCTTATTCCTCTTCCCAACACCGTTCATCGAGATTCTCCGACCCCCACGCACCCCTGAGAGTCCGAGACACTTGCAGATTGCGGATAAGTCTCCGATGCCTCCAATCTACTCCTATTGTCTGCAATACAATCGTTAATAATTCTCATTTCACCTTAAGACTTGTTGAAATCTCAGAAACAAACAAATACATCCTGATGGTATTCTAATATGCTCCACTCGACCTATGGCATCATGGGTGTATGCGCCTCTCCCCTTTGTGAACTCTAAATGCTCGTCCTCGACGTGACCATTTGCCCTCTCCCCATTCCTTCTTCATGACCCTGGGCACCACTTTGTCTGAGTGTGAAATCCAACGTCCCCAGAAATGGCTGACCTACCCTTATTTGGATGGGAAGTGACACTGACCTCCAGAAATCCTCCAGTCATATTTTCCCCCCAGAATTAGTTCACCAAAACTCTTCTGCCGCGAATTTTCCAAATCCATGCGAGGGTTGTTTGAAATATTTACGAACTTAAAATGAAGGTGGCAGCATTCTTCAAAGACGCAAATCAAAGACGAGTAGGACGTACACGGCCTCAGCAGCATAAATTACAGCCATTAAATTCAGAGCAGCTGAATTTAAACGTGGCCGTACCGACTTGCCTGATGATGAGCTAAGTAAAATGATCATTTTACATAAGCGAATGCATTAGCCCCTTAACTATCAGGATGAACAATCACCGCTACTCCAGCAATTCTGCCTCCCACTCTTCTCTCCCTATCCCTTCACACGCAAATTCCCACAACCTATCATTCGATCAGTGTTTCTCCCTTACCATCCTATATCCCCTAAATGATTCAGCCACCAATATAGAGGTGACAACTCGAGAATCCGCATGTATACTAATTTCCGATCTTTTAAAATTCCCACCATTAACTGCCCTCTTTGATTTCCCTCCCCCCCAGACCCCGGACTTCCCGCCAAAACAATTTTCAGTCTTACTTGAACGAGGCCTCGGAGAAGGCCGAAGGCTCAAAAAATCTACAACGTGAGTGTACTTTAAGGTGTTATCTACTTTATTCGTGTTCTGATGTGCCGTTCGAGTGTTACATATATAAATAATAAATAAATAAATAAATAAATATATATATATATATATATATATATATATATATATATATATATATATATATATATATATATATATATATATATATATATTGGTGGGTCGCGGTAACCCAGTGTGCAGAGCGTTGGACTACTGACCGGAGGGTCCCGGGTTCAATTCCCGTGCAAGGCACTCTGGGCACCTGCAGCTCCACCCAAGCTAAAGTGATTTTTCGGGTACCAGGTCTTCCTGGGAAACCATAACCGGCACAAGGAAAGGAACTTGCCCACCTTCCCTGATGTGTGAATTTTCACACGCCGTACAGGGCTTAGTACTGGGTGATCCCTACCATCACCTACTAAACCGACCTTCGGGTTGATTACTGTGTTTATGGTTTATATATATTAATATATATATATATATATATATATATATATATATATATATATATATATATACATATAATCATTATTATTGTTAGGTAATCTACCGGTTAAGGTAGGTTTTTGGATGGACGTAATCACTAATTAAATAATTTGTGGCCCCTAGCAAAACAAAACATCCTACTCTACATCAGGTCCCTCTTCAGCTCTGAGTACCTTCTTCCTCCCTTCATCCCGTCCAACATCCCTATCCTGTTCCTTCCCTTTCCTCGTTTGCCTAACATTCTCCTCTCAATTACAGTCTTCAACATCCCACTGCCGGTCAATACCCCCTTTTGCTGCCTCCATAGGATTGTTCACAACAAACCCCTCTCTTCGCCCACCATACCAAGTACTTCCTCATTTGTTTTCTTCTCTGTCCATTTCACCTTCTCCATTCTTCTCCACACCCACATTTCAAAAGCCTCCAATCTACGTCGGTCCTCCTGCTTCAATGACCACGTTTCCGCGCCATACAGAGCTACGCTCCATATCAAAGTTTTTACGAGTCTTTTCTTAACATCCTTACTCATCGTCCCTCTCATCAACTCCCTCCTCATTGTGAAAGCCTCTTTGCCTAGCGCAATTCTTCTCCTTACATCCCTGCTAATTGACCGTGTTGGTCCAAAACACTACCGAGATACGTAAACTGTTCTACCTGCTCTAGTTTTTGCCCTCCTATTTTAATGTTTAGCTTAGCCTTTTTCTTTCTAGAAAATCGCATAACCTTTGTTTTATTAATATTGAATCTCATCCCATACCGGTCGCACTGAATTTCCAATTCACTCAGCAATGCTTGCAACCCCTTGGCTGACTGTCAAACTAAAGCTTGGTCATCAGCAAACCTAACTGATTTTATGAACTCCTTTCCCTCCAACCTATTCCTATTTTCTGCCATATACTCATTAGTTTTTCCCAATTCACTCTATCGAACAGCTTTTTCGAAATGTACGAAACAGGCAAATACCTCCTGGTTGTGTTCTATATTCCTCTCGATTAATAATCTCATTCCTGCAATGGCATCACGCGTATCTCTCCCCTTCCTAAGCCCAAACTGATCATCCCCTAAGTAAACATTTGCCCTACTCTCTATCGTTTGTTTATGATCCTGAGAACAACTTTAGCTGCGTGGGATATCAAACTTATCGTCCTGTAGTCCTGACATGATGTAGTCTTTACCTTTTTCGGAATAGGAACTAAAACTGATCTCACAAAGTCTTCCGGCCAGATTCCTTCCTCATAAATACTACGAATCAGCCCATATAGCCTCTTCCTCCCACATTTCCCCATACATTTCAACAGTTCCGCGGGAATGTTACCCACTCCCACGGCCTTATTTAGTTTCATCTCCCTTAATGCCCTTTCTATCTCATCGTCGAGTATGCCTGGACCTAATCTATCTTCCTCTATGTCATGTTCCTTTTCTATGTCTAACTTTGTTGTTCTAAGTTCTTTAGTGTAAAGTTCTTCTATATACTCCTTCCATCTCTCTTGGATCTTTCCTGTGTCATCTATTACCTTACCCGCCTTATCTCTAACTGTTAGCATAGATCTTCCTTTCTTACTTCCCGATAACGATTTAACTTTGCTGTACAGCGCACGGATTTCACCCTTCCTCTGCAGACTTTCCATACCCTGCACTGCGTCTTCCCCCATGTTTCTTTTGCTTTATTTGTTGCCCGCCTCAAATTATCTTTTAACTCTTTGTACTTCATTTTGCCTGACACTGTATTTACATTCTTTCATTTTCACCGCTCATCCATCTTTGTAATCATCTCATCCATGATCCATGGTGCCCAAGTCCTTTTAGCATTAACGCTTCCAATAGTGTCTTTTGCGACTTTGGACAACCCTTTCTTGATACATTTCCATTTTCCTTCGATAGTACTTAGCTCTTTACCATCCTCCATGATTTCCTCTACCGCCTGTTTGTATTCCTTCCTTTTCAAACCATTTAATGCTTCTACAAACCATTTTCTAACTCGCCGCCCCTGCCTTATCTTTTTGAAGCGGACGCTACATTTTATAACAACTAAATTGTGGTCAGAGTCCGCATCTGCTCCCGGGAAGCTGTGCGAATTCATCACACTGTTCCTAAACCTGTGTCTAACCAGGATGTAATCTAGCTGATACCTTTCTGAGTCACCTGGCATTTTCTATGTATACCTGCGTCTTTCGTGGTGTCTAAACCAAGTGTTGGTGATGACTAACCCCTGTCTCCTGCAGAACTCAACTGCTTTCTCCCTGCGGTCATTCCTCGTGCCTAAACCGTAGTCCCCGACCTCGTCACCATCTCTTCCTTCGCCTACCGTCGCATTCCAATCGCCCATCACTATCAAATGTTTCCCTGCAGGAACACACGCGATTATGTCCTCTAACTGATCGTATATCCTATGGACCTCTTCTTCCTAATGGTTGCTCGGTGGCATGTATACCTGAATAATAACCAAGTTCGTCGGTTCTGCTTTTATCTCTACTAGCAATAATCTATCCGTTACCTGCTCTATGTGGACTACGCTTCTTCCTACCTCTTCATTTAATACTATGGCAACCCCTCGTTGGCTTTCGTCCCCGCCACTGTATATAATTCTATACTGATCACTCCAGTAATCCCCGCTATCCTTCCATCTCACCTCGCCTAGACTTAAATATCTATATTTCCCCTTTCCATTTCTCGCTAAATATTCTCTAATTTCCCCGTCCTCATTATCGTCCTAACATTCCACGTTCCTATTCTAACTAATTTGGTCTTCTTCTCCTGCGTCTTCTGTCCTGCTGCTTCCGGTTTTCCCCCGCTAGGGTTTCGTGGGATGACGATCGCGGAAGCCTTGCCTCCCCCGCTGTCGGGCACGACACATGGCCGTTGGGGACGAGCCCCGTTGTTGCCAGGATTCAAAATCTCTGTATTGTCCATCATGTAAATCTTGGGAATGATAATTGAGGTGGTTTCCCGTTGCCTCCCTCAATAGTGTTTTTAACGTGACACCCTCAATTACTGGCCGTCCCACTTGGGTCAGACACCATTGCAGCCGCCTCACTGAGGAACAGACGCTGCGTGGAACACCTTTCGCCTGGCTCCTAACCTTCGACCTATCTGGCATGGGTGACCCTACCAGGAGCAATAATTATTACTCCCGCCAGCATAGCTCTAGGGGTCATCAACACGCACAAGCCCTTCTACCACGTCAAGGTTGTAGTCCGGGGAAGGATATATTTATATGTATACATATATATATATATATACATACATACATACGATGGTCATCCGGAAAGTAGTACCCGTTCGTGCCGCATGAAGTGCTGACGACGCGAGTAGCCGCTGGACGAGGTCAGATAGCTTCAGTGGCTTGTCTGCCTTCTCTGAGCCAAGTTGCGTGACGCTAGCATTGCCTGTGTTGTTTCTGTGATTGTTTACAATGTTTAAAAAAATTGAGAACGCCGCCAGTTGTGAAGTGAGGGCAGTGATTAAATTCCTCAATGCAAGAAACGTTCGCCCATGTGATATTCATCGCCAATTAAAGGAGGTGTATGGAGACAATGTAATGGACGAGTCGTCTGTTCGGCGGTGGTGTCGCAACTTCAACATGGGGAGGGGGAACACACACGACGATGAGCGTTCGGGGAGACCGTCTGTCATTACAGACCAACTGGTGAGCTCAGTTGACGAATTCGTGAGGAACGATCGGCGCGTCACAATTGATGACATCTGTGAGCATTTTCCCAATGTTTCTCGAACAATTGTTCATGAAATTGTTAAACACCATCTGCATTATGCAAAAATTTGTGCAAGATGGGTCCCTCGCGTATCTCAATGAGCTGGCGGCGAAGGACTATGCAGCAGGAATACAGAAACTTGTCACACGTTATGACAAATGCCTTAATTTGCTTGGAGATTATGTTGAGAAGTAGTTTAAAGTATCCTCTTTCAAATAAAATTTTTTATGTTTGTTAATATTTACTTTTGTGTCTTTATTTCACGAACGGGTACTACTTTCCGGATGACCCTCGTATATATATGTATATATATGTGTATGTATATATATATATATATATATATATATATATATATATATATATGTATATATATATATGTATATATGTGTATGTATATATATATATGTATATATATGTGTATATATATATATACGTATATATATGTGTATATATATATATACGTATATATATGTGTATATATATATGTATATATATATATACATATATAAATATATATATATATATATATACATATATATATATATATATACATATATATATACATATATATATATATATATATATATATATATATATATATATATATATATATATATATATATATATATGTATATATATATATGTATATATATATATATATCTTCGAAATGGAACGCTCTTCGGCGACGCACAAATATATAAAAACACAGATGTAGACTTTTAGACCATAGAGACACAAAGAAAGAACACTCACAATATGTTATTTGACGTTTCGACGGCTCGGCCATCGTCTTCAGAATGGCGTTCTCGGGGAAGAGCGGGGAGGACATGTGCGGGGGAGAGGTGGGAGAAGGAGAGGTACGGGACCAATAGGAAATGAACAAGGGGGTGGGAGGGGATATGTAGGCAGCAATATGATGCCTTCAGTGGGCTTGGTACGATGGCCGAGCCGTCGAAACGTCAAATAACATATTGTGAGTGTCCTTTCTTTGTGTCTCTATGGTCTAAAAATCTACATCTGTGTTAATATATATATATATATATATATATATATATATATATATATATATATATATATGCATATACATGTATATATATGCATATATAGTATATGTGTATATATATATATGTATATATACATATGTATATATGCATATATATGTGTGTATATATATATACATATATAATGTATAACACTTAGCACTAGTGGACACAGACAAAAACACAGAAACACAAAAAAAGAGACTCACTATTTTTCGAATTTTCGGTGGTCGTTGCCACCTTTATCAAGGAAGAGAGGGACAGAACTCTTAACTCGGAGTTCTGTCCCTCTCTTCCTTGATAAAGGTGGCAACGACCACCGAAAATTCGAAAAATAGTGAGTCTCTTTTTTTGTGTTTCTGTGTTTTTGTCTGTGTCCACTAGTGCTAAGTGTTATACATTATTATTCACGTCCGTGAGACTTTCAAAAAGTGTTATATATACATATATATATATATATATATATATATATATATATATATATATATATATATATATATATATATATATATATATATATGTATATATATATATACATATATATATATATATATGTATATATATATATGTATATATGTGTGTGTGTATATATATATATATGTATATACAATGCATATGAAGTTAGCCCTAGGAAGGAAAAGACAAAAACATAGAAACAAAAAAAGAAGAGAAACTCACCGGGTTTCGAATTTTCGGTTGTCCACGCCACCTTTCTCAAGGAAGAGAAGGACAGAACCCCTGTTCTGTCCTTCCATCCTAAACTCCAGAGTTTTGTCCTTCCCTTCCTTGAAAGGTGGCGTGGACCACCGAAAATTCGAAACCTAGTGAGTTTCTTTACTTTTGTGTGTTTCGGAATTTGTCCACTAGTGCTAAAGTCATAGTGTTAGTCACGTCCGTGAGACTTTCACAAAAGCGTCCTCCACAACCATCGCTATTCCACCAAATCTGCCACTTTCCTTAATTATCCCATCGCTACTCACACTGCTTCCCAGGTCTAACCTTTTGATGACTGCTTCTCTGTTTCGGCGATTGAAACCCTACTTAAACATGCAAGTAGCAGAGAGGTGAGAACCCGCGAAAGGGAGCATATCTGGGTACTCCAGCCGTTTAAACCTTCCAGGCTGAATCAAGCCCACTGAATCCATCCAATGGCCGCCTACATATCACCTCCCACCCACTTGCCCGTTTCGTATTCGTCCCTAACCTCTCCTCCCCTCACCCTTCCCCCCCCACATATTCTCTCCGCTCTTCACCTAAGAACGGCATTCTGATGAGGCCGGCCATGCCGTCGAAACGTCAAAATTACATAAGTGAGTGTCCTTTCTTAATATTTAGAACACTTGTGAGTCACACACACACAAGAGGAACTTACACGAGAGAAAGAGTTGGTCTAGATATTTTGGTGATCCCAACCACCAAGGACAGTGTGAGAGGAGTAACTTCTCTCACAGAGACTCTAGTGGATACCTAGAGGACACCCCATTTGCTTTTCAATGCACAATTAGCAAGTCTCTCATTATTCTCGATTTTATACAATCTCGCTTAATCCTGGAAAGAAGTACAAATAGCAGTGGTCCAGGAAAAATATTTCTTATCGAATTTGTTCACTGGTTATTTGTAACTTGATTTATAGATGGTTTGTTGCTGTCCCTGCTTCCCTTCCCTAGGCTCCTCTTTATTCTCCTCTAGCCCTACATTTGCGTTTACACACGGCTTATCGCTCAGGCTGCACTCGAATTAGCAATCATTGATTGATCTGCAGGCCTCCGAGATGTCTGGCTGAAAGCAAAATCGACCAACCGTCATATAAACATGAATTGAAGCCATTTCTAGAGTCAGTTATAACCAAGCTTAAGCTCAAAACCAACGAGGAAGCTTTATTATTACCAGCAAAAGACAACCCATCAGTATATTTGAAACGCATTGCAATATGACTGAAAATCTTTACAGAATTATTATTAAGTCCGCTGCAGTAATAAAGTGTATGAACTTACGGCGCGATGTTCGCAATACAATACGCGATTTTCACCCATAAATTTAAGATCGTTCCCAGAGCTCCACAACACCTGAATGAGTACAAGACAGCATGGCCGTCATTTTTCCACCAAATCCGTAAAAAAATGCCCGGTCAACTGTTAAGAATGCAAAATGAGGTATTTGCGATGCTACGTCAAGTTTCACTTCGGCCCTCAAAACGCTCGAGTAACTTTGAACCGAAGTCTGAATATAAGGCACCCACGCTTTGGTGCATTGTACTCGGAGTCAAAACCTGTGCAGAGACGGAATGGAAAAGAGAAGGTCTCCACAATTCATTCTAATTACTCAATTCTTCACGGGAAAATTCATAAAGAGAAGTTGTACCGAGGGAAACTGACGCCGCTAGCATCTACCACGTTTTGTACAACAATTTGGATCCACAGCCTGTGGAAGACGGCCCGAAGTCTTCCTCCGATACGACACCATTTCCCAAGCAGATATGATTGAAT
This sequence comes from Hetaerina americana, assembly GCF_022747635.1. Classification (NCBI taxonomy): domain Eukaryota; kingdom Metazoa; phylum Arthropoda; class Insecta; order Odonata; family Calopterygidae; genus Hetaerina; species Hetaerina americana. The sequence goes on along the minus strand of NW_027286719.1, from coordinate 291,565 downwards.
GACTCAATGCAAGCTCGTACCAATTATGTGGAATACATACGAGCCGACACTGATCGCCCATTTCAAATATACAGTACAAGATACAGTTCCGGTGTCATACAGTTGCCTTTTGATAACATCTAAGAAGACTATGAAATATTTCCTCCGCTTTATACACGCCATCAAACCAAACGAAAGACTATCGGAAATGAAAGCATGGTTAACATACTTCAACCAACAGACACGATGCAAAATAATTTCGCGCTCTACTTTACCCAAATTATTTAAAAAAAAACGACAGAGTCACTCGGCGAAAACCAAAGAGGATTCATTTCTTTCGGAAGGGAGGTAACTGTTAAATACCGCTGAGTCAGAAGGAGACGGAAATGTCGAATTATTTCTAGATTGCACAGCTAAGGCCTTGAACTTATTTTTAGTAGTAGCAGTAGTATTTGGGGAGGCTACCAACAGCTGAAGTCGTTTGCGCCCGAGGGGATGAATGAGAAAGGATGAAAGGGTGGAGAGAAACCCGGCGTCGGCATCAGCCTACTCTTAACGAAAGGCGCCGAGGGGTCCGGCGGCTTAACGTCCCATCCGACGGACGGAACTCATTTAAATGCGTTAACAATGTGCATGAAGCAGAACAAAACAAACATCAACGATTGTAGATTGTAGACAATCGTAGATTGGAGGCTTTCGAAATGTGGGAGCAGAGAAGGATGGAAAAGATGGAAGGTGATAGAAAGGAAATGGAACGAGGAAGTGCTAGGCATGGCGGGGAAGTAGACAGGATTGCTGTCAGAAATCAAAGAAATGCAGGAAAGATGGATGCAGAGCATTTTGATGGGATGCTGAAGACGGTGATCGAGGGGAGAATGTTAGGTAAACGAGGGAGGGGTAGGGATCCGATAGGCGTATTGGACGGAGCGAAAGGAGGAAGAAATATGCGGAATTGGGAAGGGTATATTGTTTTTTCATGTCGCAGAAACGTTAATGTTTGCAGGGAGGTGCAAGGATTGGTCGCTGAAATCGAAGCGGGAATTGCCCAAGCCCCTGGGAAGAGTTATAAAAGAGTGGAAATAGTCCAGCCTCGATGACCCAAAATCTTTTCGGAATTTTTTTAAAGCGTTTAGATCCAAAGAAACCCCAATTACAAACCATTGGGGAAATGTATGCGCCAAGGTGGAGAAATAGACTTCGATTTCAAGAAAATTGTGGCCTCGGACGGAAATCGAAAAATGACACTGAAATAAAATGGAAAAATAATACTAAAACAATTTTAGGGAGAATTTGTGCAATGTTTTTTGGCAATGTCCGATCTGTCAGAGGACCAAGCACGCAAAAAAGATTTTTGCAGGATCCCCAAAATACATAGCCTACCAACAACCGTAATTCCACACCATACAACACAACGCTCCACATCACTGTTTTCATTCATCTTCTCTTAACATCCTTACCCAACGTCCCTGTTATCAAGCCTCTCCTTACTAGGCGAAAGCAGCGCCGTAAAAGACGCCACGCGAGGATATTGAGAAATAACAAAAGAAGGGATAAATGCTGCACGGGATGGTGTCGAAACCGTCGGGATGCGAAGGGATAAAACCGTGCACACTACTTAACATACGGTGGGAAAACTATCAATTGCATCAAGAAAATTTGAAGAGACATGGAAAGAACACATTGTGGATGTATGAGGCAAGGATATTAGGCCAGCATGTTTATTCATAAATAACGTAGGTGGGCAGGATACCTTTCGTTCAAACGCACTCCATTAGGCGATGGAGGAGTATTAGGGGAATTGATATGAAGTAAGACTGTGGGGGACGGATACGAGCAGATTTGATTAAGGGCTTAGGCAAAAGCTTACGGAGCAGGTTTTTTAAACTAATTAACCCATCATTCAATAAGTCCCGGGACTTACTGAACGTTATATATATTGGGACACGCAAGAAGTAATTTACATCGACTGCCTTGAAAAGGGAAAATCTATCAATAGCGACTATTACATAGAGTTTCTGGTGCTTTTGAAGGACGGAATCGTAAAAAAATGACCCCACGTGAAGAGGAAAAAAATCATCTTTCAACAAGACAATAAGCCATAAGTCAATGAAAACAATGGCCAAATTGAACAAGTTGGGCTTCGATCCACTTCCCCACCCACCATACTCTCCAGATCTACCCCCCAGCGACCACTGACTGTTAGCTGATCTCAAAAAGATGCTCCAGGGGAAAAGATTCGGCTCGAATGAGGAAGTCATCGCTGCAGCTGAAGCTTATTTTGAGGACAAGGACAAATCGTTTTACAAGCAAGGTATGGACATGTTAGAGGGGATCGTACTGGCTTCCCACCCAGAAGGCCCGGGTACAAATCCCGGCGGTGTTGAATATTTTTCAGTGGTATCTCGATCCTTACTGGGGGTGCTTTGCGGAGAGCACTTCGAGTGAGTACGCCGTCCGTCGGTTGGGGCGTTAAACCGTGGACCCCTTGGCGCCTTTCGTTAAGAGAAGGCTAATGGCGATGCCGGGTTTCTCTCCACCCTTCATCCTTTCCTGTCCATCCCCTATGGCGCAAATGACCTCAGCTGTCGGTCGGTCGCCTCCCCTAAATACGACTACTTCTACTCGAAATGTTAGAAAAGCATTGGAATGATTGAATAGCTCTTGAAGATGATTATGCTGATGAATCAAAATGAATTTTGCGAAACAAATGTTCTTTTCTTAGTTAGTCCGAGGACTTAATGAACGATAGGTTAATAGCATTTACGAGGGAAGAATTAGGCCGGAAGCTTCCGTTATTTCAGCATTAGTTATCACCCAAAAAAATGAAAGGCACCGGATGTGAGCAGTAAAGAAAGACAAGTTTGGTTTTGCACGCAGCTAAGGTGGGCCTTAGGATCATGCATTAAATAAGGGAAATGAGAGAGGTCACACAATGACTTGGGGGATGATAAGTTTGCGTTGAGGAAGGGGGAGTGCGATGCCAGGGCAGTAATGGGGCCACTAATAGCAAGCAATAAATTTATGGTGCATTTTTTGTTTCTTAAGATTTCGGGAAAGGCACTTAATAGCATAAATTGGGTAGACATAATGAACGTGACGAATGACAAAAGGAGCAGAGTGGGCGACTTATCCGAAACCAGTGATGCGTCAGTCTGCTCGGGTGCGAGTGGAAGATGGGCAGCAATCGGGAGAGGAGTGAGACAGGGGCGGCCATTATCACCCATGATTTTCAACGTGCGACAAAAAGGAAATGGCAAGAGGCGCATGGGGAATACTGAAAATAGGAAAGAAAGCCTGCGCGGAATTCATAGAATCAATTAGGTTTGAGGATGATCGAGTTTCAGTTTGCCAGTCAGACTGAGTGTATCATAAAACCAGTGCGATAGGTATAGTATGATAATTAATTTAAATTAAAAACAAGGCCGATTTATGAGCAAACGGAAAGCTAAGTTAAATAGCAAAATGGGAGTTCATTCTCTAGAGCAGTTGGAAGATAACTATTTCTCAGAAGTTACCAAGAGGACCAATGCTGTCGGAACTTGGGATGAATTGCGTTAAGTAAAGAAGCTTTCAGGAGTAAGAGCGAGGTGTTCAGACGGACGTCGAGTAAGGATGTTACGACACGGCTGGTAAACACTTTGATGTTGAACCCGGTAAGGCAGGATGCGACATTTTCGCCGAGGCAAGATGATACGCATAAATTGAAAGTTTTGAAATGCGTGCGTGCGAAGGAATAAAATGAACGGAAAGCAAGTGGAGAGCGATTTTTGGGGGAGGTTTAAAAGGGGCAGAGAAAGTATTTAGCTGCAGAGTATTTTGATCGGCTATAGAATACCGGTGACTGTGACACGGGGGAGGGCGCTCGGAAAACAACATGGGGGAGCACTTAATATCGGCAAGTGCACCACGCCCTTCAATAAAAGAATTAATAATGAAGTGCGCACCCCGACACTGATTCCACCCACCCTACCGCTCTACCAGTTCCCCGACACAACTAATCCTAACAAAACCTTTAACAGTCGTTACAAGATAACTTCATAGTTTTCCCTCAATTCAAACAACAGAGAAATACAACTTAGGAGCAGAGAATCCATCAAAATCTACTAAATCCCATTGCCGATCGAATTGCTCTGTATCCCTCTTTCTTGCCTCTTAGGACGTCTTCCAACAATCCCCTCTCCTCCCATCACCACGCCTACCGCTTCCACGTTTGTTTTCCTTTCTGCCCCTTCACACCCACATTTCAAAAGCCTCCGATCAACCCCTATCTATCCTGCTTCAATGACCATGTTTCCGCGCTGCACAATACCAACCTCCGAAGCAAAGTTTTAATGATATTTTTATTATCATCCTTACTGACCGTCCCAGTCACCCATTCCCTCCTCATTGTGAAAGCATCATTGCCTTGAACGCAATTCGCTTCTTTTTATTTCTCAAATACTTAAACCATCTAGGTCCAAAACTCATCTGAGATAGGTTAACTGTTACTCCTCTAGTTTATGGACTCACATTTTAATATTTACCTAAGTCTTTCCCTTTTTCGGAAACCTCATACCATTTGTTTTCTTGGCATTTATTCGCATTCGATACATTTCGCACTGACTGTCCAGAACGCTCAGAAACGCTCATTACTGCAATGCCTCTCCTCTTCCTAGAATCAAACTGATCATCCCCTAAATAATCATTTCCCTTGCTCTCCATCCTTTTGTCGACGATTCTGAGAACAACTTTAGTTGCGTGGGATATCAAACTTATTGTCCTGTAGCCCTCGCATGATGTATCGTTTACCTTTTTTGGAATAGGAACTAACAATGATCTCCAAAGTCTTCCGGCCAGATTCCTTCTTCATAGATACTACGAATAAGTCCATATAGAACTTTCCTCCCACATATTCCTAAACCTTTTAGTAGTTCCGCAGGAATGTTGTGTACCCCCACAGCCTTATTTCATTTCATTTCCCTTAATGCCCTTTCTCAAACGAGGAAAGGGAAGGAACAGGATAGGGATGTTGGGCAGGATGAAGGGAGGAAGACAGTACTCAGAGATGAAGAGGGACCTGATGTAGAGTAGGATGTTGTGTTTTGCTAGGAGTCACAATATTTAATTAGTAGTTGTGCCCATCGAAAAACCTACCTTAACCGGTAGATTACCTAATAATAATAATATGACAATAATAAATGCCCTTTCTATCTCATCGTTGAGTACGCCTGGACCTAAGCTATCTTCATCTACGTCATATTCTCCTTCTATCTCCAACCTAGCTGACCTACGTTTTTTACAATAGTGTCATATGTTCTTCCAATCTCTCATAGATCTTTTATGTTTCAATTATTATCTTACGCGACTTATATCTAACTGCCAACACAGATTTTCCCTTCTTACTTCCCGATAGTGTTTTAACCGTCTTGTATAGCACACTAATTCCCCGCTTCCTCAGAGCGAACTATCCATTTCCTCGCACTGCGTCTTCCACCACGCCGAGAGTATCGACAGTTGAGTATAAAATGAATCTGACAGTTCCGTAAACCTCAAACAAGGTTGCCTTTCCCTTTAATGGAATAGGGACTAACACCGATCCGACGAAATCTTCCAGCCATTTACCACCCTCACAAATGCTAGGAATTTATCCCTAAAACTCTTCCTCCCACGTTATTTTAAACATTAAACTCGTTCCATGGGAATGTTGCCCACCCTAACGGCCTTATTCGATTTCATTTCCCTGAATGCCCTTTCTACGAGGGTCATCCGGAAAGTAGTACCCGTTCGTGAAATAAAGACACAAAAGTAAATATTAACAAACATAAAAAATTTTATTTGAAAGAGGATACTTTAAACTACTTCTCAACATAATCTCCAAGCAAATTAAGGCATTTGTCATAACGTGTGACAAGTTTCTGTATTCCTGCTGCATAGTCCTTCGCCGCCAGCTCATTGAGATACGCGAGGGACCCATCTTGCACAAATTTTTGCATAATGCAGATGGTGTTTAACAATTTCATGAACAATTGTTCGAGAAACATTGGGAAAATGCTCACAGATGTCATCAATTGTGACGCGCCGATCGTTCCTCACGAATTCGTCAACTGAGCTCACCAGTTGGTCTGTAATGACAGACGGTCTCCTCGAACGCTCATCGTCGTGTGTGTTCCCCCTCCCCATGTTGAAGTTGCGACACCACCGCCGAACAGACGACTCGTCCATTACATTGTCTCCATACACCTCCTTTAATTGGCGATGAATATCACATGGGCGAACGTTTCTTGCATTGAGGAATTTAATCACTGCCCTCACTTCACAACTGGCGGCGTTCTCAATTTTTTTAAACATTGTAAACAATCACAGAAACAACACAGGCAATGCTAGCGTCACGCAACTTGGCTCAGAGAAGGCAGACAAGCCACTGAAGCTATCTGACCTCGTCCAGCGGCTACTCGCGTCGTCAGCACTTCATGCGGCACGAACGGGTACTACTTTCCGGATGACCCTCGTATCTTGCCATCGAGTAAGCCTGGACACAAGCTATCCGTAATGACGTCATATTCTCTATCTTTGTCAAACCTTGCTGCATTACAAGGTTTGTCCCAAACTGAGTAAAAAAAAACTATAGCCAGAATTGATACATTTACTAAAAATTCTTCGAAGGAGCACCCTTTTGCGTCCATGCACCGCTGCCAGCGGGTTTTCCACACATCGCACGCCTGCTGGAAGGTGGCGCCCGGCATGCTGCTAAGCTCCATCGTCACGGCCTGTTGTAACGCTTCCACCGAGTCGTGGTGACGTCCTTTCAGGAAGGATTTGAGGCAGGGGAAGAAAGAGGTGTGGTGGGACATTGTCTACTAAATTTGGATCCTCACTCACACGGTCGAGAAGCTCTTGGCAGATCCGCGTGCGAGTTTCCTTTTGTTCACCCTAGAGCACTCGCGGCACCACCTTCGCACACACCTTCCTCATGCCCATGTTTTCGGTCACAAGCCGATGCACATCACTTTTCGGGAGGTCAATTTCATCATAAACAATGCGAACACTTAATCTGCGATCCCAGTCCATCAATCTTGCAAGATTTTTGTCACTTTTTTTAAGTCGAAGGGCGTCCTGAACGTTTGGCAACACCTTCTCTACCCTCCCGAAACAACCTGTGCCACTCAAAAACACCCGATCTACCCGTGGCGTTATCAACATAAGCTACCTTGAGCATGTCACAAGTCTCTTTCCCGGTTTTGCCCAGTTTTACGCAAATTTTGATGCCGCAGCGCTGTTCCAATAGCCGGTCCATGACGGAGCGTAACGAGGTCATTGAGGTTCGAGAGGTTTCGTAAACGAACGATCCGCACTCCGCAAAGACTGGGAGCCAAGTGTCACTGGTCTCCAGCCTTTCCCGAGACTCCCCTCCCTCGATACCAGCCAGAGAACCCGCCGCCCGTCTGTCTGGTAAAAAATAAGTGCAACTACTTTTGGGACAGACTTTGTCCTCTTTTTACCAATAGCTCTTCTTTATATCCCATTCATCTCGCTTGAATCTTCCCTGGTTTAGGTGATAATTTTCCTGACTTATATTTTACTACTTTCGCGGATTTTTATCTCCCACTTCATGACGATGATTTCAACTTTCTGTGTTGTGCACCCATTTTACCCATCCTGCGTAAACAATACTCATCCTTCATGTAATGATGAACACAATGAATTTTTCTACTGTTCTTTATTTTGGTACTATTATATAGCGTGGGTTTCTCGGAAACCCACGCTATCGGTTAACTCTCCCAAGGAGCACCTCCCAGCATACCAGACAATGCATGGTGATGTAGTGCGGGGTTCTCGGAAACCAAGACAAGACAATGTCCGCTACTCATTTCCCTTGTCGCTACAATGTAGCTACTATGTAGCTACTTTAAAGTCCCTCCCCCCGAAGGCGCGATGCCTTATAAAGCGAGACGCTCCTGGAGCAGGGACCCTTTCCTTACCTATTCTTCACCCGATACCCTGTCTCTGAGTCCGTCGGTCGAGCCTAAGACCACACCAGAGACGCCCAGCCCTTCCCTGCACCTCTCCCGACGACCCGACTCCCTTCCCCATTCCTCACCCGATACCCTGCCTGTGTCCGTCGGTCGAGCCTACGACCACACCAGAGACGCCCAGCCTTGCCCTGCACCTTTCCCTACGTCCCGTATCGCCTCTGTGTCCATCGGTCGAGCATACGACCACACCAGGGATGCCCATCTTTGCCCCGCTCGCTTGTCCCTACTCCCCGTTGCCTGAAAAAAAAGTTGCGTGAACCCCATAGCTTGAAAAGGGTTAAATAAAGACTCATAAACCGAATATGACTCTCTCATTCTGTGCTACGCTCCCACCAATGATGTCGCGGCCGCCAACCACGCGACAATTAGTTTAGGCGTCATCATCAGGTACCTGATGATGACGCCTAAGCGTTGAAACCAGCAGTACCAAAATATAGAACAGTGGAAAAATACATTGCGTTCTTCATTTAATGAACATGAACTTCCACAAAGTTGAGCCAGAAACAATCAAATTACTCATCATCTCATCAAGCTTCTTTGGCTACTTTGTTTCCCGCCTAGATTTATTATTTAACTCTTTATACATCCTCCTACCTAACTCTGATTGCTTTCTGCCATTTCCTTTTCTAGTCTTAACTTTCTACTCGTCTCGCCCGTGATCCATGGTTTTATATTTCCTGTAGTTAAGTTGGAGGCTTTCGATATTTTTTTTGAAAAGTTCCCATTACTTCTAGAGTACCCAGTTTCCTTTCCTCACTCATCATTTTCTCTACTGCCTGCTGATTCTCTTTCTTGGTCGTTCTTGTTAACGTAGCTACACGCCATTTCTGAAAGTCTTCTTCGTTATATCTTTTTTAAAAAAGGACGCTACAACTGATTGTAACTAAGTTACCATAGAGTTCGCGTCTGCTTCCAAGAAACTGTGCGAATTGATCATGTTGTCCCTAAACCTGTGGCTCACCATAATATAGTCTAACTGATATCTTCGTGAACCCCCGGGCATTTCACATGCGTACGTACGAGTTTTGCGGTATCTAAACTAATTGTAAGTGTTCATTGCGATTAACTCCCGTCTTTTGCAGAACTCTACGGCTTTCATCCAGCGGTCAATTCTTGTTATACTACACCGTAGTCCCCACATCACCACCCTCTCTTCCTATGCATAACGTCGTGTTCCAGTCCCCCATCAATATCAAATGTTTCCCTCCAGGAACACCCCAAATATGCCCTCTAGTTGATCGTATACCATATCCACTCCTTTATCCCCATCATAGCGCGGTAGCATGTAGACCTAAGCAATGACCAAATTCGTTGCTTCAGCTTTTACTTCTAGTAGTAACACTTTATCAGTCGCTTTCTCTTTGTTCACAACGCTTCTTCCTACCTTTTTGCCCAATATTATTTCCCAACATCTTTCACTCACATTTTCTAATTCTCCTGTTCTCAACATCGTCCTCAAATTCCAATTCTATATCCTAACTACCTAAGCTCCTCTCCTGCGTCTTCTGTGGTGCTGCTGTCAATTTCTCTTTGAAACGATTTCGTGAGATGGCGACCTCGGAAGCTTTGCCCATACTGCTAACGGGCACGACACATACACACATATCATACATACATTACATATATATACATACACACACGTTAACTGTTTCCCAAACACACCCTTGCGGAGGCATGCAGGGTATCATGTCGAAGTGGAAGTAGATCACTAACTTAGTGCAGGATATGCTGCAGTATTTTCCGTAGCCTGGATTGGACTGGCATGCACAAATGGTATTCATTTCATAAAGCTGAAATTTGATCATTCTCGTCACTTAACGGTCCAATTCTAATCAGTTTTAATGCGAGCTTTATGAAACGGTAGTAAGAAGAATCTAGATCAATGTAGGCTGAGTACGGTGGAAGGTAAATCGAAATTTTACAGAACGTTACGCTCTTACATTGACTCAATTTGCTATTCTTACGAGACTCATCTCGGTGATCATGGGAAGAACATTTAATTTGATAAAAATATTTCTTCTACGAGTATATGTTTACGTCTTTGATGTTTCAAAAGCTCTAAGAAAAACGTCTGGACGGAGGAGGTATGATAACGCAATTCAGGATCACCACGGTTGTTCAACCCAGACTGACCATAACTAAGTATGGGCGACGGACTAGTGAAGATAGGGATTTGCAAATTTAAGTGAAGAGCGATGCCGTTCTTTACGACGAGCATTCACTCAAGTAATGACGTGCTCTCTCGTCTACAGACTGACCTACAGGATTGAATTTTGACCAGGAACTACTTCGCCACTAAAGAGTTTATACCGTTTATTAAGAGAGAAAATAATTATAATTACGATTTATATTACCCCTCAAGATATTTCCAACTACTTCTGGAGCACCTGTTTAAGGGCAACTGATACTCTTAAGTACATGGTTAGTGCCCGCTTTTCACAGAAAGCATAATATTCCTAAATTGGTAGGTAAAATAAATGACAATGGAATGAAATATCGGAACAAGAGCAAACGTTTATCAAGAAATCAAACATTTTTATGTAAGTTTTAAAACCACTCCACACTTCACATTAACGTTTACGTTCGATCCTACTGATACATATTGGAAATCTTTGAGAATTTTAATAACAAATCATACGTTGTTGTCAAAGCAAAGAATGCATTACGTAATTTCCAAAGAAACTGCGCGAGATGCAGCAAAAGTATCTTGTAACGGAGTCATCCGCTAATGTGCATTTCAATGCAACAATTTCAGAATGTAAAAATCATTCGCCTTGACTGGGACTCGAACCCAGATCCCTCAATATCCGGTCGAGTGCTTTAGCCACTTAAGCTACCGAGGCGTCCTCTTAAACGCTGAAATTTTGGGGCTTTTAAAGGAACTAGATGTTGGAACTTTTTTCTTTGGAATTTGTCGAAGTATTAACACCATAAGTGTTTAAAGTTGGCTTTAACCTCGTGGACAGTGGCGCCTCGCGCACGACTACGAATGCATGTGACATTGTATGTACGGTATTTCGTCACAACATCTAGTTCCTTTAAAAGCCCCAAAATTTCAGAGTTTAAGAGGACGCCTCGGTAGCTTAAGTGGCTAAAGCACTCGACCGATTATTGAGGGATCTGGGTTCGAGTCCCAGTCAAGGCGAATGATTTTTACACTCTGAAATTGTTGCATTGAAATGCATTACGCATTTAGGATGACTTCCCAGAGGTGAATTAAAAAAATTATTACACCCCAAGGGCAAAATTATGAGTGCAACGTACGAAAAATGCATATTTAGAAGGCCCGTATAAATAATTGCACGCATTACATGAGGACTAAGTGAGCTAAACCGTTGTCTGGTTCCAGTCGCCGTACACTGCTTCGCGACGCGGCGGGAGAAAGGTACGACGCCTGTATTAAAAAGCTGCTTGCAAGGTTGCAAAAAGTGATTTATCGTCAAGGCGACTATGTAGAAGTATAGCTAAGGGCCCAGACTTTCCTAAGATGCACACAAAGTTGAGAATAAATTTGATTTTTCATGAAAATAAAATGGGAGACCTTACTTTTCGAATCGCCCTCGTAATTTTCACTAAACACCGGGAATAGTGTCGCCGCTGAATCGATGGGAAATAGGCAGACTTTTAATTAATTGCCGATTGAATTTCTTATAAATCATTTCTTTTACTTATCCAGTATATGAAGAAAGTATCTGAAAGTATTATAGAAGTGTCAGAAAAGCAACAGGGACACGAATCCAGGGACCGGACGGCACAACTTAAAACTTCAAGGTGTCAACCAATTTCCACTTCAGAGCCTCTTTCCAATCCTTGACTTGAATTTTATTCCTTCAAACAAAATGTCCAGCTCTTATTTTCTCTCATCGACGAGAATGAAACGGTGGCACTGGGAAATCTCCATAAACTCTTCCAATTGGTTGCGTTGGTAACCGAATTTTTAGCAAAAGGGATCTTTCCTATTCGTTGAGTTTTTATTAGTGTCATTTGGAGTTTCGTCGTTCGAATTTGAATTAAAATTTTGAATTAATTTGATTATGCTAATGAACTCAGTACTTAAATAACCGTTTAAGCTAAAGTGTTAGTTCCGGACAAATTCATGCCGCATGCGTCCTAAACTGGAAAGCCACGGTTTGATTAGATTTGCTACTTGAATTCTCCCTTAATGATAGAAAATTAACACGCAATTCACGCGTTGAAAACAACTGAGTTAAGTTGGCCATCAATGCAAACAAACCAACAAATATTTGGGGTGGGCTGAATATTTCTAACTATAAAGGGTCTCGCGACATAACCGAAGTTTCCTCTCTTCCGCCCTCTTTCACGGCGGATATTATTGACGAGCACACGAGGATCGTCTTCGGTCCTTTCAATTCCCTCCTCCAACCTTTTCAACCAATCAAAATCTTTAATGCACGATACAACTTCCGTACACTTCCTTTGATGCTGCCTCTTACCGTTGGTGGCGGGTCGGTTGTGTTCCGGGAGTCGTTTTCTTTTCTCATTGAATAAGAATGAGTGCCTGCGACGGTGTGTGTATGCATGTTTATGTATGTGCATATATATATATATATATATATATATATATATATATATATACACAAATATATGTAAACACAGTAATCAACCCGAAGGTCGGTTTGGTAGGTGATGGTAGAGTTCACCCAGTACTAAGCCCGACGGCGTGTGAAATTCACACAACAGGCTAGGAGAGCCAGTTCCTTTCCTGTGCCGGTTATGGTTTCCCAGGAAGACCTGATACCCGAAAAATAACATAGCTTGGGTGGAGCTGCAGGTGTCCAGAGTGCCTTGCCCGGGAATCGAACCCGGGCCCCTCCGGTCAGCATTCCAACGGTCTACCCCCTGGACTACCGCGACCCACACACACACACACACACACACATATATATATATATATATATATATATATATATATATATATATATATATATATATATATATATATATATATATATATAATATATATGAAATTAGCACTAGCGAACAATGGCAAAAATACAGAAACACAGAGAAAAGAAAAGAAACCCACTCGCTTTCGAATTTTCGGTGGTACAAGCCACCTTTCTCAAGGAAGAGAAGGAAGGAAGGTGAGTTCTTTTCTGTGTGTTTCTGTGTTTTTGTCTTTTTTCGCTAAGTGCTAACTTCATATACATTATTATTCACATCCGTGAGACTTTCACATAAGTTTAATACATGTATACATATGTGTGTGTAGATATGTATACACACAATGTCTGTCCATAAAGTATCCAGCATTGCAATATTTTGAGAAAACTAATGAACCGAGAGCAATGAGGACTTGAGTCTCCTGGGAAGTACTTCACTTGGGACCTCACACACTCATCCCAGCGCCTTTTCCACTTTACAAAACAATCGGCAAAGAGTCCTCGGAGGCTTGTGCTTTGGCACGTGCTTGAGTGTTTTTGCACATGATCTCGTATACACCGAAAAATGCATGCATGAGCTGTTATTTTGACACCTCGCTACCTTGGGGCGGCTTGGGGTATCGTAAGGATATAGATTCTAGAAAAACCGTTTAGGAATGTAAGTTTATAAATGAAACCGTGAAAATATTGATTTTGGCATTTCCTAAATTGCACTAACAATACGTGTTTTAAAAGTGCACCTATGACACCAGCTCTGCCACTTGAAAAACCATTCCCGAGTGCAGATATACTATCATCGCAATGAGCAAGCACAATGGCATATTAGGAAACCTAGACGCAAATGTTTGTCTCGCCCTACGGCAGAAAACGGCAAGGAAGTGAGCGAGAGACGGGCCAGGTTTCGTGCGGCTCATATCTGATATCCCGCTCATGCGTCGGTCAATTGCTCACCACAAATATTCGGTTTCCGCTCTCCGCTTTCTCTCCGTCTAATGCATCGGGTGTGTCGACACGCCGATTGGAGCGCGAGGGGAGAGGAATCGAAGGGGAAGTTCAGGTGATGGCGAGGAGGCGATATTCGGAATCGCAGACGTCATAAAAAATTTAGTTCCTGCACCAGTGGGTGTACGTGTACTCGGTCATTATTGGATGCAGACGGCGCACGCCTTCGGCCAGGGAGACGCGTGAAGTGAAGCACACATTACGAACCGGAAGACCGCGTGGCACTGGGCAGTAAGCGGCGGCGGATGCCATGTGAGAATCCCAGCGATCGATCACTGCACATTTCCATGAGACGTCTCTTTATCCCAAAGAAGTTATCTTACCACATCCCGTATTGGAAGACTCGCTCAACTATACCTCGATTTTAAAGAACTTTCAGGTTTAGCATTAAGTGAGCTCCGTCCTAATGTATCTCACCAACCTTGGGATTGATTACTGTTTCATCGTATGCCCCACAACCCTTGATTGTAATTGCGGCAGTTTTTTTGAATGCTTTCCCTGCCTGTGTGAAAGAGAAATTAGCCAGGGATTAACTCGAGCGGCTGATAGATAAATTGATACTTTTACCACAAGCCTAGCCCACATTGATAAAAAACTATTGCAACATTTTCAACAATTTTTCATACCTAATTGAAATGGTTTTCAAATTTGATAAGAAATTTTCTACTCACGCCTACTCACACGCCAAGGTGTTATACTTCCAAGTGTTATTCTCATATGTTACCCTCAAGTGCTGCCCTCCTAGGATGGTTCTTTTAACACTCCTTCCTGCTTTTCATTTTAACTTGTAGCAGCAATGCAGCAGGTTTGTTATGATTCGGTTTTAACTGTTTCATTTGGAAAAATTCCATCGACTTCTTTAACTATGTACTTGGTGTGTTATTAATGTTCAAATCAGATACATGCACCATAAAATGTCTCTCAGTCCATAAGAATGCAATTTTTGGCTAAAATGTCACTCTACAGTTTCGTATCGCCTATTGAGTTCTAATATCACATTTATTACAATTTTCCTGCAATTAAATTCCTATCTCTACGAGAAATGCTTATTAAGTTTCCTTATTCCAAATTTCTGACTTTTTTCCAGGAATGACTACAAATTCATTTTTCGGAGTTCTTCATGTCCGATGAGAGTTTGAATTTTCGGAGCAGAGATTACAGTTGATAGTTTACATTCATTAATAATTATATCTGCAGTAAAGGATAAAGCTTTAGTTAGAGCGAGAGTTGACTATGCTTGATGAGCGCAATGGAAAATAAAGAGTGATAGACATGGGATTTTTGTCATCTAAACAATGGTTATGAAGTTTTCGAGAAACAGGAAGGCTGAGTTAGATGTTAAATAAGGAGGGCAAATCTTGCGCAGGTGTAACCGCTAACCTAAATTAGCAGTGTTCTCGATCACGATGGCCCAAGTAAAAGGAACATAATAAGTTCGTAAGAGAGAGAAGCTTTGACTCAGAGGAGGGAATAAACGACAGGAATGTTGCGAAGGGATCTTAAGGAAATTTTCGACACAACTTTGACGCGGATCGCAATTTTGAACGGCGCGGAATCATGTTCGTTGATCGGGAGATCAGTATCCGTCATCGATGAAAGGTGTACGATGGAGTCTTTCGTAATGTGGGTGTGGAGAATGCTGGTGAAGGTAAAATAAGTGCGGAAAGGAAAGCCAACGAAGATGCACTGCGCATGGGAGGGGAGGAGGGATGTATCCAACACAGGCATAGACGGTAATGGGAGGACGAAGACTGTGACAGGAGGGATAGCGTAGGAAATCGAGGAAGGGGTAGGATAAGAATACGGATTAGCGGATGGAATGAAGGGAGGGGAAAATCATCGGGATTGAAGAACGATTTGATATAGATTTAGGCGTTAGGTTTGTCCTTATGAGACGGAACTAAGAAAGGCAGCGGTGTTTAATCTGCGTCCTTCCACAGTATACCATAGACGGTAGACTACCCATTAGAAGAATAACGTATTAGAAAAAATAAATCACAAAAATGACCATAAAATGATTTGAAAGCGATCAATGTTACATTGATTGCATATTGAGCAAGGGAAGTTAATAAATTTTCGTACTTGTAGTAACAGACGAGAAACTGCCATTTTTGTATTATTCGCTTGCTAAATTTTTGCTTACTACTTTCAGTTACACACGTTTTTTCGAACTACCTTTTTAAACAAAACTACTGTCCTTATACTGCCATTATTTAGAACATTTTGCATTTTACACTGACGACATCTAAGTATCCCGCAGCGGCATGTAATTTTACAGCGCACAAATCAATTCGAAATTATATAGTCGTGCAGTAAATATACTTCACGACCGTCTTGAATATACTTTTATGACATATACTTTCGTAAGATTAAACAGGAAGGGAAAAATTACACGAAACGTCAATGCAGAAATCCTGTTTAAATACAGCCCCAGCACTGGGGACTACGATTAGTCATGCAAATGTATTTTACTGCATTTAAGGATCAATGGCATCTTGAGAAACAACTATCGTCGGACAATATACCACTCCACTATTACATACAATACCCAAATTTACACCTAACTCTTCCCACCGCTACTGATGGCATACCAGAATTACTGATTCCAACAGTCCAAATTTTAATTCCTACCATTTATTCCATAAAATTGAATACCGCGAACTATAATCTGCGATTCTATTTTCGGGATGAAAACCGCATCCCTACTGGTCTCATCTCTATTGAAGTAGGTTGACCGCTCACTTTAAGGTGATTATTTGTTTTATTATTAATTATGAACCATTTCCGTCCTTAAGCCTCGACTTTTTTCATAGATTTCCTTAGGCGGATAGAGAGAATGCCTGATATATTGAAACGTACTTGTTATTGCCAAATAATATATTAGGCGTAACTGAAGGAAGACTAACTTGGCAGATTCAAATAGAATTTTTATTTTGCCCGACCATGGCTCCGTTGCAATGCAGCACCAACAGGTGACATTATGGGAAATACAGAGCAATTTATACTGCATAATTGCAACTGTATTTCCAATTATGTCACCTGATGATGTTGCCTTTCAACGAAACCAAGGTTGTGCAAAAAAATTCTAGCGAAATCTGCCAAGGTAGTCTTCCCTCATTTACTCCAAGACTTCCTCGAGATTCTGCCTCTCGAAGCATTCGTAACCATTGCCTCAGGTCTTTTGGCAGTTAGACACGTACACCATCAGGCTTGGCCGTGCCTCAGGATTCAATAGGTAACGGGCGGAAATATTTACAGTGGCGGACGAAAATAATGAAAGATCGCGGTATGAGCCCAAGTCTCTGCTAAAGTACACAGAAATTCAGCCACACACCGGATATGAGTAAAGCGGGCAACTATCACCTGTCCGCCTGTCTCAAATAGCAGAGAAATCTAATCTATTGGATGGAATGAAATTGAAGAAGGGAATTGCAAAATTTCACGCCGCTTCCCGAGATAACGCTGAGGATCGTTCTCTAGAGAAATTGTCGCGCTCGATGTCCGGGACGGCCTGAGCCTTCGTCCCCGGGTCGTCCGGGTGAGACCGGCGGGAAGTCGATGGCAGAGTCACGCGGTTCGTGAGCGGCGCTCCCATTGCTATGAACCATCGGAGACCTTCCGCGGAGAGCTAGCCAATCTTAAAAAGTGATCGTCAAATATAAATTTTAGTCGATCCGCAAAGGAAAATGCCACGAAGAAGTTGTCTCACGATTCTCGAAAACTGTGGCATTGAGATCGTTGTATCGAGTGAAGAATTCACGTGATTGAAATGCCGAACAGTTTCACCTTCGATTTAGAGCCCCGGCGCACTCTCGGCCAGCGGCAAGGGAATTTCGTCGGCAGAGAACACTTAAGCGGTCCACCTCCCCTCGGCCCGCGAATGGGGGGAGGTTCTCTTAGGGCGCGTGGTGGGGCGAAACCCCACCCTTACCGCCCTCTCGAGAGAAGCGATTTCTCTTCTGTCGGGTAATACGTCGCAGTTGATGGGCGACGACGAGACTTTATGAAAACCCATCAACGAAGACGACTTGAACATTCCACTGCATAAAAGAGACTATGGTATTTCTTGACAAGTTTCAGTTAACTGCGACATATTCAGTGGTGCTGTAGAGTTTGCTTGAAGATGCTACGATGTGATGAAACACATCTTACATGTATATTCATTCTCCCGTCTACAATGGAGCGTCGAAGTCCCTACTCCCAAGTTCATCGATCGGAGTGGCCGTGGTCGCCGGCCGATGACCCATTTCCCGAGGGGCCACTCGTGGAATTTAGGGGGCGTGCCCTTATCGGCCAGATGGCGCTGCCCGCCTCCTCCACTCTCTCGAAGCGCGGGTGCGCGGGTGTGGCTGCGGTTTCGCGCCGGTGCTGCCTTCATAATTTACCTCAAGAACACTCGGTGGTTTCCAAGTTTTGTAATTTTTCGATAAATCGGTCCGTAGATAGAGTCAAATGCGGCGCCACGACCTCGGGAAGGGTATTGGGGCGAGCGTTCGTCGGAGGGGCGAGTTGAAAGAGAAGAGCCCGGGGCGCAGGGAGGGGGCGCGATGCTGACCTCGCTTGGTCCCCACGAAATACGCCCTCGCGGCGGCGGTGGGGGGGGGGGGTGTTGCGTAAGCGGCGATGGAGAGGAGAGCCCTCGATCCCAGGGCTCGCTCTCCGTCCCTCTTTCTAACTTTGGCGCCGCGTACGAAACTTCACGACGGAACTACATTCGGGGAGTGATTGTTGGAACATTCATCCACTGACGGTGCTAGAATCCAGTTGGTGACACAAGCGGCTTCGGGTGTGATCACTTCTTTCATATTTGAATCATCGCACCATTGAATATTTTCTGGTAATACTAAAGTAAAGTATAGATCGTTCCGCGTTGGATTGCTTAATCACGTTTCCTTAGATTCACGACTGATTCATACAATAAAGGGAATTCAAATACGTAACTCAACATAATCGTTCTTAAGCTATGACAACACAGTAAATAATAAATATCATTAATATCCACTAATGTCAAGAAATTTCACCATATTTTCCTTCTAAGCAAGAGCAACAATTCTATAATGAGCACGTAAATGGCTCCATGGTAATATGGTTGGGTTAAAGGAGTGATTTCCGACATGGAGTGTACGAAATTCTTTTGAATAGTTGTGGATAAGGAGGGCAATTAAAAAAATCACGTTGCCTTTCTAACCTTTCCACAAATTGAGAAACAAATATCAACAATGGTAACATTTAAAATTATTCAAGAAGGTCCAGTTCAAATTATTTACCTTTCCTTTCTCATTTAAAGTTCCTATTTGAATGATGTATTGTCGTAAATTTGAAGTATACAGGTAATGTATCCCTGTAATATCACAGAGGCGGCATAAAATCTTTGACACATAAAGGCGTGGCATGATCGAAAAATAGGTAAGGAAATTGTGCTTTAGAGAAAGAAAATTGGTAAATTAGGTCTTTATAATTTAGGCAGAGAAGCTCTGCCATTTCAAGACAACTGCTGATCGAGAGACTTTCGGCAGTGACTGAAGAAATAAGGATTTCCAAGACAAAATGACTAATGGGCTGAAAATTATTGCGATAGTTGTCATCGGTTTTTTGTTATAATAACACAATTTTAGGTTCTAAAAATTATGTCAGAGTGAACACTAAATATTGAGACTGATGAAAAATTTTGGAATTAGATATATTCTGCGCAAGATACTAGTACGATGATGATTCTGGTAAAGACGTGATTTCACTTACTTGATAAATGGAACTTAAACCAATTACCATCATCTGTCTCCTTCTGTACCACTTATTGATGTGCTTCCACCATTTCACGCATGATTAAAGAGGCATGGGAAGAACTGGAGGTAGGAATGAAAGTGGGTGGGGAATTCGTAAAATCATTTAGGTTTGCTGAGGACCAAGCTTTAGTTTGTTAGTCAGCCTAGGGGTTGCAAGCATTGCTGAGTGAATTGGGAATTCAGCGCGACAGGTATGGGATGAGAATCAATATTAATAAAACGAAGGTCATGCGATTTTCTAGAAAGAAAATGGCTAAGCAAAATATTAAAATTGGAGGGCAAAAACTAGAGCTGGTAGAACAGTTTACGTATCTCGGTAGTGTTTTGGACCAACACGGTCAAAGCAGTAGGGACGTAAGAAGAAGAATAGCACTAGGCAAAGATGCTTTCACGAGGAGGAGGGAGTTGATGAGAGGGACGTTGAGTAACGATAGTAAGAAAGGACTCGTAAAAACTGTGATTAGGAGCGTAGCTCTGTATGGCGCGGAAACGTGGTCATTGAAGCAGGAGGATAGACGTAGATAGGAGGCTTTTGAAATGTGGGTGTGGAGAAGAATGGAGAAGGTGAAATGAACAGAGAAGAAAACAAACGAGGAAGTGCTTGGTATGGTGGGCGAAGAGAGGGGTTTGTTGGGAGAAATCCTATGGAGGCAGGAAAAGTGGTTGAAGGGGGTATTGACCGGCAGCGGGATGTTAAGGACTGTAATAGAGGGGAGAATGTTGGGCAAACGACGAAAGGGAAGGAACAGGATAGGGATGTTGGAAGGGATGAAGGGAGCAAGAAAGTACTCGGAGATGAAGAGGGAACTGATGTAGAGTAGGATGTTGTGTTTTGCTAGGGGTTACGAATTATATAATTAGTCATGAATTCCATCCAAAAACCTACCTTAACCGGTAGATTACCTAATGATAATATTTATATATATATATATGTATATATATGTATATAATTATGTATATATATGTATATATATGTATATAATTATGTATATATATGTATATATATCTTCTGTCCCTCTCTTCCTTGATAAAGGTGGCAACGACCACCGAAAATTCGAAAAATATCGAGTCTCTTTTTTGTGTGTTTCTGTGTTTTTGTCTGTGTCCACTAGTGCTAAGTGTTACACATTATATATATGTATATATATATATATATATATATATATATATATATATATATATATATATATGCGTGTATCGTTATTATTTAATTACGAATTTTCATTATTCTTCGTATTTTTTTCGTAATTTTCATAATCCCCGCTGCTTCTTCCTCAATATGCCAGTACTTGGAGCCAAAAAGGCAAGGCATCACCTTGGCCGGGGAACGAAGAAACAATATAACTCAAGATTAATAATTACGCGCCATGGAGGAGAGGAAGTGAAACCGTCGCTCTTCTGTTCCGTGACTGAGCGAAGAAAGATGTGACCCCTGCCCCATTCCACTTCCCCACCGGCTGGGGAACACATCCCGAACAATGCTAGAATGCGGAGTGACCCGACGCGGTCAGGGACGATTCCCCCTCCCGCCACTCGAAAGGCGGTCACAGGTGACCGTGGGTAAAACTCTCGAGGAGTAAATGAAATTGCTGTGGAAGAGCGTGCTGGTCCCGTTTTACGGCAAATTGTCCAGGATTGAGCAAAGACAAAAGGGTTTACGTCCGATTATCACTACTTCAGAATTCTACGATTAAACAATAGCGGCAGAGAAATGCTATCTTTTTAGTATATTTTTCACTGAAGAGCGCAGGGAAACAGCTGAGATTCTTAGTCAAGCATTATAAAACAACGACAGCAATAAAAATTAAATAGTCCAAACATTCAACAGGCTCTAATGCAGGAAAAAAATATATAGAAACAGTAAGTCAACAGCTCGCAAGAATTGATAGAGGCAATATTAATCAAAGGAACTTTCTGACATCTATTTCAATTACCTATATTTTCGCTCTAAGAGGTATGTCCAACAAATACGCGAACTGGTACAATCTGGCGGCCATGACGCAGACTATAGCCCCGCCCACTACCGGCGCTAGTTGCCTGAGACCCAATGAGCCGTCGGAGCTTGGCGGATCGTCGAGCTGTGCGTATGGTGCCAGTTGTGTTAGTTTCTGTCTTTCTTGTTTTTCTGTTTGTCTAAAATGAGAATTGACGAAATCACGGAGCAACGAATCAGCATCAAGTTATTGACGAACTATGGTAAAAGTAATCAAGAAATTACTGAAATGTTGACAGCTCTTTATGGTGATAATGCTCAGAAGGAAACATCCGTTTTCAGGTGGATTAAATGAAACAAAAAAATCAAGAAAAAGCGGATCAAAAATCAAAGTCATGCTCCTCGTTTTCTTGATGTCAAAGGTGTTGTTCATTATGAATTTCTTCCTGAAGGACAAACAGTAAATTCCGAGTTCTACCTTACAGTTCTCAAGCGTTTGAGAGATCGCGTGCGACCAAATTTGACTCAACGCGATGGATGGATCACCCTCTTAATTCGCCAGATCTCACCCCCTGCGAATATGTCCCTTTCTGAAAATGCAAACTTGTGATGAGGGGACATCAACACTGGGAAGATGTGGACACTATAAAGCAATAAACGACGAGAAAACTATAAAACTTAACTGCCAAGGACTTCCAAGGGTGCTTAAAACAGTGGAGAAGAAGATGGAATAAGTGCATAGCAACGAATGGAGAGTACTTCGAAGAGGACAAAATTGATGCTGACCTAATTTTGCAAAATAAAGTTTTTATGGCCTTAGCTTGCGTATTTATGGGACAGACCTCAAACATTCAGACATATCTACAATCTCTTTACAAGCCAATGATAGCTGGCGGCAAAGAAGTATTTTGTTTGCTGTCGCAAGCAACGGTGAAACCTTTCATGACATCGTCATTTTCAAAACGTCGGCAATCCAAATGATTTTTTAGGGTTCCGAAGAAATGAAAATCACAGGAGACTAATTTGGGACCGTACGGAGGATTTTCAAAGATATCCCAATGACATGTTCATAACAGCTCATGCTTATTTCTTGCTGACGTTTTCGGTTTATTTATATACTTATTGTAACGAGGGATGTAACATGATCACAATAGGCTTTCAATTCCTCTATACCTCCATTCCCCACGAAGAAAGCCGAGAATCCCTGAAATATTAACTCTCCCTTCGAGCCACACCACACACCTCGCCCCCAGATTTCCTCATTGAACTGACCCAACACGTCCTAACCAAAAATGCTTTCACATTTAACGATAAAAACAATTAAAAAACAAAATTCACTGCAATGGGCACGCGTATGACTCCTGCATTTGCCAATCCTTTCATGGGTAAACTTGAAGATATCTTTCTCCACCGACAAAACTTTAAACCACTCTTCTGGGCCGGCTACATTGACGAGATTTTCCTCCTTTGGTCCCACGGACGCGAAACTTTGCCCTCCTTCATTTT
Organism: Hetaerina americana; assembly: GCF_022747635.1. Lineage (NCBI taxonomy): Eukaryota > Metazoa > Arthropoda > Insecta > Odonata > Calopterygidae > Hetaerina > Hetaerina americana. The sequence goes on along the minus strand of NW_027286719.1, from coordinate 268,446 downwards.
CTCTCTCAACTCCTCCTCCTCGGTATCTTTCACTTCATCTATACCTGATTCGAATATTACTTTCCTAGAAATCGACATTCACCTCCAGAGCAATAAATTTAACACCTCAGTCCACATTAAACCGACCAACAATCAACAATACCATCATTTCAATAGCTGCCACCCATCACATAAAAAACGCTCCATCCCTTATTCACTCTCGGTTCGTGGCTTCCGTCTCTGTGACAACACCCCCACCCAACAGAAATACATGGACCAACTACATGACTCTCTCAGGCAATGCGGGTACCCTGAAAAACTACTGAACAGTTCAATTCTCAAACCGTCAACACAGTACACTCCTTCCCCCAAGCCAAACAGCACAAAATGCCCTTAACCTTATCACCACTTTCTTCCCTGGAACACACAAAATTAAACATATAATCCGTGAACTCTTTCCAATTATTAATAACAGTCAGCCCATGTTACTTTCATTTCAACATTGTCCCTCAGTTTCCCCTCAACGCCCGTCGAACCTGCGAGACATCTTCGAGTCAACAAAACCACCTGCGAGCACCCACGTCTCTTCCCCACCCCGAACCGCACCCTGCAACCGCCCACGCTGCAAATGCTGCCATCTCCTAAGACCCTCCACCTCCCTAACTACCAATTCCCAACGCGATGCCACCTACACCTCAAAAACATTACCTACCGTCTCTCCTGTAACATCTGCCCTGCCTTCTACGTGGGCGAATGCGCCTCCACCCTTTCCCTCCGCATGACTAACAACAGCTATTCCACCAAATCTCCAACAAAATTAACCCTTTGACGCCCCCCTGGAAAAATGTCCTCATATTCCCCTACTTGTAACCGCCATGTTGTAAAATGTCTGCTCAATAGATCTGCTTCCCTCTCCCCACATCCCCTAAATGCCCCCTCACCTCATTCCCACGCCATTTGTCTTTCGAAAAAAATTATCTTTTGCCATGCAAACAATCTACTTCAATTTACACAGGCGAATGCATTGCCCCCTTATCCATTCGAATGAACAATCACCGCTACTCCAGTAATTCTGCATCACACTCTTCTCTTCGTATCCTTTCACACGCAAATTCCCACAACCTTTCCTTCGGCCAGTTTTTCTCCCTAACAAAGCCTAGAATCCCCACCCGTTTCAGCCACAAATGTAGAGGTGAGAATTCGCGTAGATGCGCATTTACTAGCTTTCCGATCTTTTAAAATTCCCACCTTACCCGCAACCTTTAATTCCCCCCCCCCCCAGACTCCGTAGTTCCCGTCCAAGACCTTCCAGTCTGACCTGAAGAAAGCCGAAAGCTCAAACAATCTAAAATGTGAGAGTCCTACGTGTTATATATTTTATTTTGTGTTCTATCGTGCCGTTCAAATGTTATATTGCCCTCGTGAGTGCTTCTACATCATCGATATATATATATATTATATATATATATATATATATGTATATATATATACGCAAAGATGACACTGACAAACAAAAACACAGAAACACTCACAAGAGAAGCATACGTATTCCGAATTAACGGTGGTGATACGACCTTCCCCAAGGGAGAAAAACAACCATGAAAAAAATGAGTTCGTTCTCTCCCTTGAAAAAAGTTGGTACCGCCACATTCGGAACATGTGTTAGTTCATTATTTTATAATTTTTTGTTTTTTTTTCGCTAGTGCTATCTTGGTGAGTTTTATTTACATATATATAATTATATATAAACGTATATATATGTGTGTATGCATGTATGTATTTTTATACATATATATATATATATATATATATATATACATATACATATGTATACACACATACCTGTACATACACACACATACTTGCAAAATCTGAAACAAAATAAAATACCAAAACTAGCAAGGAAGAAAATGCGGTGTGGTGAGGAGAAACGTTACATGCAAATCAACATCAAAATGTAAAAAAAACACTTTTCCATACTAAGGGGTAGAATTGTCATATAATTTTTACAACATCATTTAAGAAATAATTAAGAAAAACACAATAATGAAATAAAATGAAGTGACTAGATATATTTTTTCCCATAAAGAGAAATGAAAGAATTTCTAATGTCATTTTGTGTACATTTAAAATATCCAAAATAAGACTATCTACCGATTCAAGAACAGAAAAACAATATTTTAAAATAGGAAACAAAGAAACAGCTTTTGTCAGTGATTAGGATATTACCGAGCTCATCTTAGTAAGGGTAAAATCAGGGCAAAGGAGCTCCGCCATAAATTACAATTACGGTGAGAGCGTTAGGCGAGACTCCGTAAATGCAGTGAATTAATGAAAAAAGCAATGCAAATATTAATCCAAAGCCTTTGAGAGCAGTCCATCAGCTTGAAAAATACTTGAAATGCATTTCAACTGTGGTTAAAAAAAGGGGGAAAATGGGGATCTCTCTTTGTTACAATGTAATTAAGCGCGATGAAAGTTCCACTGACGACCGGGAGCGGATCACGATTTTCCTCCGGCTGACAAGTGTCCTAAGTCGGCCGGCTGAGCGCAGCAACTCCCCCGGGACTGGCCCATGAGCACACTATTCCAGTCCCAGGGCGGAGAGAGCGACGGGGCGGGAGTGGCGAGTGCCAGTGGCGGGCGGGCGGTCGGGCGGGAGTGGAGGGGGGGTGCCGAGGGCTGGCGGCCGGGTGCCGTGGTGGGTGACAACCGCAGCGGGGGTGGGTGGGGTACAACACAGTATGCGTAGGTGGACGGGCTTAACTCACCTCCTCAGCACCTTGATTTCGTTCTCCAGCGAGTCCTCCTTCCCTTTCAAAGCCTTCTTGTCGATTATTTTCACCGCGAACATTTGCCCGGGGTTGTCCTTGCTCTCGGCGAGACGCACCTCCGAGAAGGCCCCCCTGTGGAAAGACATCAAGGGATTACTCGAGGCCAGTCGTCGATGCAACATGCGAAACCACCCATTTCAACACACGGGAAATATCGAAATGGAGCCCGTGCCCGTTACGAAAACTTTCAACAAGTTCTCATTCAGGCTGTTCATCACTTCACCTAAAAATGCCGCTGCAGGCTCCCTGCCGCTGCATGCTTGCGAATTTACCTTACAGGCCTTATTTTCACGAGGGTAGGCTGAAAACTAATGCATACATGCTTGTAGAGCACAACCAAGATGACCTTCAGAAGCACTCCTCGGGGCTTGTGGAAGTAATATTCCCCATTAACATGCACGCGCAGGTTTGAGGTAGTTTCATTCATCTAGTGTATTTCGAGAAGCGGAAGTATGGAGACGTGTGTTCTAGTGCTATGTCATCGCGAGTTAAACAGCGTGCTGTTATCGCATTCTTAACTGCTGAAAAAGCGACTCCTACTGAGAGTCATCGTCGTTTAAGGCCGTTTATCGTGACGATGCTGTTGATTGGTCTACTGTAAATCGATGGGTAGAAATATTTCGCGGTTGCGAGCCTGGAAACGCCATGACTGTTGATAAAACACGCAGCGGTCGTCCGATCACTGCCACAGACGATACACATCGCAAACTCGTCGAAGATTTGATTCAAAATGACCGGCGCAAAAGCGTATCGCAAACCATATCGGAATATCCAAGGAAGAGGTTTGTCCTGTTGAAGGCAGCCTGACGCCAATCATATTGTAACGTGACAACGCTCGCCCACACACCTCGCGAGCAACTGAAGAGGCTCTGCGAAACCTGAAATTTGAACCGATTCCATAACCTCATAATTCCCCGATCATGCGCCTTACGATTTTTATTTTTTTTCCTCAACTCAAGAGACACCTCAAGGGTAATCATTACAGCTAGGATATTGAGGTGAGGTTTCTGGTACTCATAAACAAGATGTATCCCTTTTCTACTCATTAACAAATAAGAAAAAACACTTTTTTAAACAGAAATATTGTTGATTGAAACCAGCTGCCTGGAGGTTTGTTTGAGCCCTTTCCATCCAATTTTAGGAGTTTGGGGAAGCGAGATAGCGTTGGCGAGCAAAAACGCGGAGAAGCACATACAAATCAAACCTCATGTATTTCTAATTTTCGGTGGCCAAACCACCTTCCTGTGGGGAGAGAAGGAACTTCTCCTCTACGTAGACTCGCCAAACTTCCTTCTCTCTCTAGAATAATGTTGTTTGGCCACCAAAAATTTGAAATAAGGGTGAGTTTCATTTCTGCGTTCCTCTGTGCTAACGCTTTCTCGCTTCTCTGTTTAAATTATTACTCCTATCCGTGAGACCTTTCTTCAAGATATATATATATATATGTATATGTATATATATATATATATATATATATATATATATATATATATATATATATATATATATATATATATATATATATATATATATATATATACAGGGTTCGTCCGGAAAATAAGTGTACTGATTTTTTCCCGCCGCTCCAGGCGCGCCCAGCACCGCTCTGACGGGCTGCGATTGGAGGGGGGTATGTTGGCAAGCGACGCTGAAAAAGGCAGTCGGCTCTGAGCTGTGGTGTAGTGAGGAGCTCTGTTAACGCGAACCTCCACGCTCGACCCACGTCACGGAACGCGATGCCGAAGTTTTTGGAGCAGCGTTATTCCATCAAATTTGCGGTAAAGCTTGGGAAATCGTCTACCGAAACTGTCGGTATGATTAACCAGGCTTACGGGAAGTCAGCCATGTCCAGAAACATGATCTTTCGGTGGCACAAGATGTTCGTGGAGGGCAGAGAAGAGGTCGACGACGAACCACGGCCTGGACGCCCATCAACGACACTCACCGACGAAAATGTGCGAAAAGTTCGCGATGTACTGAACTCTGATCGTCGTCTTAGTGTTCGGATGATAGCAGAGCAGTGTAATGTGCCAAAAACAATAGTGCACGAGATTATTAGGGAGCAATTACAGATGCGAAAAATTTGTGCAAAGTTGGAGCCGAAAGTGCTCAGTGATGATCAAAGACTCAATCGTTTGGAAATCGCGACACAACTTGCGGATCACTGCAAAAATGATCCACATTTTTTGGAGAACGTTGTTTCGGGTGACGAGACGTGGATCTTTGAGTACGACCCGGAGTCGAAGAGACAAAGTGCGGAGTGGCACACCCCATCATCACCCCGTCAAAAGAAAGCTCGCATGAGCAAATCTCGGATCAAGGCGATGCTCATTGTCTTTTTTGACAAAAAGGGAGTCGTCCACTACGAATTTGTACCTGAACGACAACCTGTAAATGCTGCATTTTACGTCCAAGTGCTCGACAGGCTTCGAAAACGAGTCGCCCGCGTCCGGCCAGCGATCCAGCATGACCATTTAATTAATAAATTGATCTTGTCTCAGTCACATGCTCTAATCCAAATTAGGGATAAAATCTCATTTTAGGTACTAGACTTTTCATTGGATTCACAACAATTGAAGGGGAGCACCTACGAAAATATTGCACGCGCTGTCGAAAACAGGGGTATGCAAAGTTAAATTCCTACAAAACAGTCTCCAATCCTGACGTCCTTACGCCCCCCACCGTGCGCCCTTGCGCCAGGTGGGGTGCAGGCGAATGTACATGAAGCCTATTGCATTTGTGAATTGTCCGCGCGGAATGTGTAGAATAGTAACCCGTAGTAAGTGTTCCTTCCCTCTTTTCATATTTTTTCTTACCATATTTTTGTAGGCAGAGGAATAGCTGCCAACCATGTTATAATCGTAATAAGTGTAGGCATGTGGCATGATTGGTGTTCAGTCGCCCCCTCTTCACGCGGTTTTTTTGTGGATCGCGGGGTGGCAGGTGCATGAGGAAGTAGAGTGGAATACATGTAGAACGGTTCGTGACCTACCACCCCCTGCCACACGTCCTTACGACGGCTTGCGGTGTAGATGTAGATGTTTAGAGGTAGGGAGAGCCGCAGTAAACATAGATCTGTGGCATGATAGAAGATTATTGGTAGAAGCAACAGTTGGACAGACGTACTTGGCCATTGAATAGTCTTTCATGGCATTGAGTAAAAATATCGAGGTAGAAGGTTTCCAATGTTTGGAAAAATATCAAGCCCTTGAAACACTGGTTCTATGACTATACTAACCTTTTTTTTACTTTTTCCGAACCAACGTTTAGACATAAGACATTAGATCTATAGAGCGCTGAACCTTTCTCGCTCAACTCGGTAAATACTTATATAAGATGGTAGCTACGAACAAGGAGACTTTACTATCAATAATAATATACCGGATTATTACGTTCTATAACTATAACGAACAATCAAAACAAGAAGAGCATTAAGTAAGATAGCAAGAATAATGAACAATTTACAATATATACTAGGATTTTCTCCTCTCCATGAACTACAACCTTGTCGTGGTGGAAGGGATTGTGGACTCTGATGACTCCTGGCTGGCGAAAGCAGTGATAATTGCTCCTGTTAGGGTCACCCATGTCAATTAGAACCAAGGGTAGAAGCAAGAGGATATGTAGTCCGCGCAGCATCTATTCCTCAGTGAGGCGGCTGACCGCAGTAGGGCGGCTATTTGATTGATTCCGTCACGTTAAAAACACAACTGAGGAAGACTACGGAGGAAACAACCTCCATTCTAAATCCCAAGAAACGATGATGGACACAAGTAGAGAACTGAGTCCACAGGGCCGCGTTGTCGAGCCCAGGAGCGGGAGAGGTCTTCATTCTAATAAATACTTAAAAGATGAATCGAAAGCAGTAGCACCATTGAGGACACGACCATCCCGACCGAAAAAGTTAAAAAAAAACGGACATGGAATGTTAGGACGATGTTGAGAACCGTGAAATTAAAAAATAGAACGCGGGAATCGGAAAGAGGAAATATGGAAATGCTGTGGCTGCTTGAGGGGAGGAGGAAGGCTTGCGGGACTTACTGGAGGGTGTGAAGGTAGGTACTAAGAGGCATACCAAACAGAGCACAAGAGAAATTTAATATTATTATCACCAGGAAACACTGAACCAAGGACCTTGATCAAAATTCATGTCCACATGCCTAACAGTAGGCATACTGATGGAGAAAGAGGCTAGGAGCACGAAAAAACAGTAGGAATAATTGCGTACGTCAATGAAAGGAATTTGATAATTACGGGGAGTTAGAAGGCTACGGCCTAAGGCCAAGTGGTGGTGAGGTAGGGTATTACGGTTTAGTAACAAGATATGACCGCGCGGAGAAAGCAGTGCAGAAAGTTCTGCAGGAGAAACGGTTTAAGCAAAACATCAGGCTTAAACACCGCAATGGATGTAACCTATACGTTGAAAACGACCGGGGATACTGAGAGATATCAGCTACCCCATGCATCCGTTAGGTACAGATTGCGTCATTGATTCGCACCGTTTTTAATGCTTGAGCATTCCATATTCTCACTCCGCTTTCCTGAATCGTCCTCGTCAATCTCAAGTTCAGATTCAATTGAATTAACTTTGGAACTGAATCCGAATCAGCTCTAGGGAAACGTCGCCGAGCACAAGCATTAACCCAAACGAAAAGGAATGAGTGCCAGGAACAATGGAAAAATTTATAAGTGCGGACAGGGAGACAGGCGCGATGTGATAAAGATGGGAACAAGTCAAGAACGGGATATCTAAAGCCGCAAACGACACACTACAAGAAGAGTAAATACAAAAATAACAAGGAAACTATGCACTACAGACGAGATGATTAAGAAGTTTGAGGAGAAATGAAAATGGAAGAATGTAAACAAATGGATAGATGAAAGTACTATGAGTAGAATAATGAATAGAGAAAATCTAATAGATCAAAGGAATCATGGTGAAGGACGCAGTACGAGGATATGGAGGGTTTTACAGAGAGCGGAAGAACTGTTTGCCCAACACAGAAAAGTGAAGGCACTTCCCGAAAGTAAGACAAAATATCCGTGTACACTATCAAAGTAAAACATATACAGACCCAAGAAAGATTCTGGAGAAATGGAAATAATGCATAGGAAATCCCTGCGGTAACAATATTAAGCCAGCAAGTTAAGAGGGAATGACAATAGGAGGCAGATGAGGGTATACACAAATACTTTTCAGAAAACGGGGGAGGAAGAGTTTTTGCGGGCTACTTCGTTGCTTTATGACGGAGGAATCTGGAAGAAGATACGATAAAATTGGAGAAAAAAGCTAACAAATTCCAAAGAAACTGCAGGAGATGCCGCAACATTAACTTTTAACGGAGTCATCCGCTAATATGCATTTAAATGCAACAATTACAGAGGGTAAAAATCATTACCCCCGACCGGGATTCGAAGCCGGATCCCTCGATGTCCGGTCGAGTGCTTTAGCCAATTAAGCTATCGAGGCGTCCTATAAAACTCAGAAATTTTGGGGGCTTTTAACCTCGTGAACTGGGGCGCTTCGCACACGACTACGAATGCCTGTGACATCGTATGTACAGTGTTTCGTCACAGCATCTTGTTCCTTTAAAGCCCCCAAAATTTCAGAAATTAAGAGGACGCATCGATAGCTTAACTGGCAGTTAAACACTAACACTTGCACAAATAACGCCTATTTTTAAAAGTGGTGACAGGGAGGATCCCAGTAATTACAGGCCTATATCTCTCACTTCTATCTGTTGCAAAATCTTAGAGCACATAATTGTCAGTTCAATAATGAGACACCTTGACAATATTAACTTTTTAAGTGACAATCAACACGGATTCAGGAAAATCCGCTCCTGCGAAACCCAATTAGGATTATTTACACATGATTTACTTTTATCTGGTGAGAGAGGTAGGCAAGTGGATGCCATCTTCTTAGATTCTCAAAAGGCATTTGATAAGGTCCCACATGGTAAACTCATTCATAAATTAAAGGTCGCGGGTATAAACAAGGGCGCCATAAACCGGGTTAAAGATTTTCTTTAAGAGCGGGAACAGAGGATAGTCCTTGATGGCGCTAGTTCCGACAGCGTTCGAGTCACGTCGGGGGTACCTCAGGGAAGTGTGATCGGGCCGTTGCTTTTCTTGATTTTTGTTAACGATTTGAACCGCGAAGTGAAAAGTAAAATTAGGATGTTCGCGGATGACACGGTGATCTATCGGGAGATATCTGGGGATGAGGATCGTTTTATTCTAGCGCAGGATTTAGATTGCATTATTAAATGGTGTTCTAACTGGGGATTGACTCTAAATTATAATAAATGTTCAGTGGTAAATTTCTTTAAAAGATCAACGGGATTTGCTTACAAATTAGCTGGAGGTGACCTAGCAGTAGTTGATACGGTAAAATACCTAGGTGTCACATTCACGAAAGACAACTTAGGGGACTCACATACGTAAAGTCTGCGGTCAAGCATATAAAAAATTGGGATTCATTAGACGCATTGTCGGCAAAAGTGACTCGAAGGTCAAGGAACGTTGTTCGGATTGTTTTTTCGGATTGAATATTAGTTAAATGAATAAAATAAAATGGCTAATTAATTTTATAATGCCAATTTTAAATGAATTATTTGATGAAATTAATGCTCTAAAATAAGGTTTAATTAGATTCCAAATTTTTTAAAAACACAAAGGGTGTTTTTACCGCTTTGGCCCGCAATATTGGCATAACCGAGCCATGCCATTACATATGCAAAGATCTGATTGCAAATGAGATTCCGAGAGAGAAGTCACGTCATGCGATTTGGTCCCAGAGGACTCAGGTTGCTGTATATATCGATTTATTGCAATAATCAGTCTACGCAACTAATGCTTAAAGCGCCACAAAAAATACAATCAGAGAAAATATTACCTAAATGCACAAATTCATCTCCGAGTCCTTTCTTCTCTTAAGAAGAGGCAATGTACTCACAAACACCACATTGACTAACTTTCCATTTATGGTCGTTTGAAGACAAAGGGTACCTACTTACGGGGCATTCCCCAAAACGGACGAAGCCGCAAAAACACTGTTACATTAACCCTAACATAAAAGTTATTACATTCACAGGTGATCACATTTTGTATTCAAAACCCGGTCATGTAAATCTCTTCACCCTAATTGCAATATAATGGCCTATGTTCATTAACTCTTGAAAACCTTAACCTGCTTCCTCCACTGGTTTGGCAAACAGCAGTTTGTTAGAATAGGTTACGCCTTTCTCTCTTCTCGAAGAAGCAACTACTAACGATAAACAGTATGAGCATATGTAAAGGAAAACAAGGCGAGGAGATTTTACAGAGGAAGGCCTAGGATGAACTACAATAAGGAAGAGATGCAATGTCGGTGCAAGAAGCCATGAGGGAGTGAAGAGATGGCGGTTGAAACGGAGCATAGTTTGAAGAGCTGCGAAGAAACTAACACTCGGAATGATAATCCATTTATGCTTTTTTGTTCCCAAAATATTGAAAAGCCAGTTACCAATGTTCATTGATCAGAAATGATCCAATCAAGCGCTATCAGACCTCTTGGACATCATTCTTCACCACGAAGCCTTAGATATTTAGATGACCCCTTTATCATACATTAATGAAGTTCTGAAAAATTATGATTTAAATGAAAGTATAAATAAATATGCTCTTAACAACGTTATCAATTTGATTTTTTTCGAGTGACGATAAATCTTATCGTCAGCGTGTATTTTGATATTCTAAGGATGAGGTGATGAAGGAAACATTCTCATTTTCCCCAAATTATTATTTTTGTTATTATTACTCCCTCCCTGTGAGGAGCACGCTGGGAAGTACTGCTCTACGATTATATATATATATATATATGTCTATATATATATATATATATGTCTATATATATATATATATATATATATATATATGTCTATATATATATATATATATATATATATATATATATATATATATATATATATATATATCTGGGCACCTACCCCTGATGTGGAATTTCACACGCCGTCGGGCTTAGTACTGGGTGAACTCTACCATCACCTACCAAACCGACCTTCGGGTTGATACTGTGTTTATGGTTATATATATATATATATATATATATATATATATATATATATATATATATATATATATATATATATATATATATATAACACAAACACACGGGGAAGCGAGATAGCGTTGGCGAGCAAAAACGCGGAGAAGCACATACAAATACAACCTCATGTATTTCTAATTTTCGGTGGCCAAACCACCTTCCTGTGGGGAGAGAAGGAACTTCTCCTCTACGTAGACTCCCCAAACTTCCTTCTCTCTCTAGAATAATGTTGTTTGGCCACCAAAAATTTGAAATACGGGTGAGTTTCATTTCTGCGTTCCTCTGTGCTAACGCTTTCTCGCTTCTCTGTTTAAATTATTACTCCTATCCGTGAGACCTTTCTTCAAGATATATATATATATATATATATATATATATATATATATATATATATATATATATACTATATATATATTTACACACACACATATACACACACAAAAATATATACATTCATGTACATATATTACTGACGGGGCCCATATGTAAAAACATCCGAGGCGCAAAGAAAAAATCATTTAGAGGTAAAATGAAAACTAAGAATAATTGTTCGAGAAAAGAAATGGTATGTGTTGGGATCCAAAACCGATACCCATAACAGAAAAAAGTTAAGTTTTGGGATCCCGGATCCATTTTTTCCTAGGTCATATACCCAGTGTGCATAGGCAATAACTTCGCACACATACATGACGATGAGTCCTTTTTCTTCCGTTGGAAATATGTGGTTGTGCCACCTTCAATTTGTGGAATATTCAAGAAAACTAAACTATCTTTAAATGTCTTTCTAATTTTTCTATACCATCGTCACACCTTTAACTAAGCGTTCACAAATTTATCCACAGAAAGAGAAAAGGAAAAATGCAGGCAGAGCAAAAAAGGTGCGAAGAGAAAAGGCGGTGGGGAGAGTGGGCGGGTGGAGTAGGGAGACGGAACTTCTTTCTTCCCATTGACAGCAGCGCGGAGGGACATGGGAAAGGTGGCGAGGGGTGTGCTCGGAGGGAACGGGTAGGAGGGGATACGGGGAGGGAGGGGAGGCGGTTAGGACTGCGTGAATGAAGAGAGCGTCGGAGGGATGCGGGCGAGGGAAGGCGTTTGGAAGTGCCAAGGACGCCGGCAGGGGGAGGAAAAGGTTGGACATTGGGAAGGAAGTGGGTGGAGGAAATGAGGCGGAGAGAGGAACTGCGGTGAAGAAACGGAAGGAAATGCGGAGATGGGAGGAGGTGGGCCGAGGGGTCGCCAGGAATTCCAAGGGGCGTGGCGGGGGGAGGGGAAAGGGGGTGCCGGGGGGAGGGGAAAGGGGGTGCCGGGAGGAGGGAGCAAAGTGGGCGGGGACGTTGACGAGGCGGGAAAGAGTCGAAGAGTTTGACGGGGTTTCGAAGTGAGAGAGGCTGGCGTGCGGAGAGGGGCGAGAGGGTGCAGGAGAGACGTGGGTTGCGTGGGGACGGGTGGGGGGCAGGGGGAAGGCAGGTGGCCATTGGGAAGGGGGGCCACGCGAGGGTGTTTGGGAGAGGAGAGGCGTGAAGACGGAACGGTGTTGGAACCTGGCCAGGAGTTGGAGAGGGAGATGGTCGGAAGGAAGGAGAGGCGGGGAGTGGGTGACAATCGGACAAGGAAAGGTGATATTCAATGCGAGGGAATCGGGCGTAAGGCATTGAATTGTACGTGCGACGATTCAGAGGAAGGGAGAAAGATAATGGGAAGGGGATCAGGGGAAAGGTGGGAGATCGAGGGAGAAGGGAGGGGGAGGAAGGGGGAGCTGCAGAAGTGGTAGTGGATGGTGGTGGAGGGTGGGTCGACGGAAAGGAAGGGACGGTGGAGCAGAGGGAGGGATGATGTGTGAAATTGACCAATTATGATGGAGGGAAGATATAGGGAGGAAGTGAGGGGTGAGGAAGAGGGATAGGCGCGGGTGAAATGGGCAGGGAGGGGGAGGGAGGAAAGGTGAGTTACGTTGGCAGAGAAAGCGACGGGGAAGAGGAAGGGTGGATGGGGGAGAGGAAGGGTGGATGGGGAAGAGGAAGGGTGGATGGGGGAGAGGAAGGGTGGATGGGGAAGAGGAAGGGTGGATGGGGAAGAGGAAGGGTGGATGGGGAAGAGGAAGGGTGGATGTGGAAGAGGAAGGGTGGATGGGGAAGAGGAAGGGTGGATGGGGATGAGGAAGGGCACATGGGGGAGAGGTAGGGCAGATGGGGACGAGAAAGGGTAGATGGGGAAGTAGAAGGGCGGATGGGGCGAGAAAGGGAGGATGAGGAAGACACAGGGGAGATGGGGAAAACGAAGGGTGGATGTGTGTGAGGAAGGATAGATTAGGGATAGGCATGGTAGATGAGGGAGAGGAAGGGTAGATGAAGGAGGGGAAGGGTAGATGAGGGAGAGGAAGGGTAGATGAGGATGAGAAAGGGTAGATGGGGAAGTAGAAGGGCGGATGGGGGCGAGGAAGGGAGGATGAGGAAGAAACAGGGGAGATGGGGGAGAGGAAGAGTGGATGGGGGAGAGGACGCGTGGATGAGGAAGAGTGGATGAGGAAGGGAGGATGAGGAAGAAACAGGATGGATGGGGACAAGGAAGGGCGGATGGGGAAGTAGAAGGGCGGATGGGGGCGAGGACGGGAGGATGAGGACGAGGAAAGGTGGATTGAGGCAGTTGGAGAGCGGGTTAGTTGGAGGGAGAGAGACAGGGGAGACGGAAAAAGGGGCGAGGGTTGGGAGGCTTAGACGGACTGAAGGGTGTAGAAAATGGATTAAGGATATGGGAGAAATTATTAAAAGGGTTGGGAGGAATGCCAGGAGTGGACCGAGAATGTGGAATACATTTTAAGATGGAGATGCGTATGGAAAGTCACACTTATTAGTAATTATTTTAATGGGGTAAAATAATAAAGTTCTCTATTTTCTTCCCCTTTCCTAAGGTTCGCACATATTAAAATATACACTCGAGCATACATTTAAGGTACAGGCAACTTACTGGGCAGAACAGATCTACGCGATGATTAGCAAATATTCAAATAAATTATGGGGCATTCTTTAATGAATACCAACTGGGGGGTGAGAGCTGTTTCCATGGCAATGAAAAGCTGGAAAGAAGAATGAAAGGGGTATCATAAAATATAATCACTGGCCGCAGTAATGAAACGATTTAAGGATGCTCAGATTATAGGTAACCGCATGCAAAGCTGGTCCGATTGCCAATGATTTTATCATTAGTCTGTGTACCCGTTTTCAACCTCGAGGTTGTATCTTTTCGATTTTATTGTTCGTTAACCGAAGTGAGTGTTTGCTGTATTTACCATCTTTTAGTCTACTTTGGCACATTCTTCCTTCATTCTGCCTTAGATAAATTTGCATGAATTCTTTATCAATTATTCCTCAGCGCAATGATATGGCTTTTAACAATTTTTAAAGCAGCTTCCCAGCTTCATTTCTTGGATGTCGTGTCATCTTTCATCTACATGCTCCTCTATATGCGTGATTATCGATCGCCTCCTAGTGCCAGTCTTTTTATAAGTGGCTGTTTTGCCACTTGGGTGATCGTATTAGTCGACGGTGCACCAGGGCTTTGGGTGCAACAGACAAGGAAGTATCAAGGACAGCTACACACATCGACGTTCATCACGTCTACTGCCTAAAAATCTTGGCAACGTGCCGTCAAGTATTACTCCATAATTCCTCAAAGCAAAATTCGTAGAATAAATAAGTTTTCGTTTCGATTTATTAAAGCGATCATCGCCGACTTCATTTCCTCCGAGTTCTTAACTAATCTCAATAAAATGAAGATATTTCAAGGGGTCTGATCACTATACATATTTATATTACATTTTAATTGTTCTTTCAGACGGACCTCCTTCTTGATGAAGTCGGGTTTCAGGAAGCGAACAAGATATTCTCGTTTTACTGACCGTTTAATTCATACGACACAAAGATTTATTTACTTCCAGCTCCTGAAGAGCTGGGCTTCAGGCGCGACTGAATGAAACATCCGACGTCTCCTCGCGGTGCAAGTGACGGCCGGCGGGAGGAGCGCACGAGCACCGTGCTGCAGTAAAGCACCACGGTCACCTCCAATAGACTCCTGGACCATGGTGCCCACCACTGCGCACCGACCGCACGTCCTCAACCACGTTGACACAACAGTCCACCACGGCCAACCCTCCACCTGCCGTCCCAAAATAGCTCACACGCAGTTAAATTGCTCCCGTGTGATTTGAAGTGGAACATTTTCAATACGTTGATACCACGAGTATCCAAATTTAAAGATACTGGAAGTAATCCGCGACTATGAAGCTCCAAATTGAAAACATAATAACACGAGATGGACACCCTTATTCTCACGTGGTCGAATTGGAACACATAATTAATACTTTATTCGTCCAGTAACGTGAAACACCACGAAACACATGAAAAAGTAATATGCATGAGAAAATTTTCAGTGGAAACTGTAATATTAAGCGACTGTTATGCTTCCATTCATTATACTCGCTTCGGATGGCATTGAGCACGGCGCCCCCACGTAGGCGCTGAAGTGAGGCAGGTGCCGTAGCGCCACACCGCGCCAAATGATACCGATAACCGTGAAAGATTCATGCAAACCGCCTCAACTTAGGACAGAATAACATAATATTTAACTAGAATGAAAATACACAATTTACACAGCTGTATTCCAGATCCTTTTTTTTTAAGCAGTCATTTCACAATATATAATTAATTCACCATTCTTTTTCTCAAAAAATGGGGCTATCTTTTAAAATTTGATCCGGAAATCCTGTACGACGAGGGCCAGACGGCCGAAGTGAAGCCACCCACGGAGGACACCGCCCACTCGGACCCCCGCGGCCGGAGTGGGCGGCGTCCGCCCGCAAAGGCGTCGGCGGATCGGCGGAAAGCGCGGGAGGGGCGGCGGCGGGGGCGAGGGGGAGAGGGGGCGAGGGGGAAGCGGAGAGGGAGGCAGGGGGGGGGCGCCGCGAGCCCCGCCGGGTCGCGTGTCCGGTGGGCGGCAGCGCTCGATAAGAGGGGGGCTCTCCTTGGACTCCGCTTCGGAAGGTGGCTGCCGTGGGGGGTTGGGGGGGGGGGGTCGTGCCGAGGGGGGCGGGCCAGAGGGTGGGGGGTGAGCGGTCTCCGCCGAGGAGACAATCGATGCAGCGGCAGCCGCCGGCTCGGGCCCCCGACGGCACCGGCGGAGAGGGGGGGAACCGCGGCGTGAGAGGCCGACGTGGAGAGAGAGAGAGAGAGACCTCGCGTTATCCAACGACGGACGCCACGCCGGCGCTCACCTATTTCGACACATGTCACGTTTTGTCACGGCCCATCCAATCCCCACGAATTACATCAAGGCTCAAGTTTAAATTTTCCAAAATATCTCTCATTTCTCTCGCAATTTTTTTCATCTTTACTGCGCCCAAACTGATTCGAGCCACACAGTCCGTAATGGCATCGACACGATGTGAGGAGCTATCGTAAATAACGGCCCACGTCGGGAAGCCCTCACTCCAATCCGTGTGTCGCTCTCGGGCGGCGAAGGGCCGGCGCGTGACCATTCCCCGGCTCCCTCCTCTCGCTCCGGGCTCTCGGCCACCGGTCTCGGATGTGCCGCTGGGCGCGCCTGCCCTCCCCCCTCCGAGCACGACTTCGCGCCTCGTCGGCCCCTCACCCACCCGTGCGTCATTCGTGCACAGAGGCAGGCCCAGACCCACCACCCCGACCCGAGGTCCCCGACTGACATCGATGTGGAGACGTCTGCCTACCGACCGAACCCGGGCCGCGGTGATTCCATGGCAGACGATACTCACCTGGTACATCCCCTTCAATCCTTGTCCTTCCACAAAATTAACAGTCGTCACAAGCTTAAGAGGTTTGAAACTAAAAGTATACGGAAAGAATATCCTAGGATCCACCGACCCTTTGGTGCAACTCATCGACACATTTCCCCATCATTCCCAGACATACTCGTACTACGGCCCCCGATGCACCACATGTCCGCTAATCAGATCTGCTCCCCTCTCCCCACATCCCCTCATTGCCTTCCCACCTCGCTCCCACGCTCCAGATACGTCAACTACCTCCTCTCAAGCAACCGATGCTCATCTACCTACATCGGCGAATGCATCACCCATTCGCATGTACGATCACCGCTTTTCATGTTATCCTACATCCCTCTCTTCTCTCCCTCTCCCTTCACACGCTAAATCCCACCACCTTTCCTTCGAACAGTGGTGTTCCGTTTGATCGCTTGATAGCTTGAATTTCCCGGATCGAACAATCACCGTTAGATCCTTATCGCTTTCCTCCCCCCATTCCCACCAATCCCCGCGCTTCCCCACTCCAAAGCCTTGGCATTCCTCCCGCGTCCCGAGCCTCCGCAGTCTACGCCCATCATCTTGATCCTATAACCATTTCTCCGCGTTTCACAAAACGAGCCTCCAAAGTTTTATCATGCCTTTTTTTAACATCTTATACAAACCTCCCCGCCATCAATTCCCTCTTCCTTGTTAAAGCTCCTTCGCCTAACGCGATTATTCTCCTTCTGTCCCTCCTACTTCTTTGACTATTCTGGTCCAAAACACTTACGAGATAGGTAAACTGTTCAACCTGCTTTAACATTTGCCGTCCTATTTTGACGTTTAGCCTAGCCTTTTTCTTCCTGGAAAACAACATTGCCATTGTTTTATTTACATTTCATACCATACCTATCGCATTCACAATTCAATGCTCCACGCAATTCTTGCAACCCCTGGGATGATAGACAAGCAAAAGCTTGAGCATCGGCAAACCTGATTTTATGAATAGCCCACCGACATTCATTTCTATCTCTAGTTCATCCTATGCCCCTTGAACCATTTCCTCCACATATACGATGAGCAGCCGAGGTGACAATGATCTTAGCTATTTTCCCAATACTGCCCATTCAGCTTTTCCATCCCCCACTCGCAACTGAGCAGTCTGAGACACGTACAGGATGCGAATAAGTCTCCCATCCCTCCTATGTGCTCCTATTTTCTGCAGAACATTGATTAGTATTCCCATTACATCCTAAAACTCCTTTCCGAAATCTACGAAACAGGCAATTGCATCTTGATTGTATTATACAGGTATGTTCCTCTCAAATAATCACCTCATGACTGCAATAGCATCACGCGTGCCTCTTCCATTCCTGAACCCAAAAAGAACATCCTGTAAGTAATCATTTGCCCTGCTCTCCATCCTCTTGCTGATGATCCTGAGAACAGCTGTAGCTGCGTGCAAAATCAAACATATTGTCCCGTAGTCCTCACAATGTAGCCTTTAACTTTTTCGGAATAGGAACTAACACTGATCTTACTAAGTCTTCGGCCAAATTTCTCTCGAGTAAATGCTAAGAATTATTCCATGTAAATTTTTCCTCCCATCTTTTCCTAAACCTGAGTTTTTCCACGGGAACGTTGTCTACCCCCACGGTTTTATTTGATAACAAAATTCCCTAATTGCCCTTTCTACCCCGCTATCAAATGGGTCCGGACCGAAGCTACCCTCATCTAAGTGATTTTCTCTATGTCTAACCTTGCTGGCCTAATTATTTTACCATGCAGTTAGTTTTTCTATATATTCCCTCCATCTCTCGAGAATCTTTCCTGGTTCAACTAATATCTCACCCCTACTCTCTATACTTACTCTATAACTCTCACGTCACATAGATTTTCCCTTCTTGCTTTCCGACAGTGTTTTACCCTTGCTAAATAACGCACAATTTTCACCCTTCCACTGCAAAATTTCCATATCCTCCCACTGCGTCTTCCACCATGCTTCTTTTCCTCTCCTTGTTACCCATCTCAATTTTATTCTTTCACTCTGTTTACTTCCTTCGACTCAATTCTGTATTAACATTCTTCCATTTCCTTTTCTCATCTATCTTTCTAATAATTTCATCCGAAATCCGCGGTTTCTCTCTCCCATCCTATTTACACTGCTCCCTTTCATCGCTCTTAATTTTCTCTACAGATTCCTAATACTCTTTCCTTGTCAATCCAGTAAATGATTCTACACTTAATTTCCTCAATTCCCTTCCCTGACTTATCTTTTTAAATCGAACGCTATACTACATGATTACTAAGTTGTCATTAGAGTCCACATCCCCTTCTGGGAAGCTGCGAATTGCTCACGCTGTTCTCAAGTCTTTACCTCTCCATAACATAGTCTAATTAATACCTTTCTGAGTCATCTGGCATTTTCCATGTATACCTACGCCTTTTGTGAGGTCTAAACCAAGTATTGGTGATGATTAACCCCTGTCTCCTACAGAAGTCTATTGCTTTCTCCACACGGCCATTCCTTGATCCTAAACCGTTGTCCCCCACATCACCACCATCTCTTCCTTCACCTACTGTCGTGTTCCAAACCCCCCTCACTAACAAATGTTTCCCCGCAGGAATACCCACGATGATACCCTCTTAATTGAACGTATATCCCATCGACCTCTGCCTTCTTATGATGCTCGGTGGCATGTCAAGGGTGGTCCCAGCAGTACCCGACCCAAAAAAACACAAACATTTTGGAAAAAATATATTTTTCAACATAATCTCCTTTCAGCTACATACACTTTTCCCAGCGATTTTCAATAAGTTCGATACCCTTTCTATAAAAAGAACTGTCTTGCTCATCAGAATAGCCACTAAATGCAGACATCACTTCTTCACGGGTGGAAAATCTTTGACAACCGAGCCATATTTTTAAGTTTGCGAACAGAAAATAATCCGACGGGGCTATTATATTCTGGCGAATAGGGTGCATGCGGCAGCAATTCAAACTTTAATTCGTGAATTTTGGCCATTGCAATAACAGATTTGTGAGCTGGTGCATTGTCTTAAGGAAACAACACTTAGCCAAATGCGGCCGCTTTTGCTTGATTTCTTCGCTCAAACGTTGCAATAAGTTCGCATAATACTCGCCGTTGATAGTTTTTACTTTTTCAAGTTAAGTCAATAAAAATTACCCCACGCGCATCCCAAAAAACCGTCGCCATGACCTTACCTGCAGATGAAACAGTCTTCGCCTTCTTTGGAGACAGTTCTCCCATTCGAATCCATTGTTTTGATTGCTCTTTTGTCTCGACCCATATTTCATTCATTGTTATGAAACGGCGCAAACATTCTGCTTTGTTGCTGTGAAACTTCGCAAAACACTCAATTGAAACGTCTTCACGACTGGTTTAGCTAGAGTGTGAGCAAACGCGTCACTAATCTTGCACACAGGTTTCTCGCTTCCAAATTTTCAGTAATTTGCGATGAACCGCAATTTTTGAAATGCCTACTACGTCTGCTAGCTCGCGCACTTTCAGCCGACGATCATCCCGTATCACTTCGTAGATTTTCTTCCCCGTTTCTGGAGTCGCCACCTCATTTGGTCGACCAAAT
Organism: Hetaerina americana; assembly: GCF_022747635.1. Taxonomy (NCBI): domain Eukaryota; kingdom Metazoa; phylum Arthropoda; class Insecta; order Odonata; family Calopterygidae; genus Hetaerina; species Hetaerina americana. Next base: position 248,144 of record NW_027286719.1, on the reverse strand, counting down.
GCAATGCTCGTCTTGACAGCTCGTACGGCCTTTAAACTCTGCTGCCCAATAATTGAATATTGTAAACGAAGGAGCAGACTCACCCACAGTAGAATCCAGTTCAACTTTTATATTGGTTGGGCTGAGATCTTTCAATTAGAAGTATTGTATCACATAACGATGACCAATTTTCTCCATTTCCACAAATTCACTCAAAACGTTCACTATTGATGACTGCGAAACAAATACTAAACAACTTCTTGATCTTTCGTCTTCAAACTTGAAACATATGCTTTCTATAATGTGTACTTTCTAAAGCAGTGATATATTTCAAACAACTACCGCCGTCTCTAGTTCAGGCCGGGTACTTATGGGACCACCCTCGTATACCTGAGCAATACCCAAGTTCGTCGGCTCTGCTTTTACCACTATTAGTAATATTCTATCCGCTGCTTGCTTCATATTGACAACACTTCTTCCTACCTTTTTATTCAATACTATGGCAATCCTTTCCTGGCTCGTCCCTTCCGTTGTATACATGTGTAACTCTATAACGATCGCTGCAGTAATCCCCACTCTCTTTCCATCTAATCTCGCATTTACATAAAATATTTATATCTCCTCTCTCTATCTCAAGCTTCATATTCTCTAACTTTCCTGTCCTCAAGATTGTTGTAACATTCCAAGTTCCTATTCTTACTAAATCGGTCTTCTTCTTCTGCATCTTCGGTAACGTTTCAGTCGGTTTTGATTTGCAAGGATTTCATGCGATGACGACCGCGGAAGATTTGCCTCTCTCGCTGCTGGGTACGTCACACGGCCAACTGGGCCGAGTCCCGTAGTTACTCGGACACATTTTCTCTATGCTGTGCGTAATAAAAATTTCGGGATGAATAATTGAGGTGCTTTTCAGTGGCCTTCCTCAATAGTGTTTTTAACGTGACACCATCACTTACTGGCCGCCCACTGGAGTCAGACGCCTTTGCAGCCGCCTCATTGAGGAACAAACGCTGCGCGGACTACCTTTCATTTGGCTATTATTTTTGCGACACATCCGGGATGAGTGATCCTACCCGGAGCGTTCCGATGACCTCAAGATTTCCACTGGAGGGAGTAATGGCGCGAAATAACTCTTCAAAGAGAATTCCACCCATCATCCATAGCTTAAGTAGCCAGAAACGAAGTCCCCGAAGTGACTGTTTTCCAGTGAGCCAGCTGCAAAGGCGCATGGCCCTAATACGATGGCCATTGGAGTGAGGATGTGCCCTTATGAGCACTATCAAGAAATTATTTTTCGAAATAGTGGTGGACACATATCTAGATATGAGTCTCGGCTACCATGGTACTCCACCCCGGGCAATGCGTGGTGGCCGGCTGCGGGAGAGGTCGCAGCAGCAGCACATAGGGAAATAATCTATCAAAAGTAGTGCACAAGAATCGAGACTTGGAATGTTAGGACGATGTTGACGACAAAGAGGTAAATAGAAAATATAAAGTGGTAGTTGGAGAAAATAAATACACATTTTTGCGCGGTGCGAGGTCAGATAGAACGATAGTTGGGATTATTGACTTGCTAGTTTTAAAGTAATAAACTGTGGAGATAAAGAGACACAGCAAAGAGTGGCAAAAGCACTAACCAAAATGCAGGAAGAGACGTGGTAAACATACAGTAGGCAAGTGACCTAATATAAATAGCAGAAAAGCTGAACCAACGAGAAGGGATTGTTGGGAGAAATTCAAAGGAGGCAGAAATGATGGATGCAGAGTAATATGAATGGCGATGAACAGATGAAGACTTCGACTAAGGGAGAACCACGGGCTTACGAGGAAGGGTCTGGGATATGATAATGCTACTGAACGGAAGGACGTTTTTGGAACTGAAGAGGGGTTTATTGTAAATTTTTATGTCAAGTACAGTTTCGTTGGGAGAGGCAAGGAAATTCATCCCCGTTTATTATTGAACCTGAAGAGGTCCAGTAATAATGGCTATAACTGCTGCCCTCCATTTTACCCAAAATTATGTTTTTCTAATTTTTTCTAAGGCATTAATGAACGACCCACGCGGCACATAAGGTGTGTATAAAAGGTATCGGGAAACATTTCTGAAATTATCCACGACGTGTAAGCCCCATGGTAGGCGAATTCCGGAAAGTCCTAAAGGTTACGCGTGCAAGCTTCTTCGACGGCCCTTAAGGTCCCATGGTGGAGTCCTTTGAGGGAGGATTTCAGTTTTGGGAATAGGAAATAGTCTGGTGGTGCCAATTCAGGACTGTGAGGGGGCTGGGGAGTCGTCGCGATGTCGTTGCATAAGGTCTTCGCAAGCAGACACTCGCCTCTGCTTTTGGTCGTCCGTCAAGAACTTCGGGACGAGTTTAGCTCAGATTTTTCGCTACGCCAAATGTGGTAATAGTGTGCACAGTCATCTTATCAATGCCAAAACGATCTGCGATCATGCACACACTCAACCGACGGTCTGAATTCGGTACTTCATGCACACGTTGCCGTCGGTTCTAGACGTCGACGGTCGTCCAACGCGGGGCTCGTCCTCCACACTCTCTCAGCCATCTTTAAAGTGCTTGTGCCACTTAAAAACTGCAGTTTGCGACATACTTTCCTCCTTGAACACTCGGCGAATCATGCCCAACGTCTCCGTACCCGATTTCCCCAGTCCAACGAAATATTTAATGGGGTACCGCTCTCAAATCTTTCGCAGCGTTTCGCGCTTGCACCGAGTCACTCGACAGGGATCCACTAAAAACACGACCTAGCCTGAACGAACACGCGATTTCCGCGTGTTGAAGGTCAGACCCCCACCACCGAGCCTGCGCGGTGCGAGAGCGCTACGACGTACAGGGTTCGTCCGGAAAATAAGTGTACTTACTCCTGGGCTGGGCGCGCCGCTCCAGGCGCGCCCAGCACCTCTCTGACGGGCTACGATTGGAGGGGGGTATGTTGGCAAGCGACGCTGAAAAAGGCAGTCGGCTCTGAGCTGTGGTGTAGTGAGGAGCTCTGTTAACGCGAACCTCCACGCTCGACCCACGTCACGGAACGCGATGCCGAAGTTTTTGGAGCAGCGTTATTCCATCAAATTTGTGGTAAAGCTTGGGAAATCGTCTACCGAAACTGTCGGTATGATTAACCAGGCTTACGGGGAGTCAGCCATGTCCAGAAACATGATCTTTCGGTGGCACAAGATGTTCGTGGAGGGCAGAGAAGAGGTCGACGACGAGTCTTCGAGAGGTTCCCGATGATGCCTTCGCGGGAGCGTTCCAGGAATGGGAACGCCGCTGGAACAAGTGTATCGACTCACAAGGGTCCTATTTTGAGGAATATTAGCTTAAGATATGTTAAAGTGTAATAAATTTTTTTTCCTGAGCTCAGTACACTTATTTTCCCGACGAACCCTGTACAGCCACGTCAGGACAAAAGTTTTCGATTCTTTTTATCCATACCATGTATTACAAGGAATTCCAATATATGTATTTTTTACAGGGGTTGGTAACTTTGTTAAGATTATCGACTATCGAAAATACCCCTTATGGGCGAGAATGGCGACAAAGAAGCATTGGAGTGACTGAGGCACGGCAGAAAGACTCCATAGGGTTACGTAATTGACTTTCTCTGTCAGGGTTGCTCATGGCCTGTCCCCTCGATGCATGATGTACAGCCCGCTGTGCCGGGTGGGTCACGTCCACGACTTGAGGAAGAGAAGTGACCCGAGGCGGCGGGACACACGAGAGAAGGAAAAATGTATGTTGAGCCGAAAGGCGCTCACCGTCGACCTACATCCCGGGTTTTAACACCCCACAGACAAATCCCTCCTGCCTTCCACCCCACTTATAATTTCCCGCGCATTCCTCCACAGCCTTCCTCGCCTCTTCCCAGCCGGCCGCCCACTTCCTCTCATGAGCGAGAAATCGATCTGTAATTACTGGAGTCCTTCCTATCGCCGTCTTTGACGAGTAAAGGGGAATGTGAGATGGCTCCCAGCCGCGAGGTATTCAGCCGCATTCGATGAACTTGTGAAGAACTTCTTTACTACGCGGTGTTCCGCTAAAGTGTCTTCAGTATTCTAGCGGCGATTTATTCGGAATCTGGACGTTTTTTTTCATGTTACGGAGTTGTTTTTTTTCTATTCCTGAGACAATAATATGTCGTTCATTGCGCCTTCAGTTGTGGGGGCGACTTCGTTTGGGGCCCTAATATATTTGGTGAGGATGTTCTGAAAGAAATGATTTAGGATATTGACCTTGTTTATCCTGTAACAATGTTGTCATTTTCTGCCTATCACGAATTAATAATTTGGATGTTTCCCGGGTAAGACCCAAATGACTCCATTTTATTCCCTACATATTCGCAAAATATTTTGCTTTTGAAGGTCCGTAAGGTTTGGCGCATAATCCTTTTCGATTTGGTAGACATTTTACAAGTTAACCGCCAGAATCTTCGCAGAGTTTCGTCATTACTTCTTAAAATTTGAGTGAGCTTCTCTTTGTCCCCATCAGGTGGATCTGACATCTCTTGTGCACCATTTTCGTCATTTTCACCGCATCGGAATTCAAATTTGACAAACCACTCCGTTCCGTAACGTATACTATTTAGAAATATATTTCACTTTGAAAGATTAAAAATACATCCATTTATAATATCAAGTATTCTTCTATATGCCAAGTATATTCTTCAATATTCCAAGTAGACACGTGCTAAATAACGATAAGTTAGCAAATGTTATTTCTTTACCGTAAAAATATATGAGCGGCATCATATCAAATATATGCGACCTACAGCGCACAAACGCTAATATGCATGTTATCCCTTATGTTTGAACAGCTTATGGAGGCAAATGAGACCAGGAACTAGGAATCTAGGAAAACATTTCGTAATCGCGACATTCCCAAGATTGTTGCTAACTTTTGATCCTCTTAACTTATTCCATTTCCGAGTTATCGAAAGTATGTTTTAGCGATTTGAGCCGAAAGAGTGGACTTAATTAAATGTGGAGAATGACCAAGGAAGTGATTCGGAGAGTGATTAAGATACGCTATCAGAGGAAAGGCATTAGGGAGGATATATTAATCTTTAATGCACTATATTAAACGCGCTATACATTAAACTACTCAAATTTATCACTTGTAATTAAAAAAACCAGTTATTGTTACATATAACATTATCACACCATATATTGCTCGAGAGAGAAAGTCAAACTTTTCCTTAGAACGCGCACCGCTGTGCCTTCCCCTGCCTCTTCGACTATTTCCTCCACAAACGAGTTCTATGCAATTAATACGCGAACTGGTGCGACCTGGCGGCCATGACGCGGACTCTAGCCCCGCCCACTAGTGGCGCTAGTTACCTGATACCCAATGAGCCGTCTGCGCTGGGCGGATCGTCGAGCTGTGCGTGTGGTGCCAGCTACATTAGTTTCTGTTGTCCTTGTTTTTACAGACTGTCGAAAATGGAAATTGACGAAATCACGGAGCAACCAATCAACATCTAGTTTTTTGGGGAAGTGCGGCAAAAGTTATCACGAAATAACTGATATGTTGACAGCAGTTTACGGTGATCGAAAGCCGATCGAAAACCAAAGTCATGCTCCTCGTTTTCTTTGATGTCGAAGGTGTTGTTCATCGTGCATTTCTTCCTGAAGGACAAACAGCAAATGCTGAGTTCTACCTTACAGTTCTCAGGCGTTTGACAGATCGCGTGCGTGCAAATTTGACTCATAGCGATGGACGGATCCTTCACCATGAGGATGTACCTGCACATTCAGCATTGATTGTTCGCCAGTTCCTGGCAAAAAATTCAATCCCCATCCTTGATCATCCTCCTTATTCGCCAGATCTCGCCCCCTGCGACTTTTTCCTAATCCCAAAATGCAAAAATGTGACGAGGGGACATCACTGGGAAGATGTGGACACGATAAAGCAAGAAACGACGAGAAAACTAAAAAAACCCAACTGCCGAGGACTTCCAAGGGTGCTTCAAACAGTGTAAAGGAAGATGGAATAAGTACATAGCAACGAATGGAGAGTACTTTGAAGGGGACAAATCGATGTAGACTAAATGTTGCGAAACAAAGTTTTTATGGCCTCAGATCGCGTATTTATGGGACAGGCCTCGTATAGTTAAAAGCGTACGTTTAATAGAAAGATGGCTCGCGGCAAATCTGATTGATGAAGGCGAGAAGAGAGTGACCGCCGTTTGCGCGGAAACCTGCGTTTTGGAGCCAGGGCGGAAGGAAGGGCGAGGAGGCAGGGGAGAGGGGCGGGAAGGCCAACCAAGGGTTCGGGAATTCCCGCGGTCTAGCCTTCCCGAGGATGCTTCGGGGAAACCGGGTGGGTGCGTGAGCTCAGTCGGGGTGAGGCAAGGAAAAATTGGTATTTGGTGCAGTCTTTAGAATGGAAAAAATACGAAAGTGAAATGTGAAGATGAATGAGAGTGAATGGTGTGGACGAGTGACCATGAATCCTGTTCAATCGCGGCCAGTCCGAAGCCCTGAGGGTCCCCCCATTGTCGCCATCACTCGTGTGAGGACGTCGATAGAAGGCGTGTGTGTGGACGGGAAGGGAACCCGCTATACTCCCATCCTCGATCCCCCCCCTCTCCCCTTCGACTCCCCTCCTAAGCCCATCTCCCACTCCCGAGGGCAACTCGGAGAACCCCGACCGCCGTAAAACCTCAAATAGGTTTCCGCGTGGATTTTTGGTAGCAAAGGATTTGGAAAAAACCTTAGGGGATTTCAACATGTCAAATCAATTGGCCGAGTCGTATGGAGGGGACGGAGGAACATTTAGGTATCAAGTTAAGCTGTTGTTTTGTGGTCGGTCAGAAAGGGGAAAAGTTCTCCGAGGATAATTTTGAGACGCTGAAATCCCGGGAAACTACGACGCACAGATAGAGATGGAATGGGTGGGCAAGCTGATGCCTTGGTAGGGTTTGGGCGCGAGAAAGATTCGGGGGCTTTTTTTTTAATTTAAAAGGGTACTCTAGGTATCCGCGGTGTGTGCACACAAAGAAATGATCCACAGGCGCACGAGGCGATTTGAAAACACATTGGGAATTGGTTAAAGGAAAAATAAGCACGGAAATACACGCGAACGATGACATGGTACAAGTAAATTTCCACGATTGAATTATGACTCTCGGCATCTGAACGCGGGCCTCTCACTTTCCGATCGAGCGCTCTGTCAGAGGCGATGTCACAGGGATGTGTGCGCAAATTTGTTACAGCGTTATCGTATTCAACAGCACCGATGTCGTTGGCATACTTTCACCTCTCTGCTCTGAAATTCTTTCCGGATATCAGAAAACAACAATATCCGAGAATACGAGCAAGGAACACACTCTCACACCTTGACCCACACCGGCACAAAGCAAATTACAAATACACACTTGGGGACAACAGGGGATGACGGAAGTTAGCGGCTGGAGCCATGGAAAATTCAAATAATTCAATGAAGCACTGGGCGATTTCAGAGGACATTAGGTATAGTTAAAGGGAAAAAACTGAGTTTTTCAATCTCCAAAAAACGTACTGAATGAATGAAAAACTTCAATAGCCGTGAACAGTTTACCTTTCAAAGCAAAGTACAAATGTACACAAAGTACAAGGATTTCAACTCGTGTTTTCGTGACGATTCACCTTCAGTACGCTGAAGAGGGCTACTTTGCGGCCGAAATACGCGTATTCGTATTCACCTTTCTCATCCCTATCCTTAATTACCCTTTACGCCATCCTTTGACTTGTGGCGTCAGCCGACTAATCTCATTTGTACTTTGTTTTGAAAGGTTAACTGTTTACGGCTATTGGCGTTTTTCATTTATTCAATACCACCAGCCGTAAGAGCTCAATTCTATCAATATTCCTAAAACAAGTCTTTGACTATTTAATTCAGTTTCACCCCACACAGTAAATAATCTATAAACGTAACTTTTTTTTTCATTTCTGTCACGGAGTTTATATACGCACCAGTAGCAGGCGCCTCAACAAATTCCAGGGAAATCTGCGATTATGAATTGATCCCAGAGATATTCTTAAGTTTAAGGACATCGACTTGAAACAAAATGGTGACCCAGTAACAAAATAACTATCCCCTGGTTACTTCGAAATGTTATGTAACCGGATGGACGGTGATGCATTGGCGGGTTGCTTGGGTTCCAGGATATTAAAAATTAAGGAGGAACCTTCTCTTTGGAGTACTGAATTAATTTGAGCAATAATAACATACAGGATTGCACCAAAAAGTGGTAGGACTGATTTTCTCTGGCGCGAACGGAGCGGTGGAGGGGGGTCTGCCTGGCAGGGTAAGGTGGAGGGGGCTCTTAGCAACAGACCAACACCAACCTCAGTCGCCTGCGGGCTGTCGTTGAGTGAGGACACCGTTTTTAGTGAAGCTGAATTTAGAGCAACGTTATTCCGTGAAGTTTTGTGCGAAACTCGGGAAGACGGAAACTGAGACCCTCGATATGATCAAGCAGGCTTATGGGGACACTACCTTAAGCCGTTCCACAGTATTTGAGTGGCAAAAGTTGTTTAAAGAGGGTAGGGAGCTCGTTCAAGACGACCATCGCTCCGGACGGCCGTCGACGGCAAGAACCGACACGAAAGTGGACAGAGTGAGGACACTGCTCAACACAGACCGACGCTTAACCAGTGAAGAAATTGCAGACCAGTTGGGTCTGTCTGCATCCAACGTCCAACGCATTATTTCACAGGATTTGGCCATGCGCAAGGTGTGCGCCAAGATGGTGCCGAAAATTCTGAGTGTCGACCAAGAGGCAACGCGTGTGCGCGTTGCCACGTTGCCGCACCCGCCCTATTCTCCCGATCTGGCACCACTGGACTTCTTCTTCTTCCCCCTGATGAAAAGACAGCTCAAGGGACGACGTTTTGACTCGATAAAGGCCGTTCAAGAAGCTTCGACGAGGGTCATCAACGGCATCCCCAAAGAAAATTTCCAGCGGGCGTACGGGGAATGGGAGCAACGTTATACTAAGTGTGTAGCAGCTCAAGGAGCATACTTTGAAGATTATTAAGTCGATGTAAGTATATCGTCAATAGAATTCTTGTAAAAAAAAATCAGTCCTACCACTTTTGGGTGCGACCCTGCAGATACGTCTATTTATAACGCAACAATTTCAGAGTGCGAAAATCCTTCGCCTCGTCCGGGATGTCCGGTCGAGTGCTTTGGCCAGTTTAAGCTGCCGAGGCGTCCTCTCACGCTCCGAAATTTTGGAGGCTTTAACGGGACAAGACGTTATGACGCACGTATCACACAATGTCACGGGTATTCGCAGTGGAGCGGGAAACGCTACTGTCCACGAAATTAAAGCCAAAGTTTTCAACACAAAGATGTTTACCTTAGACAAATTCTAATGAACTGCGGGAGATGCCGCAACAGTCACTTTTAGCGGAGTAATCTGCTCAACGAGTATTACAATGAAATAGTTTCAAAGTTTAAAAATCATTCGCCTTGACCGGGATCCCGGTCACAGCGAACGATTATGCCCGCTGTTTATTGGAATAAGTCTATTTATACTTATTATTGCTTTTTAGATTGATTACTATTTTACAAGTGCTCTCTTAGGTGACATCGTATAAAAATATATACACATACAAAATATACGAGTTATATACCTAACACAATTTAGAAGTTTTATTAAATACTGTATTCATTGTAACGCCAGTGAAATTGAAGGTATAGATGCACGTATGTTTCAAGTGTTGATACACAGGTTTTCATTTATGTACTAATTAATCCAATAGAATTACTTCCATCATCTTTCTTTCATTCAATTTGCTCTTCATCGGTTTCCGTTCTTCGTGCTTTGCATATATATTTTGCACCACCAATGTATGCGATACAGAGTTGGTATTGTTAATAAAGCCATGTTTCAAATCTTAAAAAACACGCGAACTGATTTATTAGTCGCGGAAAAGGAATTTTCTGTGAGTGATGACTTTACCGAGGCTGATGGAGTGAGAATCTTTGATTTAAAATATTTAGCACAGCAGAAATTTGTCCTGCAAATAAGCTTTTCTCGCTTTTCAATATAATCCAATAATGCATCATTGCACTCACAAGTGAGGGGACACATTATTGTTGAAGATTTTCCATGAACAATACTGCTCTATCTCCAAAAGGTCACCCTCGCATTGAGACTTATCAACTGACCTATGATAAAAATTTGAAATCCTCAGGTAAGAGAATTCACTTTTTTTTATGGCTATGACGATTAAGACTATAGTTAAGAATTTTCCACACCTTGGCCATATGTATTTATTTCACCTGGCATTTAGTTGATGGGGGACGTGGTAGACCGGTTGGTAGAGCACTGGCCTACAGACCGCAGCCCGGAGATCATCCTAGGAAACCATAGGCGACACAGGGAAAGGGTCTGCCCCCCATATCCTGATGTGTATTTCGAGCGCCGTTGGGATTAGGCGAGCTCTGCCCTCACCTATTTACCCGACTGGTGGGTTGAGAACTGCGGTATGGTTGGTGATAATTCTGGGCCAACTCTTATAAAGGCATTTCCGTCATACTTCAATCTGCCTGTGGTCGACGAATCTCTTTCGAAGACGATTGAGTGAATGATTAGTCCAACACTTAAATAGCAGTAACAAGAGTTGTCTGGAAACGGTACTTGAAATTATATCAACAAGCTGAACGCCAAGATAGGCCAGGTTTCTATAGTGAACAGTGCATTTATTAAGATGTAATATTGTTTTAATTCTTATCCTTTTCATTTTTGACGAATTTAACGGACTAACAAGACCAAGCAAAGTTATTAGGTCACGTAAAAGATATTTATAGTATAACGGAGTGTAAGTTTATGCCTAATTTATTCTCCAGGATTTACCTTTTAATAATGGCAACCAAGTGTGGCGTTTCCCAAGTGCTGAAAATTTTCAGAGTTATGAGGGTTTGAAAACCACTTGATGATGCATGAGAGATATATGCGCATGTATGTCTCCTAAGTAGGTTAGCGGCTGAAATGAGTATTTGTCAAATTGACTCTTTGATATTGATACGCGGATTTTAAATATCCCTCTAATCTGAGCTAAAGGTTACGGTAAAGACATTTAGCATAAATGTAAGATGGAGAAAATTTGTATTTTTACATAATTTGGTCATACATTTTATTAACTCATACGTGAAATGTTATCCCACAAATGGCCTAGTATGTGTGAGAAAAATCAAAAAAGAAGAGACGGATGTATCAATATATTATTATAGGTTTTCAATTTTATTCCTTGTAAAAGTGGTATACAAGGTTTGCCTAAAAATTATCGGTAACCATTCTTTCCTGACATGTGCTCGCCGCCATCATCATCGATCGTATTGGCACTGATAAGACGACAGGGCACGCCATTATCACTGAAAATATGGCCACGCGAAAGATTTGCGCTTAACTCATATCAAAGGTCTTGACGGACGACCAAAAGCAGAATCGACTGTCAGCTTGCGAAGACCTTCTGCAACGGCATCGCGACGACTCCCCAACCCCCTTACAGTCCCGAAGTGGCACCCCCAGACTATTCCCTATTCCCAAAAGTTAAATCCTATCACTAAGGACACCACCATGGGACCCTAAGAGTCGTCAGAGAAGCTTGCACGCGCACCCTTGAGGACCTTCCGGAATTCGCCTCCCAGGGAGCCTTCGAGTCGTGGAAAGGCGGCGGCCGAAAGTGTCTCGACGATCAAGGGACTTTAAAGAATTTCGAGGCATCCTAGCAATATCAGAAATGAATTATTTTCCCGATACTTTCTATACAAACCATGTAAGCCAGATTTCATATTTCTACTGCTTTTCTATCAGCTTGTCCGAGATCATGAATTCTCAAATCACGAAATGTTTCCTTTGGGGCATTTACGTATGGAAATTTGGTTAGACTAAATGTACTTTTTAAAGTAAATGTTGTATTCATAAATTACAACTAATAGCGCTGTCTTCACAGTAAAAACCCATACATTATCAAGTTTTTTAAGGTCAACACAATATAGAATAGAAGAGCATTTAATGGCCATCATTCTACACTTACTAAAAAATAGAGATGAGCATAGCCCTGTGTACATATTCTGAGAATTCAAGGACTTAACTGTGAATTCCCTGAATGTTATTCTTTCCTTTGTTACACCCGATGCATTAGTGTAATCTAAATTAACTCTTTTCATTAGAGTGTGCACTCTACAGTGGGACGTCATCAAACAGCCAGCCGCCCATAGTTGCCCCCTGGGGCACGGGATGGCAAAGAAGAGGCAATGGGAGGAGTTCATCCAGTCTGACAGAATATTTCATTGGACTTCATTCATAAAAATGTGCTGCCTTTTGGAAAAAGGAATATTGCCTGCAGGGCTTGCTCCTATCCCAATGACTTAGATTAAAGTCACACGGATTGGGCCAGTACAAGGCAATGGATGCAAATCCGCCAGTAGAGTTGCTCACCAGTACTCCATTTGAGGCAGCTCAGTTTAAGGTGGAGAACTATGAAAACCTATTATGAATATTTTCCCTCATTCCTTTAATGTTCATTATGAATGATCATGGTGTTGTTTTATTTAAAAAAACCTGCCAATTATCACATAGGGTCTCCAAGGGGATTGGGTTGGGAGGGAAAAGCTTCATTTGTAAGCCTCAATGAGATATTTGAGAAATCTGCCAATGAGTCAAACAAGCATCTTGTAGCTCCACATAGAGGCATAAAGGTTTTAATGCCATGATCTAAAGCAAGGCATCATGGCCCAGTCTTAATCACATGATTTTGGAGGCCAAGCAGCAAGTTGCCAGAAGAATATGGTCATTGGCTCAATGGTTCAAATAAAAAAATCCTTGTGTATGCCACCTCGTTCAAATATAATTAAATATAGGGATAGGCTGGCACTCATAATAAAGCTCATAGAAGACAAAAAGAAAAACCTTTGGAAATAAAGAGAAGACGGCAATTCAAAAACCTCAAAATATGCAATCAATTAAAGTTCACAGAGATTCAATCGGGAGAATCTTAAGAGTGAGATGGGAGTTGACAAACATAATAACTACCAATAGATTTAGCCTATGATACTGAGGATTATTATATTTTCTACTACATGCAGAGACCACAGATATTTCAAGCATTAGCGAGGCTTTTCAGGTCTGTTGGTTCTGGAGTCTGCCAGTCCCATGTTTAAAATTGATGTCATCTGAGAGACCATAACAATCTGGTCCATTGCTTTTGAGAGTTGTCTAAGAGGTGCAAAATGATTAGGCCTTCTCATAATCCACCAATATCAAATGAACTTCTGGGACCTTAGTATGGATATTCTCACTTACTGGCAAAAGGCTATAATATGATCCATACAGGATTACTCCAAAGTAAACCCTGCCTGATGATCCCTTGAATCTCATATTTCAACCTTTTTTTAGAACCTTGTGAAAATTCTAATAATAGTCGCCATTACACTGGCCCCCCTATTACTATTTGAGTATTTCCCATTTTCTACATTAATAATGGTGGTGACATAAGGTAAAAACAATTATTCCAATACTTCATCTACCTCAAGAATCTGGTAGAGCACTTTAGAGAGAAACCTTATGAACTGTGAATGTCTGTAAGTATATTTCCATAATCCTATCAGTACTCCCCCTTGCCCTTAATACCCTTCCATTCCTCACCTTCCTCAGTTTCTCTTTCACTTCCCACCAAAATGAGCTCCATGATCTTCAGTTCTCCAAAACCAACAATTTTCCTTCAATTGGTAGGTCTTTTCTCGACTAATAGCTTCCCAAAGTGCTGCTTCCATTGTGTCATGAACGCAAGTTGTGGAGCTGGTGCAGGATTGTGTGTCATTTGATCATTTTATTCCTTATCTCGTATTTAGTTATTATTTTATCCCTGTTCTTTCCCAATGATTCTGCCGACCTTTTTTACATTTTGACATTCCTCAAGTTCAGCCACTTCTGATAGTTTCTTTTTTCCCACAAATTCCAGTGCTTCTATTGTCATTTATTCCATTCTTCTCTTATTTATTCTCCTTTCCCTTCCTGAAGTTTCTTCAGCTGTTTCCATGGCCATTCGGTTCAAGAAACCACATAAAATAGCATTCAAATTCATGTTGGTCGCAAGCAGTAATTGCTTGAGGCTTTGTTGATACACATTTGTCATACTTTCTTTCTGCAACAGATGTACCAAACGTTTGGATCACATGCAATAGTGATTCACTATTCTGCTTCCTCTCATCATCTTGTGTTTAAAATTCAACTGGATATTCTATTTCTGAAACAAATATACAACAATTCAATCAGCCATTTATTCCTCTCTATAATCTCACATCCTGTGCTTTGATTGAACTGTGTATTCAAACCTCAACCTGGTCAACAATATGATTGATTTCAGGTTTATCGATGGCGTAACTCAAATTAATTTATGAATTTCTATACGCTGAAATTTTGAATTCATAAGAATACATTCCTGACCCTCACATGAAATCAATTAACCTTCTCCATTACCATTTTTTGTATTTCCTCCCCCAATGGCTTACTTCATCAGTTATTCTCCTTCAAACTCTTCCATTCAAGTCACCCATTATTAACAATTCATGACTTTCAAAAAAACAGTCATTTACCACCTTTCCCAGATCCTTAGAAAATTCTCTCTTCTTCTCAACCGGAGCATCTTCATCAGGGCCATATTCCCATTTTGCACGAGTAATTCAATAAACAACTTGCAAAACTGGATCGAGGCAATAATAATCAGAGTAACTAGCCAAACTTTATTTCACTATTCTGCATATTCACCCTCTACATTCAGGCGCTTATCTCTTTACAAGTCCATGATGGCCAGCAGGAAAGAAGTTTTTATGTTTGCTGATGCAGCCAACGAGTAACTTCTTCGACCATTGCACCATCATTTTCAAAATGTCGGACATCCAAATGATTTTTTAGAGGCCCAAACAGATGAGAATCACCGTGGGCTAATTTGAGACTGTACAGTGGATGCTCCAAACATTCCCAATGAAATGTTCATAACAACTCATGCTCATTTTTCATGCTGACATTTGCAAATTATTTATAGACTCACCCTCGGGCTTCCAATGTCGTTGGATGTATTCCACTTGCATGGTCATTCTTATAATCCTATCGTTAACTTCCTTCCCATTAGTTTTCTCTCGTTTCCATTTCTTATTTTTTTCCAAGAACAGCTACCCAGATTTTGCTCACTCAGTTCTTACTACTCTACTCCAGAAAAGAATTTAAAAAACAATCAATTCCAGCCCTCAGCTCTTCCATTTTATTTCTGCCATTGGCAAGATATCTACTCACTCCACTTCTATTTTCTTAATAATTTCCAATTCAATTTGTCACTTAATCCCATTACATACCATAAATCAAGGTCCTTTTATGCAGCCACAATCCTTGGATAATCCATCTGTATTTATTTTCCTTGGAAACATTATGAAATTATTTTTACTGGAGCAGGTTGCATGCCCTCTGCTAAACATTCATTCTGGAAGACTAGGATTTTATTTCTTTGTCTTCTCCCTTTGGAAGAGTGGCTTATAACATTCCTTTAGATTTCCCTCCCACCCAATGTTGTGGGATAAAATTCGTCCGGCTCCTCTACCAGACCTGCTCAGATTGTGAGGCCTCAATAAGAGCTAAGCTAGTATTGGCATAAACCTCGGATTCATTTGAGCAAATCTTAAGACCAGCATTCACATTTTGCACTAATATTCCATTGGTCAGCATAGTTAGCCATCTTATTTGCTTTGCTTGAAAATTTGCTAACAATAAATAAATGCTTAGAATGATGCCACAGGACGAAATCTGTGTAAATTAGATACATCATCACACATGATTTGCTTACAGATGTTAACTTTTAGGAAGGTTTGGAAGCAAATAATACATAGTTATCTGAGAGTAAAATTATTCCTGATATCAAAATGGCAGAACAAAATATGAGATTCACAAACAAATAGTTAGCATTTGGGATCTTTGTGTCGAAGCATAACATGAAACTCGGGTGAAGTAAACAAAAAGGTCTACTCTCATATGAGTTCGGATATGCACTCGTCCAAAGTTTCCCTGTTTTTCAATCCCTTGCAGAATAAAATTGTCACAATTCAGTTTCCAATCCCACTCACTCATTAGCACTCATCACTAGTCTTGGGGTCTAGTCGTGTAGATGGGCCCGACATGACTGTGGGAAAGCACCTTTGTAGGTTGAGTGAGAAATTGCTAAATGCCAAAGAATGAATCCATGGAGTGAGGTATGGTACCAAAGGACAACAGTGAATCAGTGCTCACATGAACCTAATCAAAAGGTGAGCTTGCAACCACTAGGAGTGAGAGAACACCCATGACTATGAATGAATCAATGATTGGATTGCTCTCGAGGAATGATGACCAATCTGGTGAGATAATAAGAGGACTGTCCAGAGATAGAATGAGGCTTATTCATGAGTGGTGCCAAAGTGGGCACAGCTGGGGGTCGTGATTGGGCTGCACTAAGGGTTGTTTCACTTTCAACAGATATACTACACCTTACTACTCATATTTTGAGATGAACGTGTCCCCTCATTCTTCCGGCCAATCCCTCCCCGGAGGAAGAATTTTGTTCATCACCAATATTCTATTTCAAGACAAGGAGGATGCAACATTAAGTATCATAAACAAATCAGCATCCTTCCTCTGATCGATAAGGTGATTATTGAAACCCCTCACTTTTAATTTCTCCTCCAGCCAACTTCTTCCATTCCGACTATACTTCATAAAGCCCAACTGTGGCCAAAATGAAAAGTTCCCAACCATGTTAACATTTTGTTTTCAGCTAAGATACATTTTCAGCCTATTTACTTCTTAAAAATAAATTTCAAACTTCCCAACTATATCAATGACTTTTCATAGTTGTTTGTCATGGGATAAAATTTTAGGCAACATAAAACATCCTTGCCGATCATTATCTGAGAACCTATAGTCTTAAGCCTAAAAACCAATTTGATACTTTCACAAACTAATTTACTTAATTGCTCAGTGCATAGTTCTATTCAAAAGTTACTCATGAAGAATCAAGTAATTAGGAATGAAGTAACTACAGTTATGACTATAGTTTGTTTTTAGGTTTTTGGCATGGTAAAAAAATCATTAGATTATTTTCTCTAGTTCTAGAAATTTCCTAATAACAAAGGGAAATTGAAATTACATGGCATTTTATGAATTTAAAATTCTTTCAATGGATAGAATTTGGAGCAACTCTGAGCAACTTTTCTCCAGCAGTCGATCAAGCCAGGCATAAAACCAGTTTCTATGATTCACTTCAGATAAATCAAAATCAGAAAGAATATGGTTGGGCTGGATCTGAATCCACTATGGCCATTGCCATTTGCTGGCATGCTTTTGATTTTTGTAAGTCCAATTAGTTGGCCCAGTCCCGTGAGATCCTGTCCAGTGTAGCCATGGCTTCATGAAGCACTACTCTAGTAAGAGCAAATTTCATGGGCTGCATGCCGTCAGAATTCTCCCCTGCCTCAAATTCAAGCTCCTCTTTCTACGCTCCCCACCGATGACTGCCCTTCATAGGCAAGGACCTATATCCATAGTCACTTAAATCAAAATACAAAAGGTGTACATAAACCTAAAATTGGCAATAAGACCTAATGCATTTTTTAAACTCTTTCATACCAAAAACTCTTGATATGCCTTTATTTAATGAAGCATCAAAATTATTCAATACACCATAATATATCTTTGACATGTCAAAATAAATTGCAACAAAGACTAAGGAATTAGTTTCATGATGTTTTCTCAGGCCTTCCACCGGATCAGGGGTTCCATATTGGCCGACGTTTCGATGCCCGACTCGTGCATCGAAACGTAGGCCAATTAGGAACCCCTGACCCGGTGGAAGACCCGAGAAAACTTCATGAAGCAAATATGCCAGGAAAGCACCAGATCTTACTAAGGAATTAATATTTCAGTATATTTCTTTGTTGCCCTTGGGTAAGGCTGGTGAACATTCAAAATGTACCTTTGGCTGAATATGTGTTCAGCGTACTGTGGGTAATTGGCTCCCACCAGATTGAAAGCCAAGACAAAACTAACAGGCAGCCGAGTTTCAGCAGATCTGATTCTTTCAGCTGGTGGATGACGGTAGGCTGCATTCGGAATACGCAGCAGGTATTTGTGATTAAATGAAGAAAATGTCAATCAAGATATTGGAAAAGATTAGAGAAGAAAGCCTCCAGAATTGCTACAAATGCTACAGGAAGAGAATACGCATGACAAATAGGAATCAGGGTGGACACTTCTTCCTTTGCAAAGAGAACAGGCAAGACTTAGAACATACGAAAGGTACCGACCATCTGAGTTTAACAAAGAGATTGACACTGTCAAAGATAGATTCAAGTACTTTTCCTCATGAACAATATGCAATCATAACCAATTTGAACCTAAGTATCTGAATATTTTCAGCTAAAAACTGAAATTTGAAGAATTGGCGAAATGCATCAATTTTTGCATGATATATATATATATATATATATATATATATATATATATATATATATATATATATATAATATATATATATACACACACACACATACATATGCACATATACACGTGTTTGTGTATATGAGCAATTATATATTCAAGTGCAAGAATGAAATAATACTTGTGCGTGTATTACTGGTTCCCAAACACCCTTGCCAAATGCCCTTGCGGTGGCTTGCAGGATTTGTTTGGATGTAGACGAGTACTGCTTAGCCTCACAATCACATGAATGTTGTGAGTTTGCTGTACGACCTCACATTTTATCGCTTGGATTAAATACACCAGGGGCAGTGGAAGGAAAAAAGCAGATTTGAGTCAAGTTTTACCAAGTACATTTTTTAATCTGCTTTAAATAAATTGTACATCTACATATTTTAATTCCAATTGAAAGCGAATTTTAAATTATAAACCTTCAGAGAGCAAAAATTCAAGTCAGATGAGGAAGTGCAAGAAGCAGTCGTTAGTTGGCTTTGTGACGTGGTGGGAGAAAGGTACGATGCCGCTATTAAAAAGCTGCTTACAAGGATACAAAAAGTGATTGATCGTCAAGGCTACGTAGAAAAATAGCTAAATGCTCAGTCTATCCTACGATGTACACAAAGTTGACAATAAATTTGATTTTCATGAAAAAAATAGGACACCTTACTTTTTGAATCGCCCTCGTATTTAAGGAAATGAACCTTAAATAGCAGGAGTTTACAAAAGGCAGTCACTTAAGGTGCAAGAGCCAATGAACAATTAAATTAATACTACATACCGGTGCTCCGATTGTGTTTCACAGAAGAAATAATGAAATGAGCAAACTGCTACCACTTACATGACCATTAGGTTATGGGAGTGCAGATTTGACGTCAAATTGAGAAAACATTTATGAGCGGCTTATTTTGAAAGCAACCTAACTCCATTTATCTTCAAAACGAGATATTTAAAGTCTTGCGTTTCAATGAATTTAAAAATATACATATGTATGGGATACTAATGAGCCATTCTGCTTAAGCGTATCTAAGGATGTTAAATTTAAAGTTCCTGTTAAAATAGTGGCAATTATTAAGTAAATAACGTGCGTATTCTTATCAAGAATGGAGTTAGGCCACTTTCAAAATTAACAGCCAGATTCATTATAAAATTTGAAGGTGCCCAAGTCCATTCAGCATAATTTAAGATGTTTCAAATTGAAAAAAACAATACTGAATTTGTTTTACATATCTTGAAAACACTTCAGAAACATAATTTATGCGATTCAAAACATTTTTTAATTACAGAACATGGAAAATTACAAAGATAAATTTATTACAAAACAGTTTACTATTCGTCTACATTTTGTGCGTGTGAAAGGGATTTGAAGAAATCATGATGTTCTGGTGGTATGCATCGTAATAGGTCAATTATGTCCTTAAATTTTGCTGTAGTAATTTGTCTAATATTTTTATACAATGGTGTCAATACAATATTTTCGAACTTTCTTGGTCTACCCCGACGTGGTAATGAATTCAAAACTTGAAAATTTTCATTCTCATTCATTGATGTCTTATAGAAAATTTTATATGGTTCATTTCTGACAAAACCCATCCAACATATTCTTAACCAGTTTACTGATTCTCCATCATAATTCTTTACCCTTTTAAAAATTGCGTCTTCTAATAATTTTGTTGATACAAAATCTTCCTGTCTCATTTCATTTACAATAAAATTATTCCCCTTCCGACACTTTTTAATAATCTTGTAATAATCTTGGGGAACGAACAGTAAATTATTTTTTAATGCCATTTCTACCACGCCAAAATCTCTATCATTTGGTAAAAACGAATGTCCTGATATTAAAAATTTATGATCTATGATTTCCACATTATTATCCAAAGTTTGGACAATTTTTAACCACATTAAAGCTACTTTAATGTTTCTATTTTGCCCGGTGCACATGTCACTGTAAGCTATAATTTGTCTTTCACTTCTTAAATTTTTAATATGTTTCAAGATGCATGAAACAACTTCTTGAGCACCTCTGGATGCAATAGTTTCATCCCAAACGTACATGTAAACATTATCGTTTTAAATATTGTGTATACCAAAATTTAGAATATACATATTGCGTTTGTAATATGCTACTGAGGTAGTCAGCTTGGGATACGGTAATGCTTTTTGCAAGTCGAACGACAAAGCAAAATAATAATCCGAATTACGTGACACTTGCTCCTGAGCTTTTTTCAGTGAATTTCTAGCTGATTCTGTTAGTCTTAAATGGACATCATGTTCTTCAGTGAGTTTATTATTTTCTTCATCATTATTCGATGCTTTAATTTTAATGTTTAATAAGTCGCATTGTTGGCATGTATCTTTGCGCGGTTGGTGGAAATGTAAGTCAAAACCTTTTTTGAATATTTCCCTCTAAGTCCACTCATTAACGGCTTTTATTCCATTTTCCTCGCAGTGAAGCTCGTATAAATTAAACATTTTCCTGATAATTAGATCTGGATGTAGATATCTTCTATTAGGATTATGAGATCTGGTATAATGGGATTCAAAATTAGGGAAACATTTAATATGGTTTTGAACGGGCTTTTTCGCTTCTTCAGATAATTGTCTTGATGATCCAACCATCCTCGTATATCATTGCCCACATTTACAGAGTTTTGTACTCGTTTTAAGCGTCCTTCGCTTACTTTAAAAGTATCCAAAAAGAATTTTTTACAGACGGGAATTTTTCTGTTTTTAGAGCGTAACAAATATCTAAAACTAAAATTTCTTGGTGAACCTTTTCCGTTTGTTGGACGTCTTCGTTCCACAATTTTGCGCTCGAGAGCTTCGTGAAGATTTTGTTTGTTGAAATCTGCCAAACCCCAAAACTTCTCAAAAATATTCTTTCTTTCTTCTTCATTGTAATTTTTTGTGCAAGCATTCCGACAACCACAATCTTTGTTTTCGAAAATGTTTTCAGGAACATCATTTCCGGTTTGAGTGGAATATCTTTTTCCTGAATTCCGTTTAATCTTTCGCACTTTTTGGATGCATGATGCATCAATCTTTTCTCCACTGTTATTCGGTTCCTCATCCTCTGAAGACGAATATTGTTCTATAATTCTGTTTCTTTTTCGATTTTTTTTAAATTATTAGTCACTATTTCTTCTTCACTATCTGCACTAATTAATGGTCTTGTTCTGTTTTTCCTCATGGGTGCAATAATTTCTAAAATTTAATATTAAATTTTAAGTTTTATATTAATTAAACGTATAGGTTATTCAACTAACGCAATTGTCCCAAAAATTAGGTTAACTTGTAAATACTAATTAATTGAAAGTACCTTCATCACTGCTTTCCGACATTATCAATAGTAAATATCTTGATGTAAATATAAATGGAGCTGGGCCACTTTCAAACTACACGGCTCCGTTATTTAATTAATTCTGAAAACTTACGTATGAAAAATTTATCGCATTTGCTCTGAATATAAGCAACCTGAAATGCGTCACTGATATATATCATGAAGCTGCACATTTAACCATGGTAACCGGTAAAAAATTGAAAAAGAGAGTTGGGTCACTTTCACAATAAACGGCTCATATTTGTCTAATTCAAAAGTAATTCTTTGATTTGAGTACGTTTTTTATTCATAAACATTTAGAATAGCTCCCCGTGTAATTAAAATTGTGAAATCTGATAAGTAGACCGGTGAAGTTTTCGAGCCAAACTTTATTTTCCACCTCCTTATGCTTACTTTCTCATTGCTATAGACATATAAAACCATCTTTATTTAAGATCGCGTAGAATTCGTTTATTAACCAATCGGTTATTTTGAACTGATCATCAACCAAGAGTCTAAAACTTCATGATCCCGCAGCGGCGACAGTTCACACACGAACTGTTTCCGACAACTCATTCCATCATCAGTCTACCTTTTCACCCTCTCACTCCATTTAAACCTGCGAAATTCTAAAATGGATTACAAAACAAACCTATAATGGCCCAAACATGTATTTGGCCCCAGGAAGATATATGAATTGATGACGCAATTCCAGAGCTCATGCCTAAGTGACATAATTATGAGATGAAAGATGAGGCCCCACGCTTCCCCAACGACGTCGCGGCGAGCTGGTAACCACTTAGGAAAACAAAAACTAAGAAAATGCATTGACCGTAATGGCGATCATGTTGTAAAACAGAGGGATGTCCAAGTTTTACAATGTTACATAAATCATTGAACACAACCGGAGACCTGATTTTCAGATTGCCGTGGAATTTTACTCTGACACAAGCGTGACGCGATTTTATCTAATGCACGACCTTTGAGACGAGAAAGGAATGGTGCGATGGCTAACGTACAGGCTTCCCACCTGGAGGGCCCGGGTTCAAATCTTGGAGACAACAAATATTTTACAGTGACATCCAGATCCCTAATTGAGATGTTTTGTGGAGAGCACCGTCCGTCGGATGGGACGTTAAACTGCGGACGACTAGGTGCCTTCAATTGAGAGAAGGCAAATGCCGACGCCGGGTTTCACTCCCATCCGTCATCCTTAACTGATCCATTCCTAATGGCACAAATGACCTCAGCTGTCGGTCGCCTCCCATTAAAAACTGCTATGAGAAAGGGATTTCAAAGACAACGCTAATCGGGCGAAGTCAAGTGTCAAGTGTTACGGTGATAGGAATGAAAATTCTCACATTTCAAACACTTCCCAGTGCCGCCGGAAGCCGGAGCGCCGGTCAAAATGCATATTAACGTGCAGCTACGTAGTCCGGGGCTTAAGCAAACCGCACTTAGCTGACTGCTACCGCTCCGATACTGTTTATGGAGAATGAACGAGGAGTTACAGGGTTGAGACTATGGACAAACGAGAAATACGGCGGCATAGTTCCTATGACCGAATAGACCAACGATCGATACGATATTAGCCGAGCTGAGACTCGATTTTAGTAACAGGTCGTGCGCCCGCTCAAACTCGATCGACCTCACGCCCTGCGGCTATGGCTATTACATGGCCGATCGCCATTTACTGAGTTGCCAAATTTCCAGGTTTTTGGAGTCGTGCCCTCGCGCAGTATGATCTCTCAATACTTTATTTAACTGGTAATTTTCCTGTTGCTATAAATACAACACAAGTCGAATTTTATTCTGCCATTAAAACATCCACATCTACACAATAGTCGCACGCAGCATGGCGGTGGCTGTCGGGCACGAGCAGCCACGAATGCAATAATGAGAGCACTGGAATCTAAATTTGCTCACGTACACCTCCACATAAACATGCTCATTTCCATCATGGAACATCATTGAATCATTGTATTGTGGTCTTTGAGTAAATACATCGGGTGCTTTGGTTCGATAATGCTTTAACGGTGCATCGTGCGAGTAATTGAATTTTCCGGTGACGGTCTCTCTCTTATTTTAACCCATTGGTCGCATCTGCCAATATAATTGAACAAGCAATTAAGCAAACCCGACAATACCCGTCATCCACACTCTCTACAATTCCTTAAATAAGTCGTCCTCCCATGTATTCCAAGTACATATTATTAATGTGACCTAACCACAGCAGAGTCACAATTACCTTTTCATTACATTTTTCTGCGAACTGTTTAATGAAACCTTATTTCTTTAAGGCAAACTCGCATATTTCTGTTCTGCGAGTATCCCATGAAAGATATGATGCCAATGTGGCGCTAAAATATTTAACCGGTTCCGTGTTTCTTTGTATGATCTTATACAAGACGCCTGTCCAGAAAGTAACTTACGTTTTGAAATAAAATATGAGCCTAGTTACAAAACTAAGTTTTATCATATACATTTGAAAGGTACTTTTTTTAACTATTTTTCTACATAGTCGCCATTAAAATGGAGGCATTTATCATTCCCTTTACCATTTATCATACACAAGCTTTTAAATTCCGTCTTTGAAGAAATCTACCGCCTAATATTTTAACCACTTGTTTACACCATCATCCAATTCTGCGTCTCAGTCAAAGCCACGTCTAGTGAGAGATCAGTAATCGTAAATCGGCGACTTTCACGAATTTTTTCGCGTATTTTCAACGTCAGTTCATCTGTCACAGGGCTAGGCGGACCAATGCAGTCCTTGTCGTGGACATTTTTTTTCATTTCAAAAGTGTTGATTCATCCAAGCAGTTGTACATATTTTAACAGGTAACAATTATAACAGTAACATTTAATAAAGCATAACAGTAAACCTACAAGGAAGCCCTGTTTTAGGCAGTAAGCCTCGTCAGGGTCTTTTTTCACTGAACTTTGAAGTCTGTATATAGCGGTCGCAGGAAGAACATCCGTGTTGTAATCTGGAACTCTTTTCTTCGGGATGGCATTGGTCTGGCATTTGCCCGCGGCGGAGGGGAAACCCGAAAAACCCTCCGCAGTCGTGAACATTGGTGCGGCCACTTTTTAACCTGAATGCACCACTGCCTCACTCCACCTTCACTCATTATTCGGTCTCCGGACGCTTCACAAAGTTGCCTAATAATTACAATGGGCTCGCACTTTTTGGCCAGTAAAAATCTTACCACACATCGCACTTCACAATTCGCGGGATTTCCTATTGAATAGCACATTTTAACAGTTTGCAGTGAGCAAAGTAGAAGAACACTACCACAGCAGGGTGGAAACTGAGCTCTGGGACGATCAGACGCCAAGATGGTGACTCTAGTTCGACCCGCCGTGGCCACGCTAGGCCGAAACCTAAGATATACTTCCTGGTCAGCCCTGGTATTTTATAATTTACATTTAGTTCACCTTCTCTTTTTATTCCAAATGTTCAGTGCAGTATAATTGCTGATATTTATTCTAACCCCAATTATAATATTCCGATGCTTACGTGGTCGCAATCGCTAGAGTGTGTCCCGCAATCTGCCGGTGTCCTTATATCTCCGTAAATCGCTGCGTCGTCTGCAAATAATCTCAGGTTGCTGCTAACGAGGGAGCTTAGGTCGTCAACGATTAGCAAGAAGAGTGAGAGCCCTTTACCACTTCTATGAGTTACTCCTGAAGTAACATCTGCCTCTAATGAACACGACCAATTGGCAATTACTTTTTGTTTAGGGTAAGATACGAAGCCCCTGATCTAGTTTCGTCACTCTCTCGCCCCCACCATAGTATCGTATTTTGGATATCAATACCTCGTGAGAGACTATCAAAGGGTCTCTTGAAATCTAAATTTATAGTATCCACTTAGATAATCCCTTCCCCAGATTTCCGGACATCATAGATAAAAAAGATTGAATCGCGGAAATGTCTCGGGCGAAATACGAGTTGGCCACGGCAGATTATGCTCATCCTGCCGAGAAGGGTAATTATATCACTTGCAGGGATATACTCGAAAAGTTTGCAGGATATCAGTGTTTACGAAAAGGATCAGCAATCAGCGATCCTCCCTTTCGCCGCCTTTGTAGAGGGGGTTATGTGAGTCAGCTTCCAGTCGCGAGGTGCCTCAACTTTTTCCATTGACTTGTAAAACTGTTTTTAAAGGAGGGGCGATGTCTTCCGCAAGTTCCTTCAGTATTCTGGCGGGAATTCCTCCCGAACCAGGGACTATCATTGTTTTTACATTTCAGAGCTGTTTCATGTCCGTTCGTTCCCGGGACAATAATATTTAAGACCTCTTCAGGTGTACGAGGGACCACGTTTCTTGCAAAAATGTTTTTGCTGTCGGCGTTCTGAAAGAAATAGTTCAGGATATTGGCTTTTTTAACGCTGCCTGCAGCAAATTCGTCACTTTAAGTCTTTAAAGAATATACAGTTGGACGTTTCCCTAGTATTTTCCTGACGTAAGATAAAATGGGTTTTTATGGGACTAAATAAACATACACGTATGAGATTGACCACAAACATGGCAACCGTAGTACCATAGTCTAACAGTCGACTGAGCTGTTAAACGGCTGGTTGTTAACTTAACTAGCAGTCATGAAACCGAGTTATAGCTTTAACCGGAAGTTGAAGTAAACCACCAGATTAAAGAGACACTATAAAACCTAGCCTTAGTGCGCTACTTATACCATATCACAGAAGATGCTTGCATTGATGACGTAACTGTGGAACCAATGCTATTATTTCTACGGGTATATAACCTTTTATTCGCATTTCGAAGCGATTTTTGATCGCCAATACTAGTAGGCTTATAGCATGTAGTGATAAATATGAGGTGATTTAAGGCGAGTATCCGAGAAATTGGCGACATATGCATGAATTCGAAAGAGTACTGTAAACACTGACCCAGATTATAAGACGCATTTGACACAGAAGGATTGGCTGAAATATACCACAAAATAGACATGAGAGTGATGAGGAATGAATTGCATCCCATTTAAAAGGTTAAACCATTTTGTTTCGGCAATGGTAAGATATCAAGTGGAGAGGGGAGTAGAATGGACATAAAAATAATATAAAATTACACAGTGAATAATATATATTGGAAATTGTAGCGGATATGGCGGCGTCCTTGGAATATGAACTCTGTGTGGTAACGAGAACATACCACGTTTTCCCGCGTTTGGATTACCCACGCCTCCATTTACCTGCCCATCGCGTTTCCTTAGAAACGAAGCGTACTCGCAGATCAGTTTCAAGATGACGATTTTGCCAACGGCTATTACTCCTTGCCATGCAAGAACGATGTCAGGCATTCAGTTTCGCACAATTTCCGCTAACACATACTTGTGTGATGCTCACGTTTCGAGTCACCCTTTGAATCGCGGTGAAATCTGAATGATACTTAAATATCAAAGAAATTTAAAATACTTTCGATATACGTTCTACTCTGCCACCTAGTGGCGTCTCCGAGAAATAGCTTGAGCAATGGGAAAACAGATGCCGTTCGTAGAACGAATTTCAAACGAATGCAAACGGTATTACCGTTAAGTCGGCCAGCCATGCCCATACGAGCTCGTACTTACTCGTACGTACCTACGAGGACCTAATGAGAATGAACATTCCTCTTCAATGCTCAAAATCCAGCACGTGAACCAAGGTCCAAAATTTCGATACACGAATGTGAGGAGCCGTCGGAAATTCTTTATCTTGTGTGCAGGACGACAGGCTATTCCTCGGCATTACGGCTGGAATCCTGCGGCCTCCGTGCACACTGATCCGAGGTCGCAGCCACGTAGGGGGCGAGGGAGAGGGGATGGGCGAGGGAGAGGGGATGGGCGAGGGAGAGGGGATGGGAGAGGGGGAGGGGAAAAGGAGGGACCGAGATCCCGAGAAAGTCGGCGCGGGAGAAGAATTATCAAAAGAGCATCTCGCCTACAACGCTCCTTCGATTCCCTCTTTGAGGTAAAGCGTTTCAAATTTCGGAGCACACAGGGGTTTCTCCACGGCACTCTCAATTTCAGGCTTGTTCACAGTGCTTCTCGCCAACTACGACTTCGCACAAGGATAAGTCGTTCGAAAGGTGATGAATACATCTTAAACATACATAATATGTATCCCCGAATCTTTTCTGCAGAAAAATGGCGTCCATTTCAACATTTTCTCTCTTCCACAATCTTCACTCCCACCGTCAGAGTTATCACTATCCCGCGAGGGGGATCGAGATGATGCGGTGGCTAGCGTACTGGCTTTCCACCCAGAGGGCCCCGGTTCGAATCCAGGTGGTGTTGGTAGATATTTTTCAGTCGCATCCCGATCCTTACTTGAGGTGCTTTGGGGAGGGTACTTTGAGCGAGTCGCCGTCCGTTAAATGGGACATATACGCTGCGGACCCCTCGGCGCCTTTCGATAAAAGTAGGTTGATGCCAACGCCGGGTTTCTCTCCGCCCTTCACCGTCCATCCCTAATGGCGCAAATGGCCTCAGCTGTCGGTCGCCTACCCTAAAACTACAACTACTACCTATCCCGCGAACTACAACATAAGAAAACGAAGAAAAACTTAAGGAATGATCAACAATGCCAAGCAACATTCAGAATCCAAGCTAGTGGAAACAAGGGTTTTGAAAATATTTCGTAAAACTTTATCTGACAGTCGTGCGATGCCAAGACTGATTAGTGTCGCGGACGCAAAACAACTACCGGAAAGGGAAGGAGGAGGCAGGCGGAAGGGGATTCACAGGGGCCGTAACTACCCGAGACCCTTGAACCCGACTGTGTATTATTTAATCCACCGTAAAGCCGCGATCTCAACCATGTGGGCCATTGTAGAAACACTAGCCTGAGCCAGATCACGAAAGTAATGACGAATGAAAATATCAACCTGTCCGCACACCAATTTAGTTTTTACTCGTAAAATTTATTTTTCAAATTCCTAAGATAATAAATAATTTTGTTTCAAACGAGAATTATTTCCTGTTGTCTCCGGCATAACTTTATGGAATTTACATGGCATATTAAAATGAATTTCATTTCAATTTGAATTATTTTCGTAAATTAATCGACTTTTTTCTTCCTCCAATTCATAAGCACCGCCAATTCTGACTACAATACTATTGTAAATATACAACTTTTCGTCATAAAGAGCGGGAAAAATCTTTCCTTCTGAAATATCTCAACTGTATTTTATCAATACGTGAACATGAAAATCACAGGAGAGGTCGAATACGAAGAGACGAAGCATTGCCCGGCTGCATGGGTGTTCATACGCTCTCAACGGTGTTGTGAGTGGATACTAGGCCATCTGGTGTGCCTTTGGCGAAACATTTGGTCACATGAGTAGCCACTCGTCTCCTGACATCGCAAGCGGAGAGCGATTGTTAGGAAATGCAAGCGAGGGAGCCAGTTTCATTTAAGCGAATGGACGTAATCAAATGTATCCCAAACTGACTAACATGTATGGGGAAAGTAAGCTCCTAATCGCAACGCTCATGGATGACATTTAAAAAAAAAAAATTATGGGAAAATTTTAAAATTATACGATCCAGAGTTTCTACATTTTTCCCAGGGCTTTACGTTGTATTTTATTAATTTCGTTTGCTTCGCACACGTTTATTTAGCGTCTAAATCCCTGTCGCCTCCATGTTTTCGTAATTACACATTCAAGTTTACTAAGCGGCTGGAGCCTTGGCGCGACAGAGAGGAGAGGCATTCATTTCCTGGATCCCAGTTCCTTCACTTTAAAATTCCAATGTTCCTCCGCCGACACCCAGACGCCGGCACACAATGGGAGAGGTTGTGCCAGAGGCAGTTCCACGAGCGCAGCGCCATGCAAATTATACAACGCCCGCTTTCCCCTCAAGAAAAACAGGCGTCATTTATTTTGGAATGCTCCGTTAGAGAGCTCAGGAAAACGCAGAACCCTCAATTTTGACCGGTTATAAACGCCCTACCGGTAAACTCAAGGGAGAGGATGTCTAACCACAAGTGACGTCAGTCCAGATAAATGACTGCGGGCAACCCAGAGATTAGGCTTACCTTCGGAGGGAGTGAATGAAAGCATAAGCAAGCATCACGGCACAGATGCGAGAGGAGCCCGCTTGAGGCCACCAAAATAAAACTGTGACGTTTCTCGCGCACCGCTTTCTTTCCCGGCAAGAACCTGATTCACTGACAGCCCAAGAGTTCAAATTGCATGGGTCAAGTCCACGTTTGTCATAATTTGAAGAGAAATTTCACCATTAAGTAAATATTTCTTGTTTGACGTCCATTATTGCATGAATATTGTTCGAGTAGAATCAGATCGCGACTTACAGAGGGGAGTCGGAGAAAGGGAGCGAATTTCCGTGGCCCCAAGAAAGCTGAAACGAGTAATTCAGTGGTTTCAGGCTCTACTTTGCGAAAATTCACCATCGCTGAATGGGTAAATTTTGCTTTTTTTTCTCCCAAAACTTTATTCTCTACACACGACATCATTAATTGTGTTCACATACCTGATGAGGTTGCCTATGCTTCGAAACTGATAGCAGTGGAATAAAGTTTAGTGAAAAAAATACAAAATTTAACAATTCAGTAAAAGCTGAGACACCCTAAAAAAGCAAATAAAAACATTTTCTCCAACTTTATGGATACTTATTTTCGGAAAAATATCCGATAACTTTCGATGAAGTTAGGAAAATCTGAAAATACTACAACCAAAGAAGCGGTCATTTAAAAAAGTCAAATTTCGTATATTTATTACAATTCTAAGAAATATCAAATATTTTTATTTATATCTTTCTGCATTTAAATATAAAAATATGATTCAAACACTTTCTTACAAAAAAGATACATCTTTCAGATCAATTTTATTAGTTTTGAAAATGTCGACAAGTTTTTTCAAACGGATAAAAATGACCAAGTTCGGTTATTTTTTATTAAGTTTTGAATCTTTTCACAGAAAATACCTAATTTCGGGTAATAATAAATTGAAATTAGTTTTTAAGTGTAAGATTATTTAACCCCTTCAAAACTTTAAAAAAAACATAGTAATTACAAGTCATTCTCAATCAATAACTTAAGTTAATAATGTGGGTCGTGGTAGTCCAGGGGTAGAGCGTTGGACTACTGACCGGAGGGCTCGGGTTCGATTTCAAGCCTCTGAGAGACCGGCCAGATTTCTTGAAAATCTGATCTAATTTTCGAAAAATAATGTGATGCACTATTTTATTGAAATGGTAAACGTCAGCCAAAAGTGTTAAATTCGTGCATTTCAGTCCGTTTAAAATGTTATCATTCTCGATGATCAACACGAAGCCTGACATATTGTGATGGTGAATCACGATAAGGTCATTACCGGAAAAGTACCTAAATGAAACATTTCCTCTTACCATATCAAAATAAAATATCACAATAAATATGAAATAAAGCTGTTAGAACATGAAATAAAAATATTCAGAGATAAAATTGTCCAGGACTTAATTTTAATGTCAAGCTTAAGCGAATGTCTCAATTTGCGCAATCTCAATCGAGTGTGCCTGAGAGCACACTGCAAACTAAGGGTAGGTCAAGGCCTGAAGAGAGCATCACAGCGCAAACACCAACGTGCGAATTTGCAGAGTTTCGCGAGCGTATCTCCAAATGATAGGCGGGGAACTTTCTCGCGCAAAAAGTATCAAATAATCATATTTTTCAGTGTATCTGTCGATTTCTCCGAGTTTTTCGGCAGATCATAAATCGGTTATGGATTTTGTTTGGTAGTCGGTGTACTGGCCTCCTACCTCGAGGGTCCACGCTCGATTCCCGAAGATTCAAGCTTCCCTCAAGCATCTCTACTTCGCGGGGTGCTTTGCGTAGAGCACTTTGAGCACGCCGTCAGTCGGATGGGACGTTTAAATGTGTGACCCATTTGCGCTTTCTTTCAGCGTACGCATTGTAGACTCTTGGTTTCGCTTCATCCGTCTTCTCCCATTCCTTTAACATTCTGCCCCGTCCAAATTATTCCCACATCTATCCCCAATGGAGCAAATGGCCTCAGCTGTCGGTCGCTCCCCCCACGAATAGCCACCACCACTACTACAGAGAGCAAATCCTCGAGTTTCCCAAGGTTTCCTGGTCTCGCCGGTTTAAGGATCTTGCGTACATCCCGTCGATATTCACCCGAACGCCGATACATCGCACCTGGAGCTCGCACATAAGTACAATCCAAAGTACCAACAATTTTGTCTTCTAAAACGCCGTCCTCGACGCACGCATCTGGGGGAAAACCAGAATATTTTCGTTTATTCAAATGTAATTTCAAGTATACCAGTCACTTAACGATTGATGATAAAGATTTTTCAATTGTATAATATAATTTTCTATCAATAATATCAAAATATTAACCTGGAAGGACTACGAACACGATACTTGTTTCAAGAACAATTTCGGCCTTTTCTAACGTCATTATTTATTACACACTTCAACACTTAAAATTCGGAAAAATAATCAACGGCACTTTCCGCAGACGTTGATTCAAATAAAAAATACATCGGAAAACGATGCGATTAACTACATTCCGCTTCGTTATTTATTTAAGAGCCTGAGAAACAAATCGTGAGTAAGCCACAGTTTAAACGACTATTGGCAAAGTGTTAGAGAATACATTTGCACAGACTCCAAAATACCAG
Organism: Hetaerina americana; assembly: GCF_022747635.1. NCBI lineage: Eukaryota > Metazoa > Arthropoda > Insecta > Odonata > Calopterygidae > Hetaerina > Hetaerina americana. Next base: position 215,681 of record NW_027286719.1, on the reverse strand, counting down.
AATAATTGGATGTGTAATAACTCAACAAGTACTGTACACGTCCATCGTTGCATAAACAGAAACAATGTAAATTCGATGAATAGACACTTGTAAACTTCCGGAATTCATCGCGACGTACAGATAAATGGTTAGCAATGATTGCATCCATTCGCGAGAGAAATACAATGAAGCGTTTTTTACATACTTTAATATCAGTTTAAAATAACTTCGCGGAATAACGCGGTGGATGTCACATTTTATCCAACTTTCGTGGCGTATTATTACATTTTTTCTTTACTCATCAAACTTACGACAATAAAACACAGTTGATGATAACAAACATTTTTTTAAATATACAATTTAAATACTTCAAAAAATTCTTTAAAAAACAATAACAGAGACATTGAATCGACATATTTACCTCGCCACGGCGCCGCCGTAATTCATCCAAGTTAAATCATGCCAAATATTATATTATACCCATAATGAGTACAACGAGATAATTCATTCCCAATCCAGTAAAAAGTCTGAATTAGCTGAATGAAGAGTATGCATGAGAAGTGATCATTCCCTGTCCCCGACTGATTGGCATCAGAACAGAGTTCACTGCATATGAGGCTCGAACTAGACGCATCCATTTCCACGTCCATCGCTCCAACCATCACGTCTCCATCACAGTTTTTTCCTCTCTAGCAAGAATAATTGAACTGATGACAGGCTTTTTCGACGACACATAGGAGGTAAAGCCATTGTCCGAATTTAAAGTCTTTGAACGGTTCAGAGTACGGTCTCCTCCCTAACATTCCATCCACGAGGACTCTTCCACTCAACTTGCATTCGACCTGATTTTGGAAATCACTGCTGCTTCTGAATACTCGTGCATTTTTCGGTGAGTAACACTTCGCAATAATCTCCGCCGTAATGCGATTGACTTATTTTCACTCAGAATCAGATTTTAAAATTTACTGGAACCCTTGACGTATCCAGAATATTTCTTCACAAATGCATCACGACGAGAACGCCAGGCGATGAATTTTTTATTGGCTCCTCGGTATCTTCACATAGACCGCGAGCATCCTGTCATCCCAGTTATATTTTCAATGCAAAAATCAACGATTCATTTTGATTAAAATATAATAATGTTGCTGCGTGAAGTATTAGTGGGTAACCTTCACCAGGTCCCCTGGCTAAGGAGTCGCGATCTCCAATACCAGCGTTATTTCTGAACGTGTCCAACTATGGTTAGGCTGGGAAATAGTGGATTATCGGGTGCTTTCGAAGGTCCACGGGAGGTGCAGAGAAAGATGATGTCCGTGTAAGAATGATAAAAGTGAATTTCATACACTACAAAATACTTCCAAAATCTACTATGCCTTAAAAAGCAAAAACTTCGCGTTGATAACACATTATTTCCAACAGCTGTCACTGAAGAGTGATTTTTCGCTGAAGAGTAATTCCTGAAAAGGAATTAGGTACGAGTTCGTACCTAAGCTCGGGCTCATACCTAAACCATGACCTGACGGCACCACTAAAATAATACCAGCAAACGCCTTGCCGTACGATTGTCTTCTGCCTTCATGGCCATACCACACATTTAAAACACCTTGAAAATGGCATGAGATTTTAGCATTGGATTCGGTTGATTTTGATCCATATACACCATACTCACTGCAATTACGTGCTGCAAAATAGAAAGCAATTCAATTAACCGAACCCTATCGAGGCCCGCGACGAAAATGTTTTCCGCAGTTTTAGAGCAACCTGGGAACATTGTATTTCATCATGGATAAACACAGCTATATAACAATGCTTAGGCTTACATCTATGATCGCATAGAAACACAATTGGACGCACAGTTTAGATTTCAGCTTAAACTCGCAAGGACGCCAAAGTTTACAAAGACCTTTCCATGACAAATAGCAGCATTATTAATGCATACAATTGGCATTCGACAAATGAAAGAAAAATAAATCGTTATTAATATTTGATGAACCATAACGCCCATGACATCATCAGTTTGCTAATTGTTTTGCGAAATTTGACTTTCTCCAAATTTTTGGTAATTTATCAAAATAGCATTCAACATTAAAAACCTTTTGCTGACACTAAAATTAATGGATAAATACAGTTACCAGCAAGGCATTGGACTAGATTCCCTAGTGCCAGTAAGCCAATTATCAGCTTTTATAAATGTAATCAAATGCGAAACTTTAAGCTTACCTTCAGTTGCTTTGCACGATCGTGTACTTCCCATGCATATTGAATTTCTATAATGTCTCGTGACGTGAGTGGTTAATAAAAAGGAGTAATGAATTAAAGCGATAATGATAACGCTTTACGAAAGTGTGCCGACGACACTTCTGGTTTCTTCATTTCATATCAGGGTATGAAATGAAGAAACCAGAAATGATAAATTCTTCATTTATATCAGAATTTCAACTCCATTGGTTAAAGAAAACTTTTTTCTCTTGCAAATATTCCATAAACAAGTGACGTCATACATAAGGTACTCACTTCACTCTTCTCAGAGGGCTGGCCCTGCGGCGCATCGGTCGTCATAGCTCCGTGGCGCTGGCAGGCAAAGGTACCCGGATGCCATTTTCAGACGCCATCCGAAGAACGCCATCGGGCGACATACGGAATTACTCCTTTTGGGTATCAAATATTCTCTCTTCCTCCTATTGATAAGGTGCGGGCAACGATTACCTGGATGCAATGGTAGCGCTCTTAAAGTGATGTTATATTGTTTGAGCCAACGGAAGGCGACCTATGGGAATCAAGGATTCGGTTTCGCTGCAGGATGCCGGCAGAAATGCACCAAAGAGCACCGGTAGATTTGCCTTGGCCATTGGCAACGCATGCTTCACATGTAATGGGCATTGAAAAGACTGGTGACCTAGAATACACTATTTTTCAGTCAAGAAAATTCAGTTCAGAAAGTCAGTAAGCCTCAGACGGCTATGGAGACGAGGGTCAACGTGGGCCTTAAACAATTGTTCGTTAACGAGAGATGGTGCGGGGGTTAATGTACTGGCTTCCCACCCTGAAGGCGCGGGTTCAAATTCCGGCGGTGTTGAATATTTTTCAGAGGTATCTCGATCCCTACTTAAGATGCTTTGTGGGGGGCACTTTGAGTGAGTACGCCGTCCGTCGGATGGGACGTTAAACTGCGGACCCCTGGGCGCCTTTCGTAAAGAGTAGGCTAATGCCGACGCCGGGTTTCTCTCCACCCATCATCCTTTCCTGTCCATCCCCTACGGCGCAAATGACCTTAGCTGTCGGTCGCCTCTCCTAAAAACTACCACTACGAAGTGGCAGGGCCAAGAGGTCACCCCCGGACGAATGATACGGAATAAAACTTCCCAATCGTGGAGAAGAAAGTGAATTACTTCTCTCGAACGCATGGTTTGAGCATGAATCTTAGAATCGGAATCTCATTTCAAGGGAAAGTTCTACGGTAACTATTCATTTCATCGCGCATGGAGAGAAACTGCGAAGGTTAACGAGGAAAGAGAGGGCCGCGCGAGGCGCTGAATGTGGAACAGACCACTATTTGATAGTTTCAAAAATAGATCCGGGGAGGAAGCGGGAAACCGTCAAGATTACGGAAAACAAGCATGAGAGCCTTAAAGACGGAAACGTACACGACCAAACCGTGACTTAGCAGCATAAAACCATGCTCAAGGTGAACGCGAATGCCGAGTATTAACAAAAGAATTATCGAAAACGGAAGTTTGAGTGATGATCGTGTGAAAGAACTGGATTATTAACGCGCTGAAACCCACTTTGGAGTAAGTATTGTCGGTAAAATAAAGGATGGTGACCGGCAGATAACATAAGTGACGAATTCGATGAGTCCTCAAAAAAAGAGGCGCCTGAGAGAATGAGATCGCAGGTAATTTAAGGCCACGAGGACATCAATCAAATGGTATAAAGAGATAAATAAGGAATGCGAAAAAATCGAGAAAGAAATATGGGAAATGAATGGTAGAAGTATAATGAATACGGAATGAATTTTGCGGAAACCATTGGCAGTTACGGCACCGGCCGAAGAGGGCAAATGACCAGGAGAGCCAACGGTATATTCAATAAGGAATAAGTGCGGCGGTGATGCCAACTATTATGGACGTGGAGTTACAGATAGTTGGAGTGAGTATTTGGAGGATGTATACAAAATTTATGCAAAGTAGATTGGTGAGAGTGACGCCTGATAGGTTTATAAGAGTAAAAATTAGATTTTAACATTGCTGCGAATTTGGAAAAATGGACAATAGGCAGGCATTGACGCTATGACTCGTGCAATGTTGAAACCGGAGTCTACCGCGATGCCTGTCTGGTGGACTTTCCATGAAGCTTCCGGGAATAACCGTCGCGTAGGTTGGCTCTGTTGAGTTACGCACCCCAGTCCTGGAGGCGTCCAGAACTGACGGCGAAACTCTTGTCCACAAAGAACCAGCATACGCGACGGTTATTCCTGGAAACAGCATGGAACCTTCATGTCACGCATAACTCACTCACACAAAACGTACAGTTTATGGTGGAAGAACTAAGAAGGAAGAATGTAATAATTGTTTCATTGTACAAGGGGAAGGGTAGTGTGATGGAATGCGAAAATTATAGAGCAATTCGTTCAATGAGTATGCATGACAAAGCGTACATAAGTTATACACATACATATATACACTTCCATAACTTGTAAACTCTTCCCCTCGCAAACCTTTTCCCAACTTGCCCTTCCATCCAACGTTTTTTCAGCCCCTTCGATTATAACCTTTCCCGTAGTTCCTTCCTTCTCTTTCTTGAGAAAGGTGGCTGGGACCACCGAAAATTCGAAAACTAGTGCCTTTCTTTTCTTTTTTGTGTCTTTCTGTGTTATATATATATAATGTAAATGTTTATATATATATATATATATATATATATATATGTATATATATATATATATGCATAAAATGTATATGTTTATATATATATATATATATATATATATATATATATATATATGCATAAAATGTATATGTTTATATATATATATAAACACAGTAATCAACCCGAAGATCGGTTTGGTAGGTGATGGTAAAGTTCACCCAGCACTAAGCTCAACGGCGTGTGAAATTCACACAATGGTAGGGGGGCCAGTTCCTTTCCCGGTTTTGGTTTCCCATGAAGATCTGGTACCCGAAAAATCACTTGCCCGGGAGCTGAACCCGGGACCCTCCAATCAGTAGTCCAACGCTCTACCCCCTGGACTACTGCGGGTTCGATTCCCAGGCAAGTCACTGGGCACCTGCAGCTCCACCCAAGCTATGTGATTTTTGCAAGCTATGCGATTTTTCGGGTACCAGATCTTCCTGGGAAACCAAAACCGGGAAAGGAACTGGCCCCCCTACCCTGACGTGTGAATTTCACACGCCGTCGGGCTTAGTACAGGGTGAACTCTACCATCAACTACCAAACCGAACTTCGGGTTGATTACTATGTTTATGGTTTATATACATACGAGGGTCATCCGGAAAGTAGTACCCGTTCGTGCCGCATGAAGTGCTGACGACGCGAGTAGCCGCTGGACGAGGTCAGATAGCTTCAGTGGCTTGTCTGCCTTCTCTGAGCCAAGTTGCGTGACGCTAGCATTGCCTGTGTTGTTTCTGTGATTGTTTACAATGTTTAAAAAAATTGAGAACGCCGCCAGTTGTGAAGTGAGGGCAGTGATTAAATTCCTCAATGCAAGAAACGTTCGCCCATGTGATATTCATCGCCAATTAAAGGAGGTGTATGGAGACAATGTAATGGACGAGTCGTCTGTTCGGCGGTGGTGTCGCAACTTCAACATGGGGAGGGGGAACACACACGACGATGAGCGTTCGGAGAGACCGTCTGTCATTAGAGACCAACTGGTGAGCTCAGTTGACGAATTCGTGAGGAACGATCGGCGCGTCACAATTGATGACATCTGTGAGCATTTTCCCAATGTTTCTCGAACAATTGTTCATGAAATTGTTAAACACCATCTGCATTATGCAAAAATTTGTGCAAGATGGGTCCCTCGCGTATCTCAATGAGCTGGCGGCGAAGGACTATGCAGCAGGAATACAGAAACTTGTCACACGTTATGACAAATGCCTTAATTTGCTTGGAGATTATGTTGAGAAGTAGTTTAAAGTATCCTCTTTCAAATAAAATTTTTTATGTTTGTTAATATTTACTTTTGTGTCTTTATTTCACGAACGGGTACTACTTTCCGGATGACCCTCGTACATGTGTATATATATATATGTGCGCGTATGTGTATACATATATATATATATATATATATATATATATATATGTGTATGTATGTGTGTATATATATATACATACATGTACATATACATACGTATACATTTATTATTTGTATTGTATACATCCATTTGGCAAATATATATGTATAACGTGCCCTCCGGTCGTAGTCTAACGCTCATATATGGGTCGCGGCAGTCCAGGGGCAGAGCATTCGACTAATAACCGGAGGACACGGGTTCGATTCCCGGGCAAGCCTCTCTGGCCTCCCTCAGCTGTACCCAAGCTGGGTGATTTTTTTTTAATTTCCAGATCTTCCTGGGAAACTATGAACGGCACAGGGAAAGGCAATGGCTACTGTGCACTACCCTGATGTGTGAATTTCACATGAGAGAAGGGGGGCCAATTTGTTGCCGGTTGTTCAATATATGCACACTTCTTAAGAATTCCTGGTAGAATTACAAAGTATTTCCATATGATTTTTGCCCTAAGCCTTGATATACTTTCGTTGACAATTTGAAAAATGAACTGAAGCTACTCAACTCCTTTCCCCTTCGCTTAATGTAAAAGAGTCGATCATAGAATCGCCATTTTTCCAGAGGCCATCGAGCAAAATATTTCGGTGGTTTAACAGATGGGAAACTCAGTCGTGATGGAAGGCCGTTCACGCGTGCCAAGGCAATGCCATTGGGAGCGGACACGACACTGCATAGCGACGAAATTTGAAAAATAAAAAGGAAAAATAGAATTTTTGCCAAGCGGCAATTGAGGCAAAAACTGCATAAAATTACATTCGGATAAGGCTCTAAATTACATTCGAATAAGTCTCTAAATTACATTTGAATATGGCTCTAAATTACATTCGAATATGGCTCATCCAGTTTTCTTATTTCAACACACTGCATGAGTAAATCTCCCAGAAATAATGGCCCAAACCTTGAATATACTCGTGTTCACAGCTTGCGCCTCAGTGTACTTTTTTGTAAATTTAAGAATAATGAAATTTTAGGGTAATAAATACGTATAGACAATTGGAAGAAGCAGTGCATACTCCCTGTTAAAAGCAGGGGAAACAATTTTTATCGAAGAATACATGTAGTATAGTTTCGCTCGAGGGTAAACCCGTGACTAATACGAGATTTCCTCGACGAGTTTTTTTAGAATTCCGAATGTTTTCCGATAGAGCATGGTTACAGAGTCATCCCCATTACTTCATTAACTTTGATTCGTAGGAAAAATAGAAACATTTTTCCACATTTCGCCGCAGCATGCTACTTGGTTAACGACGCCTGTCATGGGGATGGCTCGCCGCGCTGATGACGGCTACCATGGGGGAACATTGTCCCGCGCACTACCGAAGAGGCGACTGCGATGATTTTACGGAGAACTCGGCGATCCTACTTATAGCTGAAATCAAAATGCTACCGGCCGAAGTAAAAGTGGCCAATGCCTCAGCTGAAGTTAAACTTCGGGCTTTGTTGGGCCACATCTTCCCACGAATATTTTAGATGCAAAAACCCGCGATAGCGTCCCTTCCGGAAGTCATTCGTTTAAGTTACTGGTCGAACGGGAAATTTAAAATTAACTTATATCGTTGTTAGATGAACATTTTTTGCTTGATATTTTCTTTTCTTTAGCATGAACGGCCTTATACTCGGAGCCTCTGCGAAAGACCGCTGGTGATGGGATTTCGGGTCACTTTACATAAAGTAATACCAACGATTCGTCCTTCGATGTATCAACTTTCTTTCTGGCTTCGTTCTCCTTCGGCCGAATTGCCTTCATCCCCAAACGCATCCGAAACGTGCGATTTGACATATTCCGAGGCACACTTTGCCTAGCCCACCATGGGCCGATCGCATGCAAATGAAGGAGGAGGCAGTTGATGTCATAACATGGGAGAAGAAATATATCTTCGAGAAAATAGATGACCTGGTGCACACCAATTGCGTGCCAATCCGCAGAGAAAATACTGAATCACATACCTAAGGTGTTGCTCACGATGGTAAGATGTGGTGAGCGACAGTCAGAGGCTTTCTCGCCCACGGTGCCGTTTCTGCGGGGCGCGCCCGAAAGAGACGAGTCATGCAGACACGCATGTTGGAGGAGCGGGAGATTGATTTTTAAGACTTTTGATCTCTATCCATTTTATGCCCACATCACTTATATTTCACTTGTGCTAACAAGCTCAATAACATGAACAGGAAGTTAAAAAGTATCAACGTGTATCACATGCCCTTTTGCATCATTCCATTATTATAATTATCATTATCATTCCATTATTTTTTTTCATGTGGCTTATTCGCTTGATATACATTCGTAGCAGGCTTCCACATCTTAGCACAAAGCTAGCGTTTCAGAAAGAAAAAGTCGGATTCAAAGTGAAATGCAAATTAAAACGAGACTATTGATAGATGTGAGACCGCCGGGGTTCAACAAAAGACGAAAAGCACACGCGCCGACCAGGAAATTCTTCGCAACAATCCTACAGTGGATTCGCTATGATGGCGAGCATCGAACCCGGAAAGGCTCGAGGGAGGTTGCCATTTCCAGAAAAACTTCTTTTAAGAGTGTTACGAAAAAGGTTGAACATTATATACTATAAATTAGCAGAACGTTATTTCCCACTCGCACCTATTTTATGGGAAAGAAACTATTCGTTTACCAGCCTGCTCACCTCTTCAGACTCACTGAAATCTTCAACATACCACAAAAACAATTACGTGCTTTCCCGGGGAAAGATGGATGCATTGGCAAGTAGGATGAAGCTCTTGCTAGCGTCCAGCAGCCTTCTTCTTAGTGAGACGATGCGGAATCAGAAATGTCCGAGTAGAATCCAGCGGGGCGGAGGCCAGGCGGCCGCCAAAGGGGGCCGAGGCGAGTGCCCTCGGCCGACTGGCCGTCCCATCCATTTCGCACGCATTCTTGAAACGACTGCCTATTATTGATAACTTGCCCTTTCAATGAATCTTCCCTTTTGCTTTTCAAGGACTACCGTCGCCTCTGAGTCACGTGGGCGAAGGTGGAATGGAAACGGCCATCACGCCCCACCGAGACGAGTCGGCCCCGAGTCGGAGACGGGTGATGCGGACGCGCGCCCGGCACGAGAGACGCGGAGGGATGGGATGGGCACGGCTGGGCGGGCGAGAACCGCGAGCCCCTCGCCCGCCGCAGCGCGGCTGAAGACGGCGATGGGGGGCCACGCCGATGGGATAGCGGGCGGCTGACCGCGCGTACAGTCGGCAAGGTAAACAGCTGATTTTTGTGAATGACAGCCCATATTTGAACAAACGCACAGATTTTGGCAAAAATAAAATAATTCACCTGTTTATTAAGTACACCACGACTCGAGATGGGTATGTGGTCGATTCCATCTAGTCCAGAATCTGTCTACGGTAGATATGCCGTTGGACCCTATTTTTCCTCAAATACACCCTCTCTGCAGAGAATATTTGGTTGAATTATTTTACCCAGCCCTTTTGCTACTTTACATGAGTTATCGGCAAGAGCTACCTTGAAATCTAATACCAACATACTATATGTTGTTCCTAATCATTGCAACTTCTCCAAATCATATATCTTCGGGTGCTAGCTTTGTAGCTATGCAAGTTATTAAGTTTGTAAGAGGAAACCTAGGTCGTACAATAAAAAAAGTGTACACGGAAATATAAAACCAGAAAATTCAAGGTAAATACTCTGTTAGACGTCATAAAATACAGACCCCCACGCAATCAATTCTGGACAAATACTGCAATCTAAAAAAGCTAATTCCTTTATTCATTAAGCTGCTCCACATAACAATCACCAGAGACAATGTGTGCGAGATAAAGGAGGTGAGCGTGCACCATACATCCTCACTGTCGCTTATGTGGAATTAAAAAGTAGCATATTCTCCCATCCTTAAATATTTGCGGTTGGGAACACAATCCAAGCTGGATAAAGCATTTGCGTGGGTGAATAGAGAACTTTCCGACCTCAACGTGAAGATGGTAGCACAACATAAGTCGAGGAATGCGTCGGAGCATGCGCCGAAAGATACCAACATTTCAGCTATTGTGGACACAGAGTTGTTAGACAATCGTTTGAGTGAGACGTGAGGGGCTTCGTGAAAATGGAAAGAACTGAGCGTCTAGCTGTCATTGAATATTTGTGTTTGAAAGGCAACACGCCTACGCAAATCAAAGATGAGTGGGACGCTGTGTACGGAGAGTCTGTGGCACCGCTTGCGGCCATGAAATTTTGGGCTGCAGAATTTAAACGTGGCCGTACCAGCTTTGCCGATGATGAGCGTTCGTCTGGAAACTGCGAAAATCACCAGTAACGTCGAAAAAGTTTACCAGATGATACTGGACGACCGCCGAATTAAGTAAGGTAAGGGGGCTACCAAAGGCTATGGACATATGGAAAGACCGTGCTTGACATATATTTAATGAAAAATTGGACATGCGTAAGCTATCCGCGCCTGGGCCGCGGTTGCTCACTTTGGACCAAAAAGCCATTCGAATGATCTTTCCAAAGGCCTTATTGGAGCGGTTTATGCAAAGCGAGTCAGATATTTTGCGTCGATTCATAACTGTATATGAAACTTGGATCCACCATTACACTCCTGAGACGAGAGAACAGTTAAAGCAGAGGACTGCAAAAGGTGAACCTGCTCCGAAAAAGGCGAAGGCAGTTCCATCGGCCGAGAAGGTGATGGCGACGGTGTTTTGGGATAGCCAAGGAATCGTGGGCATCTATTATATTCCGAAAAGTACAAAAAAACGCATGAATTGCAAAAAAATAAACCAATAATATGTAAAAAATAATACAGAAATTGCAAAAAATAACGGCTGCATTTGAAGAAGAAACTAATTTTGCATCAGGAGAACGCATCAGCTCGCACCTCGGCGGTCGCCATGGCTAAAACTCGCGGATTGCACTTCGAATTAGTTGGCATTCACTGGTATTTACCAGATCTAGCCACCACCAGCGTTTCCTGTTTATTTAACCTTATGGTTTCACTTGGAGGGCAAATATTTACAACGGACGAGGAGATTATGGCAGATGTAAACGTCTACTACGCGGAGAAAGACGTCAACTACTATTTGGAAGGGTTAAAAAAGTTATAGAGTATCGCAGGAAATACTGCATTGACTTAAGGGGAGACTACGTTTAAGAATAAATAAACCCATTTGAAGAAGAAATGTCTCGCTTATTTGCTAGGCCGGAAACTCTTACGCGGCTGAACACGTGTATTGATGCTCAACAATACTCTTTCATTAAAACAATTGTCTCACCAACAGTCCAAATATATGAAGTAACTCCTTTATTTACACTGATAAAAGTATCAGCCCTGTAGTTATGGAATTGGGCTGCTGACCGGGTTCGATTCCCGGTTCAATTCGCGTCTCTGGGCACGCTAAACGTCACCCAAGTTATGCGATTTTTCGGGTGCAAACTCTTCCTGGGAAACCGTAGGCGGCACAAGGAAAAGATCTGGGCCCACTACCCTGATGTGTGAATTTCAGGCATGCAGTTTGTCTTAGCATTAGGAGAGCTCTTATCTTACTTACCGCCCAGACCGTCGGGTCGATAACAACTTTAATTTTTCTTTTACAACTAATGAAATATGAAGAACTAGACGAAATGTTGAACTATAATATATAAAAATTCAGCAGGGCACTATCATCGTAAAAACAATTCAAAATACTAGTTGACAGCAGCCCGTGACAACCACTTCGTTAAAATACATCGAGGAATGAAAAAACAGCAGAAATTAGCAATTTTCTGAACGTGCGAATGAAACGGGTGATGGATCATTTACGGCATAAAATTATGTCTATAATTGAACATTCTATATCAATAACTCGGATTTATTTGTTGTGAAGATTACAAAAATCATTTAACCGATAGTTAAATATTCCTCAGTACCCAAGTCGTTTATTGAAAACATGATTTTAATTATTACAGTGACATATTTTTTCGTTTCCCTAGACTTTAGGGGTTATTTTAATAATGATCATTTTTTGGATAATCCTGAGTAATATTTGCATTCCTCATCGACGTACAGTCTTGTTTTACACAAAGTTATGAATAATTCATCAAACATATGATGCCCAGAGGAGTAACTTGGTTTCTGCCATAAATGGATCACGATGCAGTAAGGGGATATATTATAATAAGTGGACTTTCCCACTCCTCGGACACGTATTTGCTTAGAAATAATTTCTATTATTCCCTCTCCAGGAATCGGAAACTGGGAAACTCCCGCAACCATTACATTCGAGAGATCACATCACACGTTTGCTCTCATAGCATACGTATAGAACGTTACTGGGCGCTAGAAAAATATATTTGTTTTTCTACATCGTCATTATTTTCACTCGAGTAAGGCAACGTGCAGCTGTTAAGAGAGCAAGCAGCAGTTATAATTTCGCGTTGAAACGAAGCACCATACATTTTCATAAAAAGTTAAATCATGGAATATACAATCCACGACCGTACAAATCGTAAAAAATCGCACGATATAATTATTCAGTTCTTAATACAATAATTAGAAATATCCACTGCTCGTAAGTCAATCATTAATTATTTTAATACCCACATGCGTGGATTCATGGGGATTTTCCGAAGCAACTCGCGCTCATTCTTATGGCGATAATGTTACCTTCGCTACGTGAAGTGTAACTGTGTCCCGCGTGAGGTTTCACAATATTTCTGTCGGATTTGACGTCATGGCTACCAGTGCGTCCAGTTTCAACTTTCTGGATCTACTGCTAGCAGGCTAAACATTTTAACGCACACACATGCACTTTCACTTATATTTAGAGAGTTAATCTCATATTGGCATTACTGCAGGTCACTTTGAATCAATCTACATCATTCTACACGGTGCTTTAACTGTTTTTACAATTGGCGCTCAAGTAACACCAAATAAATGAAACGCCACTCTCCCATGGTCCCCAGCGCAACGCATGAAATCAGAATTCCTCGGAAATACTTCGAAATATCCACCGCGTTTTGGCACTCGAACCCTGGACGTTTGGAACACAAAGTGTATTGGAAAATGCCCAACTTGGTAATGAAGAAAATAAGTACTTGTCGGTTCCATCCGATGCCAGACGCACACAAACGACCATTTGTACCACAACACATGATAACTCTTTACTGCTTCCACAAGAAATTGCGGGAATATTTTACAAATAATCGTTTTCCAGCACTTATATTGAAGCTGATTATGCGACTAGTCCCGTCGAGCTGCTACCAAAATTATCCAATACGAGAAAAATATGGAATAATAGGCAGAGCACAGTGCAAACGCCTACTCCAATTTATGTTTAGTGCCTGATTTCTCACAGGATTCCGGTTGTTTTCTCAGCCATTTGAACATAAATTACTTCTGAGTTTTTATCTAGCACGTTTTTACAACCGAGGGGCGATTAAATATCTACGCGACGGCCATCCGTAAACATTGAAAGGATGCCGTATCAATAAACTCAACTGGGAAAACAAAGATTCAATCAATGGCTCCCCAAGCCGAAAAAATTAATTCAATCGCTCGGAATGCGAACACAACACTTTAAAGGATAAATCTATAATCCGACCGATGTCCCTTAACCCACTGCATGGGTTATTCTATCTTGGGAGCATACATTATCGGGGTCGGACAGAATTGGACAGAGAAACGGTATTAGGCACGTTGGAAATGGCACGTCGGTCGTCGCCCGACGGGCGCACCAATTTCAGAAATCCAGCCGCCTGAAGTGCGCACTCACACTTGCGTCGCAAGCGTGAGCATGCGATTGATGGCGGCCGAGGACCTTGGATCACACGCCGGATCACTCGAAACTAGAGAGGGAGAGCTGGAGATCGCCGCAAAAAGAACTGTCAATAATTTTCTGGTGTTACTTACGCTGAGAATATTTACGGCTTCGCTAACGTCCTGATTTCTGTTAGCCTGCGGCCGAACAACCTATAATCATCACTCGTGTCGATGTCTTGGAAAATTTTTGCAGGAGACCGAATTAGGTGATTGGAAAAATATTTCACTGAAACCACCTGGCTGAATGCAATTAGAAACATTTCCTGCGGTCCGAATGACTTCTATTAAAGGCCGATTATGTACAACGACTGTGATGTACATAATGTCGAAGACAAAAACATGAATGAATAGGTCGCTGACTGCTCTGAAATATGAATGAGCCTCCAACAGTGCGAGAACGGACGTGTTTCGAGATCTGAGTCCCGTCGTGTCTCGTGTTAAAAAAAACAACCAGTTTGCGGCCTTGTTTACAGTTCAATTGCCGTCCTAAGATACAGATGAATACAGCGGTTTCAAAAGGAAAATTTCTACAATGATATTTTCTATTTTTTTTAATTAATGTGAAAAGTCAAATTACGCACTCAGTAAGACATTCGCATTATGATCAAACATTGTTTACATAATGCTAGAGAAATGCCCGGGCCTTGCTACGAGGTAAAAGGGTTACCTTGGACGAAAAAACTTCCCCAGATAAAATTTACACAAGGAAGGAAGGATTAATAAAATAACCGTAACATAAAATTTTGATATGCGTGGAAATTACGTACTTGGACTGCGATTATCGACCAATACCTATGAATGAGTCAGCAAGTATATTTTAACAATTTTCAAATTTAAGTGAACGATTTCATTATCCCCTACAGACGTAATTTTAAAAATACTATCTAAGCTACTCACGGTGATATAATGAATATCTATTGGCCTGGAGAATGGAATGTGCATTTGTACATTAAAACAGACGTCCATCGGGGAAAATATCAGCCTGATAAAGCTGCACATTTTAATAGAAGGTACGCGATATACTCGCTCTTAACACACAAAAACCATGCATAGCAATATTTACGTTTCAATTCACACAGAATTTCAGGGAATACATTCTAATTACATGATTTTTCATAAGAGAACAGATGACCAGTAATTTAAATATTTTAATGACAAGAATTCCGTGTACTTGAAAAAAGCTTACGCAAAATAGGCCACTTTTGGGTTTCCCTAGAAAATGAATAACTGCAACACAAAACTATGTTCTCGCAACAGTGCCATAATTTTTATTAAATTCCACTTATTGGGCTGCAGAAGAGGCTACAGTTGAACGACGTTAATTACCAAAGAGTGACATATTGAAATCCGATTCAGTAAACACCCACTCCATTCTTAATCCGATTCCTCAACTCATTGCTACGCGCTGGATCGTGCTTTTGATGAGATTCCCAACTTCCCAACGTTGTCAATAGTCGACAGCATTCCATACTGTTCACTTTCCTTACATTAAGTTCCCACTAGTGATTGAGCCATTAATAATATTTAAAGACAATAGTCAACAGTAAATATATCCAGGAACAGAACATCTTTCTAGCGTATTATCGTAGCGGAAAATACGAACATAGCAGTCGCAAAGTTATTTTAATAAAGGGAATAATAAAAGAATATCTATTTACTTACGTGCCAAGAAGTTCTTTCAGATTGTATTTATCCTCAACGGATGGTTGTCTTTCAGTGTCTTTGCCATCCTTTTTCGTCTTCTTGGAAGAATCTTTTTTCCCAAATAAAGGCATCTTATCTTCAGGCTATAACATCCAAAGAATGTATACGCCCTCACAAAAATCCACTGTTATGACTGACTATCCCGCCTATACAGACCGCGAAGTACACGTAACACAGAGAAGGTTCACCGTGAGCAGTCTGCTATGACAATCACACAATGTTTCGTTCTTAAAGGTCAATCGTATAGTAACGGAAATTAAAACAAAAAGATCGACAACACTTGAGAGCATTCATTGCTATTGGTAACGCTTAGGTATATAATAATCCATCAGGTCCATTGCATGACAGAAAGACAAACCAAATCACCTGCGAAACACGTTAGCACACTTACAAACCTTGGCAATTGCATGACGTCAATAACTGGTCCTGCGCGTTAGCGATGACATCTAACCGTAAGAGATGAACATCAAAATGCGGTTTCGTTTTGAAGTTCTGCGCGGTAAACATAAGAGCACCAGTAAAGAAGTAAATTTGCTGAAGGATCTTTAAAGCTATTTTCCCTGTAAACTATTTATAAGAGATATCAGCAAAATACTGAAGTTATAAATTATTTATTTCAATTCTTTTACGTCCTATTAGTTTACTCTATAAGGAATTAGTCATTAAGTTTAAAATTGATTTAGATTGAATGGCTCATTGGTTAATTAATAAAATAAATTAAACCCTCCCATAGCTTATTACGGCTAAAGGAGATTTTATTTTATTGATTTATAAGATTTTAGGGCTCAATTTTTTTTATCACCGCTTAATGGTTGTGTATTTTCTCTTTTAATTCTCACTAACGAAAATTACTGTGTATATATATATATATATATATATATATATATATATATATTTATATATATATAATATTTATAAATAGGCATATGTTTGTGTACATAGATACACACACACACACATAATTTTCGTTTAAGAGAATTAAAATAGAAAATACGCCAGCATTAACCGAGGATAAAATAAATTGAGCGCAAATTATTAAAATAAAATAAAAACTTCTATATGCGTAGTAATTTGGCCTTCTTCAGCTCAGACTCTGAAGTCTGGCCTGAAGAAGGCCGAATGCTTAAACTTTGTGAAATGTGAGTGATTTTTTACATGTTCTCTGTTTACATTTTTGTGTTCTATTGTGCCGCCCAAATGTCAATGTGCTCTCATGAGTGCTTGGAGTAATATATATATATATATATATATATATATATATATATATATATATATATATATATATATATATATATACATATATATATATATATATGTATATATATATATATATATATATATATATATATATATATATATATATATATATATATATATATATATATATATATATATAATGTATAACACTTAGCACTAGTGGACACAGACAAAAACACAGAAACACACAAAAAAGAGACTCACTATTTTTCGAATTTTCGGTGGTCGTTGCCACCTTTATCAAGGAAGAGAGGGACAGAACTGAAGGGAATACGAGGGCTGGAGCGATGGATGGAAGGGGAAGGTGGGGAAAGAATTCCGAAGGGACGGGTTTGGAGGGGCAGCGTTAGAAGGGTGGGGAAAATGTAGAAGGTGATGGGGTGGAAGGGGGATGAAAATATAATTAGAGCAGGGTAATTAGTGCCTAATATTGATTCCTGGCCAGTTCCAGGACTCCAAGAGCCAGATGAAGGATTGCTCTAATGTCTTGAGTTTCAGTGGAGGATCAGAGGGTGGGAGGGATGCTATGATGGATACACTATAGCATTTATCAAAGGGAGTGTTGTGTTCGGAGGCGTGTTTGGGGATAGGGAGCATATCAATTAAGGAAGAGTTTTTGCATGAGGCTCGGTGGTTGTTGATTCTGATATTGAGGGGTGTGGTGGTCTGCCCAATATAATAGGCAGGGCAAAGTTGGCACTTCAGAAGGTACACTACATTGCTAGATGTGCAAGTAGAGGAGGGAATTGGTGGGAGAGAGTTAAAAAGCGGGTGGGAGAGGGATGGGATTTTGGTTTTGAAAATAGGACATGTTTTGCATCTGGGTTTATTGCATGGCGTTGGAGTGGTTTTAGGACGGGTTGGGGATTTAAGGAGTGGATTTGTAGATTTGAGGAGATCGGATAGGTTGGCGGGGCGTTTGAAAGTAACTGAGGGGCATTTGGGAAAAAGGTTGGCGGTGGCATTACGATTTTTTAGGATAGGGTAGAGGTCTTTTAGGATTATATATATATATATATATATAATATATACATACATTATATGTGTATAATATATATGAATATATTATATGTGGGTCGCGGTAGTCCAGTGGGTAGAGCGTTGCACTGCTGATCGGAGGGTCCCAGGTTCGATTCCCGGGCAAGGTATTCCAGGCACCATCAGCTCCACCATAGCTACAGTGATTTTTTGGGTACCAGGTGTTCCTGAGAAACCATAACCAGCACAGGGAAAGGAACTGGCCCCCTTACCCTGATGTGTGAATTTCCACACGACGTATAGGGCTTGGTACTGGGTGATCTCTACCATCACCTACTAAACTGACCTTCGGGTTGATTACTGTGTTTATGGTTTATATAAATATATGTATATATGTATGTATATATATATGTGTGTATATATATATATATATATATATATATATATATATATATATATATATATATATATATATATATATATATATCGCAGACCATTTTGGAATAACATGATTTGTTCAGGCGAAAGCAAAATTTATGACCAACATTTATCAAACAGCTTTCATGGTAATGTATGCAATATATTATTCCAGGTAATACTTCATGGAAATTTTTCATATAACAATGAACTTGGAATGGGTAATGACAGTTTCTCAAAACCCTTGTGAGTCATTGAGAGAATGTGATGTAGCTATAAAAATTGGGAGGATAAGGGAGGAAGAGGCTATATCAGCTAATTCGTAGTAATTATGAGGAAGGAATCTGGCCGTAAGGCATTGCAGTAATGAGATCACTAATCATGAGGAATAGAGAATACAATAAAGAATTATTTGCCTGTTTCATGGATTTTGAAAAAGTGTTTGATTGGGAAAAACTAATCAGTATATTGCAGAAAATAGGAATAGATTGGAGGGATAGGAGGCTAATCCTAAACCTGTACATGTCTCAGACTGCTCAGGTGCGAGTGGGGAACGGGGAGTCCAGATGGGCAGTATTAGGAAGAGGTGTAAGGCAGGGTTGCCCATTAGCACCGTTGCTGTTCAACCTGTATACAGAGGAAATGATTAAAGAGGCATGGGAGGAACTGGAGGTAGGAATGAAACTGGGCAGGAGCAAAAACTAGAGCAGGTAGAACAGTTTATGTATCTCGGTAGTGTTTTGGACCAACACGGTCAAAGTAGTAGGGACGTAAGAAGATGAATTCCGCTAGGAAAAGAGGCTTTCACGAGGAGGAGGGAGTTGATGAGAGGGACGTTGAATAAGGATATTAAGAAAAGACTCGTAAAAACTTTGATATAAAGCTTAGCTATGTACAGTGCGGAAACGTGGTCATTGAAGCAGGAGGATAGACATAGATTGGAGGCTTATTAAATGTGGGTGTGGAGAAGAATAGAGAAGGTGAAATGGACAGAGAGGAAAACAAATGAGGAAGTACTGGGTATGTTGGGTAAAGAGAGGGGTTTGTTAGGAGAAATCCTATTGAGGCAGAAAGAGTGGATGAGGGGTGCATTGAACGGCAGTGGGATATTGAAGACTGTGATAGAGGAAGGAATTATGGGTAAACGAGGAAAGGGAAGGAAGAGGATAGGGATGTTGGACGGGATGAAGGGAGGAAGAAGGTACTCAGAGATGAAGAGGGACCTGATGTAGAGGAGGATGTTGTGTTTTGCTAGGAGTCGCAAAATATTTATTTGGTAATTGTGTCCATCCAAACACCTACCTTAACTGGTAGATTACCTTATAATAAATAATAATAATATAAAAATTATTGGCTCATTTCATATTACTGTTGATAATAAGGAATTCAGTGATATTAATTACAGAGTATCTTCTTTTCTTTTATATTCATTGTTTCAGGCTTCATTTAGTGGATGTATTTGATATCCATTTTATAAGATTCAGTACTTTTCCACAGACTTTTTTTGGATGCAACACGTTCCTCCGACTTGTGGAATTATCAGGAACAAATTTCATTACATGCAGCGCTGCGGTCAAAAGACATCAGTGGTAAAATTATCTTTCTTCATTTGTCAATTGTCATAAAGGAAAAGAAACACTGAGTTTGCAATTTACAGAAAACCCAGCTTTATATTAAATCACACATTTCCCAATGATTTCATCCACCATTTTTCTTACAAAGAGCCCTCCATGCGATGAGCCACCAAATTTCAACATAGACCTCAGGACAATTAATAATAAAGGTGAACACCCTCCCTACAAATAATGGGTACATCTCAAACCTAGTCGAAAAAATACTTTGGAAAAAGCAAAAAACAATGACCATTAATAGAATTTCCCCCTCTGGCCAATGAATCAAAAGACTTCAAGTAGTTAGTTGTCTCTCAATCCCATCCCTGGATGATATCTCCTATAAGATCTCCAATCATCTACCAACCTCACTCAATGCAGCCTTTCATCCACTCATTTCTCTCTCCAAACTCATAGCTTATGGATAAGAAATGCCGATTTCACTTCTCAAATCAGGCATTTATAAACTATATTTGCAACATCTCTTATGTCAGTCAGACAGAGAGAAAATTTGAAGACATGAGCCAAAGAACATGCTAGGTGTCACAAATTTAGAATTCTTAATTCCCTCTTTGTAAATCACCTCATAGAAATTAAATACAATCACAATTTTTTCCCCAAAATACTTCATATTATACCGTAAAGGATTGAGATGGACCTTCTTGAGTTGAGATAATTAGGCACTTGGAAGTCTCCAAAACGATCCTTGGTAACAAGTAATAGTGCCCGTAACCCTACCTACTCCTTTTCAAAAAAACTAATATTAGGGATACAGATAAAACCAAACTGGAAATACACCTGATTGCCCCCATCTCTCCCATGCCCCTCCAGCCCACCCTATGCCACATCATAGCCACGGCACCTCCACCTCTTCCCCTACCCTCACCCAAATAATCCTGATCCCCACATTCAACATCCCACCCTTCCTCACCCCCCTCAACCCTGTCCTAAGTGTATATATTCCAGTGTAGCATGTACCTGATGATGTCGCATGTAGGTGGAAGGCATTGTATCTTAAAATAAAGTCTGTGGAAAAATACGAAATTTTTAATATGGATATTCGCTACTTTGGTGGAAGATTTGTTAGGTCCAGGAAAGAAACATAACTGATCAAGAAAAAAAGGGCAATTACTTTTTCCTCCTATGCCAAATTAATTGTTAAATTTGATTATGTCTGACAGTTTGCGTATATATCTAATCTAACAATCAATTTTCCCAAAAAATAAGGGAGGATACCTTAAGGTAGAAGTAGTAGCTTTAGGGGAGGTGATGGACAGCTGAGGTTATTTGCCCCATTAAAAATGGATTGGAAGAGGAGGAAGCGTGGAGAGAAACCCTGTTTCCCCATTAGCCTACTCTTAACGAAAGGTGCGAAAGGGTACGCAGCTTAATGCCCCATCCAATGGATGGCATACTTCCTCAAAGTGCACTCCATAAGTAAGCATTAGGATACCAGTGAAAAGGATGTGCTGCCTCCAGGATTAAAACCTAGGCCCTCTGGGTGGGAAGCCAGTAGGTAAGCCACCGTAACATTTTGATCCCCGGGATATCATGAGGGATCACATGGAAGAAAAAATTATTGTTGCTTGATATAAGAATTACAAGGATTGTAAAGCCAAAAAGGAAGGATGCTGTTAACTTTCTGGATTGACTCCAAAAATATTTTCCATAGTGTTTCACTTAAATGAACCATTAAATTACTAAAAATGACAAAATCAACTCCACACATATCATTCAATCCCTTTAGAGGTGGATGCTGTCGAGAAGAATAAGCCCCCAAATAATCTCAATGTCATAATTAATGCATTCAAACACTTGCTCCCAGGGCCAGATTTATTAATCACCGCACAAAGCATGTCATTTTGCTCTCATTCCCCTCTCAAAAAGTTGATTTACAGTTTTCAATTTAATTTTAATAGTTTATTTCTTTGGACATTTAAGCACTTATAATGATCTATATAATCTTTGAATCACATTATATTTTCAATAAAAATTATTCTTCCACAGTAGTTATCAAATTGCACAACATTAACGCATACAAAAAACTTTCTAACCTAATTTCATCATCTTTTTATATGCATTAGAGAATTTCTTCTCAAACCCTTTTGCACATGAAAAGCTTAATTGTTTCATTGAAGTCAACAAATAATTACACTGAACCTGCTTCAATGAAAAGAAATGCCAGGGCATTCTGCTTATTTTGCTGCATCACAGATCTTAAATGACCCTTAATTGTTATGAGAGAAGAAAAAGACCTTTTAGCTGAAGAATTCATACTGGTGTGCAGACAAATGCTCTTAATTAGCTGTCAATATTTGGATCAAGAATATGTTTTATATTAATATTTTATTAAGGCTATTTTCTCAAAGTCCCAAAGTGTTTTTTAGTTCGAATGTTGCAATCATTTAAAAGAGATTTTAGATGGGTGAATTCATTGCGGGTTCTGGATCATCTTTAAAAATCAAGAGTAAGTGAGTCTCTACCCTCTTCTCCAAGATCACAAGAAGTCAGCAACAAGAACTTTGTAAGAGTAGCAAAGCCTTAACCAAACTCTTTTTAAGTGACTGGAATTTTGCCAAGTTCTGGTCTATGACTGTCCGCTATCAGTGGATACGTATTGATTCAAAAATTGTCATGTCAGTTAAATCTAACATCACCATCATGTGTCTCCTTCTGATTGAAGTTTCCAAAGGATGGAAGGCTTTGTAATGCTCATATGATTTTTTTCATGAAGTTTTCTCAGGTCATCCACCAGGTCAGGGGTTCCATATTGGCCAACATTTCGATGCCCGACTTGTGCATCATATCAGAGTAGATCGAGCATTGAAACATCGGACAATACAGAACCCCTGACCCGGTGGAAGACCCGAGAAAACTTCATGAAGCAAATATGCTGGGAAAGTACCAGATCTTACCTCATATGATTTCTTCTCACAAATGTTGAGAGCTTCTCCTTCATATAGAGCAAACTATTATTGTAGTTCTATCATAACCTTTAATAAGGATTGGAGAACTTTGGAAACTTGAAAAATATCAATTTCCATTTTTAATACATTTTTTCACTTGTAATTTGAGCTTCATCATTCCACAAAACTGCATCATGAAAGCTGCTTGAAGTCTTTGTAGGGCTCCGAAATTGTGACTTTCATCGCTTTTGAGAGATGCTTAGAACATTATTGATGGCAAATGAATATTCTTTCAGTGGTCTCTACATATCATACCTTGCCAACTATCATGTAGTGAAGAGACTTTTAGTGGTGAGGGTGCTATTTTTCTTCAATGCCTCCTATACTCTTTAGATGTAGAAAAATAATCTTGAGGCACATTGATAAATGATTCAGATTCAATGCAAGTCAACAGCATGCATACCGACCACATTTATCAAGTGGTTTGCACTGAGCATAATGGGTGCTTGAGGGCAAAATTTGAGTAATATGGCCTGAAGACCTAAATGAACACCATTCCTATTATCTGTATTGTTGCATGAATGTCCACAACATTTCAAAATACGAGGGTGGTCTGAAAAGTTTCCAACCTAACAAAGACACAAGACATTTTTTCTGAAATTTTCGGAGTCTGGAACTCTTCAGACCACCCATGTATCGTGGTGGAAATTATTTAGAGTCTAAGCTATTTCTGGGTAAATGTCATTTGGTTTGTGGCTAACCTCTAAACTAAATCCTTTGAATCTTTCAACAGTTTTTCCATTTTCTTTAGAACAATGCTTTATGAATAACATCTGGTCCACATGTAAACCATCGGGAGTTCAATACACATTAAGGGAATAGTACTTTGAGATTTTAGCTTAATTTTTATTATGGGTCTGTACTCTCTTAAGCTAAGAGCTTGATAAAATAATCATAAATATTTGATGATTTTCTAATGGATCTAGTGGCTGGGGGTCAATCCACTGCTTATATTTCCAAATTTCTTGATGTGATAAGTCTAAATGGGTGAAAATGCAGAAATTGCTTTCAGCATCATCATACTTGTATAATTACTAATTTAATTTGAAAAAATATTCATTTGAACATTTAAATGGCAACCATGAGGACCTAGAGCTTTTATGACTACTATGATTGTGTGTATCTAATTTTTCAGAGTCAATTTCTTGATCAAGCATTGTAGTTATCTGCGGGGTCAATAGTTCCCTGTTTGGCTTCTCTTTTTTTTTAAATAAGAATTTTATTTATCTGAACAGCAGAATTTTTATGCTCCCTTAGTGTAGATGAAACTTTGTTCCAGTCATTACATTCATTTCTTAAGTAAGGTGATTCAGTCTTTGCATCAGAATGGAAGAGACAACAAGGTAAAAAGATGATACTTCATTTTGTTTCCCCGAGGACAGTAACCAACATTGGTCCAGCTTATCGCAATTTACCAGTGCGTGGCTGAAGTATCTGCATTCAACAACCTGCTCCCACTTCCTTCTTGATATCCTTGATAATTTTCCATTTTTACTCTGATTCAGCCCATATTATCAATAAAATCACATAATTCATTTTTGATAATCCAAACTGCTGGATATGAACATAAGAAAGTTGTTGAGGCAGTCCATTAAAAGAAGACGAAGTCTGCAATGTTGGTGCCAGCAGAAGTTCAGCATGGGGAAGCTCCTCTTGATATGTGTTTACAAGTTTCAATGCAAATGATACAGTCACAAATAAAAAAGAAAACAGTAAATAGGAGTAGTAAAAGCATAATTAAGAGTAAAATTAATTATACAAATATAGAGAGGGACATGAATTCAGCCTGAGTGTAGAATTGATGTTCACACAGGCACTGATAAAGTTTAGACTTAAATGACAAACATTTTTTGTTTCCCCTCAGTGTTCTTGGTGATGATTTCGGGAATTTTACTCCAGCATAACAAGGGTTCCTAACAAACATAGCAGAGTTATGGGCAGTTATCATCAAGTCATTGCAACCTCTTTTTGTGTATCTATGTACATCAGCATTGGTATTCAAATTGAACACACCTTTGTTTTACTGTGCAATAATAATAACATGAGAAATATGCATGCATGGAAGATTTTAAATTTTAATTCTTTTAGAAGTAAGGTCTACAACTACATGCCTTTGGAACTTTACCAAGGATTATCACTACCCATTTTTGCAGTCTGAAGAGGTGCATGGAATGATATGAGTGCTTCCACAAATGAAAATACCATATTTCAGTCAACTAAGAGCATAATCAATCAATTAGATTCACTCCTGTTGTACCTAATCCAGAATTTTATTTTAATCCATGGATTACACTGAATGTGTGCAAGAGAAGTCTTTACAGCATTTAGCCCATGAATGAGCAAGTAATGCAACCTAAAGAAATAGGCAATGTAAATGTAATGCTCAGTTTATTCACAGTATATGGATATAAATTTAAAAAGCAACATTTTATATGGACTTTTCAAAATACTGAAAAACGCCTGTTGCACTCAAAACCCTGGCCTTGGTCTGTCTTTTGAAAAATCTGTCACTGCCAGCTACCTTAGTCAAAACTATTCCAATTTTTACTGTAGACTTCGCCCTTTGACTTTGACTTGTAGAGTTCCCAAGTTCGTAATAATTAGAAGTGATTCATCATCTGGTTGCAATATAAATGGTAATAATCAACCAACAGCATTGTTTAAACCACCATTACTGATACTGCTCAAGGTGCTACATTTATCCAAAGTTGCTTCCTGCCATTAGCATGTAGGGTAATCCCACATCAGTCTACGGAGTAGATCTGCCCATGCGTTGTACAATTAATGCATGAGTGAATTTGAGGAATATTCTGAGGATTCCACAGCCCTTCAGTTACCATCACGCCAAGGAAATATAATTATGCAAATAGCATGCTTGCTCTATTTTTCTTTGATGATAATGAATCATTTTTCATCGTTGATGTGTCAAAATTTATCAAAAAGCTAAAGGATAAGAGAGTTGGGGTATGAGCTCTATTATTTGGCAAAGGAGACAGACATGCATGGGTAAAGTCATAGCCATTGACAAGTTTTTCACTTCTTTCTAAAGAGTCAATTTAGCTAAAAATATTATCTGTAACATTTTATGGTCACATGTAAAAATGACCTTTGAGTGCATATTTACATTATTCATGATTCAGATTACACCAACAAACTGAAAGGTGATTTGGATTGTGTTAATAATAACAATAATGCATTATTCATTTTGATAAATGGGGCAACCATATTAAATGTCATCAATATAAATATTATCTAACATATAAACATACGTTCTTAAATGTGATGAAGATTGTCACAAAATAATTCATTCAATGAGTAAAGTGGGTATGCAAGTAACCAGGTATGTACCCTAGTTGTTGTTGGTGGATGATAAGGAATTCTCGCAAGCGTTGGAAAAATCAGTATTTTCCATTACCTCCACTATAGCTGAAAAGGCAACTCCCTGGCCATTATAGTCTAAGTCAAGGGACAATTCATACTCAACCCTCAAAATTTCACAACTTCCAATTTCACTCGCTCAAGTTCATGACTCACAAAAGAGGCATCATAACAACTATGCAGAGGAGGAAGGAAATAATTGCCGGTGGGGAACTGGCAAAAGGTTTTCTGTGTGTTAACAAATTTTGAAGAGCCAAAATGTTTAGATGAACATAATCTTTTTTGTTTCACCAAATATCCATGCATGATTCTTACTCCCACTAAGGTATACCCTCTATAAATTATTATTGTAAGATAATCTACTGGTTAAGGTTGGTTTTTGTATGGACACAACTACCGAATAATTTTTTTTTTGACTCCTAACAAAACACAATACAGCAACCTACTTTACATCAGGTCCCTATTCATCCTTCCTCCCTTCATCCTGTCCAGCATGTAATATTTTTTCAAATGGTCTTGTTGTAACTTGTACTGAGAATATTTAAATTGATATTTCCCACTATTGAGTATATATGCTATTCACTATCTTTTTGTAAAACTTCAATTTTTGTGTCTGCCACCAGTTGATGGCTATTTTCAAGCTATGATAACAGTGACCTTAATAGGGAGAGTCAATATGGATAGTTTTTCTCTCAAAAAATTGACCATTACATGAATCAACCGGTCTCTTTCTTTTACAGAAAGGTAATATAAATGATGTTAATGGTATTGCTGCAGCTTTAAGGAGATTTTTGACACCAAAATAATGGCATGGCTAATGAAAATGCCAAGGGCAGGCATTATGGAGTTAGATGTAAACTGTATTTTTTCATAATTCATCGTCACCAAACTGTTTGGAATAGGAAATTTCAATTTTGGTGGTGGACAAACTGCTGTTGTTTTTAGCATCCCAATCTCTGAAGCGGGTATTGCAGAGTTTGGCTTTATTTTTTAGCATTTATCATTGACAATGAAGAGTAAACATGTGTTAGTCAGTTTCTAATATATGCTTTCCAGATCACTCCACACACCAGCAGTGATAATGCAGAAGAACCACTTACGAAAACTATAATTTCACTGCAACAAATATTTAGCTATATTTTAATAACTTCAATCCATTTTTCCCAAATATTTCTCAATTTTAGGTTGAGCTTGTAGCCAGTGGTGATATATTTTGTAGAATTCTATTTCTTAATGAGTACAATGCCAAGGGCCAAACAAGCCAATAAGAAAATGTTACTAACCTCAAGACACATCACTTATTGAGGCATGTACTCAAATATGCCTGTAATGACCAAACACGGGGTCACATGTTCCGAGGTCAGAATTGGTGCAATAATTTATAAAATGCTAAAGTAATTATTTATTGATTTAATTCAAAATATACTTACATTAGTAAATGAAGTTTCCAATATTTTTCAAGATTGTATTTGTGCAAGAGAATGAAATTGGGGACATCACAGAAATCAAGGCTGTTATTTTCAGACTGGTGAAGATGCATATGAAGAAGCACTACAATCAAAAATTAAAAAATTGGCACTTATGCATCTGGATATGCTCTTAAGATAAGGTCTTAAGATGACTATCAGCGTTTTAGCCTAGCTATTTTGATGCAGAATTTTCAGAAATCTTGTAAGTTTTATGAATAGCATGCGTGAAATGAACTGCTTCCCTGAGTTATATTTTCTATTAGCTCAATCCTTCAACTACTGTTCAACCATGTTAAGGCAAAGTTTATTTTCAAAGTTTTACTATGGCTGAATCAGAAAAATGTCTCTTGAAAAAGGAGGACTATTTGACATATAAAAACTCAAAAAAGAGCCAATGGGAAGTTTTACACAAGGCACTGTTGCTAATTTTACACCTGCAGGCAAGTATGTGTACTATAGCATGGAAAAGGAACCAAACATAGCTTTTCTAATGCATGTTAATGGATTCATTTGCTTTTAGATCAAGTTCTATACATTCTTATAATATTCAGTGGTTAACTAATGTGAAATTCAACTTAACATGGACCAAACCAACATATCCAAGTGTATAAACAAATACTATTGCTCATTGATCAATGTGAACATGGTAACTGCAGTAATATTGTCTAAATATTATTGAGCTGTTTAACAGTTAGTTTTGAATCCATATAGAGATAATTATCCTGAGTTTTGGCCATATCCAGAGGTTAAAGTTAATGTTTAGGTTAAGAAAATATTAGTTAGTAGATCTGTATTGCCTTGGTCACGATCCAAGCAAGAGTAAGAAGAAAAATGGAGATAATAGTGAACCTGGAGAAAAAAATAAGAGAACCGACACCAAATGACAGCAGTGCTATACTTGTTCCTATATCCAGAAGTCACTATTTCTTTGTCGGCACAATCACAAGACTATGTATATCATCTTCTCTCATACCACTATTCCCTACCTGCACTTTTTCCCAGCCATCAACAAGCCACAATTCTCATCAAACATACTAACAGTGATTTATTATGTATATTGTAAATAATCCACTTTTAATGTCTCAGTCATGTGGTATAATTTCTAACTCCCCAATTACCATTTCCCTTCTTAACAATATAAATGTAATTTTTGTAAAAGGAAAAAAATTGCCTCACATTTGACAGAGTCACAAAACTCCCACAAAATGAAGCCTGAAATTGTGAGGGTTATTACCTTACAAGGTTATTTAGTACACAATTATTACACCTTTCTGGACATTTAACGGATGGTCTCCATCTTGTGGTATAAGTTAAATTTGATAACGGTTTTGTCCCCCAATTAGTTAGACCTCATTAATAAGTGTGTACCTTATATCATCTGCATGGTCCAATAACTACGAGGGTCATCCGGAAAGTAGTACCCGTTCGTGAAATAAAGACACAAAAGTAAATATTAACAAACATAAAAAATTTTATTTGAAAGAGGATACTTTAAACTACTTCTCAACATAATCTCCAAGCAAATTAAGGCATTTGTCATAACGTGTGACAAGTTTCTGTATTCCTGCTGCATAGTCCTTCGCCGCCAGCTCATTGAGATACGCGAGGGACCCATCTTGCACAAATTTTTGCATAATGCAGATGGTGTTTAACAATTTCATGAACAATTGTTCGAGAAACATTGGGAAAATGCTCACAGATGTCATCAATTGTGACGCGCCGATCGTTCCTCACGAATTCGTCAACTGAGCTCACCAGTTGGTCTGTAATGACAGACGGTCTCCCCGAACGCTCATCGTCGTGTGTGTTCCCCCTCCCCATGTTGAAGCTGCGACACCACCGCCGAACAGACGACTCGTCCATTACATTGTCTCCATACACCTCCTTTAATTGGCGATGAATATCACATGGGCGAACGTTTCTTGCATTGAGGAATTTAATCACTGCCCTCACTTCACAACTGGCGGCGTTCTCAATTTTTTTAAACATTGTAAACAATCACAGAAACAACACAGGCAATGCTAGCGTCACGCAACTTGGCTCAGAGAAGGCAGGCAAGCCACTGAAGCTATCTGACCTCGTCCAGCGGCTACTCGCGTCGTCAGCACTTCATGCGGCACGAACGGGTACTACTTTCCGGATGACCCTCGTACTAAATAGACCCTGTTTCTGTCCCCAAAAATGACTGTTTTGCCTGGGAAAATTGTTCTCATATTTGAAATTTATATTATTTCAGTGCTCCTATGATTTCTTCCTGTATAATTCACATAGTTTTCTCTCTACATTTATTCCATCAAAAATATTTCCCCTGCGTGAGTTTGATGAATAATATGTAATTTTACACGTAAAAATATGCATTTAGGGTAGTGCCTTCCATTACATCTTCAAGGTCAAAGGCATGATTAACTTTGGCTACTTCATGGGAATTTGTTGATATCATTTGCGAAAATCTTGGATTACTCACAAACCTAATTGTTGATATCATTTGTAAAATTCCTAAAATGCCCAAAAACCTAAAAGACAGGTGTTTTTTAAAAAACATTGTTTTTTGCAACTGTTCTTAGGATTCTTCGATATTTTTATGGCAATTAACTATTGTAACTAAAGAATACATTTGCAAATTAGATTCTTATTGCACCAATATTAGCAAAAACTGCTGAAACAAAATGGCATACACTTGGGTAGTGATAGTCTATGTATGTAAGTAATTATACACTTCATTCCAGGATTGCACAACTGAGGGACTACCGGTACAGTGTCTCCTCATACTCATTTGTGCCTAAAACTTCTAGTATATCTAATATTAAGAGTCACATTGATCACATTCACCCATGACTTTGTCAGCCTTTTCCTTCAGCTCAAACCATACCCTCAACAAGCCCAGGCCAGCATAGTTACCTTCTTTCATTCATGCTTGCTTCCTGCTCATATTTTTTCATGGAGGACCCATTCCTCGATTGATTGCTCTTGACCCAAGCTGTGTGATTTTTTGGGTACCAGATCTTCCTAGGAAACTATTGAAGGCACAGGGAAAGGGACTGGCACCCCTACCCTTATGTGCAAATTTCACATGCTGTTGTCCTTAGCATTATATGAGTTTTCACCTATTAAACCAACCTTGGGGTTAATAACTGTGGATGGTCAGTATGTATCAAATACTTGTTGGAGAGCCAACATGATCACTTCACCCCATCCCTAAATCACACCACATTGAATTTTCCTGTTTTGTCTAAATGAACCTTCCATACACTTTCAATCAACAATCTAGAGGATACTTCCTCATGTATGCTCAGGGGACAAATAGCTAATAATTTTCATATTCCACCTCACTGCCCATCCCTTGTACAAAGAAACAGCTATTACATTCTTCCTCCTTGGGTCTCCCACCATAAACTGTACATCTTGCATGGGTGAGAGATACATTACTTGTCTTCCTGTTTCAACATTGCCCAAGCTATATCGTCTATACCTGCTTATTGTCCATTCTGCAGCATTCTCAGTAATATTAAAACCTCATTTTCACTCATATAACCTGCATCATTCCCACCAACTACATTACATGAATATTGCATAAATCCTCCAAATATTTGCGCCACCAATCTTTTACTCCATACTAGACAGCATCACCACCACACTCATTCTCTGTTGAATTCATCTGTTGACTTTCATGGTACTTTGCTCTTTTCAGCTAGTGCATAACTGCTGATGATTTCTACAAAATTCATTCTGAATTCATTATGCTTCTACCATTAATCATCCTTTATTTCTTTCATATCTGTTGAGTTGATGGTGGTCAATAAGGTGACACTATTGTTTGGTTAAATGATTTAATGACACCACATAAACAGATCTACACATCAAGGCAGTTGGGAGAAAAGAGAGCAGAACTCAATAGCTTTTCCATAATGGCCATGTATAAATTAAAAGCTGTTGTAAACTACAAAAGCAAATTAGTGAACCAGTGCCCAATGTAAACAGTAAAAAATTATAAACTCAACGTATTACACTCTAACCTATTTTATTTAAACATTCCTGCAGGTGCATGGGAAGTTTCATTATTCTTTTTGATCATATTTCCTGTTGGCCCTATGAGATTTGGGTGGCTTCTACAAATCCATGTGAATATGGAAGGGGGATAGCCATCACTTTCAAGGAATTCTCTGTAGTTTTTGAGGTGACCTCAAAACTATTGCATCCGGTGTATTAAGAAGTTCTAAAACTTAGAATGAAATCTGGTAATCAGGATTGAGCAGTGAAAAATCAGGATCATTGATAGAAGTATCAATTCACCTTGTTAAACTAATGCCTTTTAAAATTGCTCATGCAGTGCTTTTCCATTTGATTCTCCTGAGCATGAATCTAGAAACAACCCTATGACCTTTGATCTTCTTTACGATCCTATGCCTCCAAAAGGATTTCCCCACCTGCACCTACTGTCGGTAATATACCAAATTACACTTAGGGGAGTTGTAGGCTACAGAAGAATAAGAGTATTCATAATTTTTAGCATGAGATGGGTGGTTAGCCAGATGCAACTAGTCTAGTACTGTGGTTAGCCTTTGACCTGTAACTAATTCACAAGGAGCTCCCCCAGTGGCTTCTCTTGCAGTGGCCCTCAGTGTGAGGAAAATATTAAGGAACTCATGAACCCACTCATGGGGTCGGTGATTTCCTCAATCTTTTAAATGGTTGAAAAGATCATTCAGTTTGGCCATTTGATGCAGGATGATTGGAATCTATCAAATTTTATTCAATGCCATACATTCTAAAAACTATTAAAAATCATTAGCTTGAAATGCTGGCCTGTTATCTACCACAATACAATCAGGCAGCCTGTGATTAAAAAATCATTTACATAAACTGGAAGAGTCATTTTCTTCTGTGGCAGAAGAAAATGACTCTTCCAGTATGACTCTGCCACAGAAGAGTCATTTTCTTCTGTGGCAGAAGAAAATGACTCTTCCAGTATGACTCTGCCACAGAAGAGTCATTTTCTTCTGTGGCAGAAGAAAATGACTCTTTTGCAAAGGTCACTTCCGCCAATTTTGATTGGATCTCCACAATGATTAAGTAGATCTTATCCTTGAAAGGACTAGCAAAATCCAACCGAGACCTGGACCAAACCCTTTTGACTCTATTCACTGGAGCCTACTCTTTGGGTTTGTTCCAGCTGAAGGCACATTCATCAACATCATCATTCAAAAGAGTCAATCATGATCCCAAAGTAATCAGATTTTGATTGCTCAATATCTTGATTAGCTTTGTGTAAAATCTCCAAGACCATTGGCTTACGAACAGGGGGTACTAAATTTCTCAAGTCATGCAGCAGAAACCCCTCAATGATTGACAGGCTTCCTATTAGACCCTGGAGGTACACTTGGGTGCTTGGGTCCCTGGAAAGACTCCTGCTCGGTAAAACAGCCAGAGGAACCTTTCAGGGGACTGGGCACTTTGTTGGTGGCCACCAAAATTGAAGATGAGGAGAGACAAGGTGGAAGGAGACTCCTAAATAATCAACATCCTAATTGGCTCAGGGTAAGATTAGTCAGCTTCATCCTCCTCTAAAGGCAGTCTACTGGAAAATCAGCAAGTCCATGATTAATGCCAGATATGAATTGCAAATGGTTAACAAAATTAGCTAGGTATAAACACCACCTTAGTACTCTTACAGACAGAGCATGAGGAAGCTGTTTGCTGTTAGAGTTAAAAGTTGCAGCAACAGGTTTAATGTCGGAAAAAATATTGAAATTTACACCTGAAAGGTTCTGAGTAGTTCTGCTCTGCAGTTTTTAGGGTACAGGACCCCAAGTGACTTGATCTCTCATTACCAACAGGCAACACATGTCCGAACTCCATATGAATAAGCATCACATGTGGCCAATGGCATCACATCATGGCCAATTGGCAATTGAGGATCATTAAAATAAACAACTATAGCCTTAGTCCCTACTTCTTTCACGCATGGGTAATCAAGCCACTTTTCATGTGGTTTTTTCCACTGCCATTTGGGTGCTTAATTAAACAGATCATAGAAAATATGGAATTGGGTGCCCAAATAGGAAAAATCTATTGTAATGGTTAATAAACCAGAGTAAACTCTAAGACTGTCAATTGTATGAGCCCTTGGTGCAGATAGAATAGCCTTTAACTTCTTTTCAGTTGGGAAAATATCATCACCACAGATATGGAAACCAACAAATTCAGGTCATAAACCCCGAACTTGCATTCATCTGAGCAAAAATTAAGACCAGCTGAAATAATTTGTGAGAAAATTCTTCTCACTAGGGTCTGCACACTTCTATTGGATAGGCTTGCTGCTCCAAAATGTCATCTAAAACATGAGTACCCCATTCAGACCTTTCCATCAGTCGGGTGAGGCAGAGGTGAGGAAGGGGGACTTGCTCATTGTTTGACCTCCTCATGAAATTAAGAAGCATCTGGGAGGTTAAACCACTTACTACACTCACCCCTGCTCTATGGTAACCGTCTACATGACGGAAATTGTCATCTCGACGATTCCCCAACCCCCTTACAGCCTTGACTTGGAACCAGCAAAGGCACCATGGGACCCTTAGTGCCGTCAAAGAAGCTTGCACGCATAACCTTAAGGACCTTCCGGAATCCACCGACCAGGGAGCCTTGGTGTCGTGCAAAAGCCGCTAACAGAAGTAGGTCGACGCTCAAGGGACGCACTTAGAAGGATTTTGAGGCATTGTAGCAATATATGAAATAAATCTATTTTTCCGGAACTTTTCCCGGTACTTTTTATACATACCATATCTAGGAGAATTCGATGAGGCAGCTGAATGATGAGTTGCACATAAAAAGTTTTTCAAAATATTTTCTTAAGTTACATCAGCTCATTTCCTTCGATCTGTGTTTCGATCAATTTGTGACTACAACCATGGCGATTGACCGAATTCGAGCACCCTATGAACCTTTTTCAGAATAATCCTGAGTTAAAATGTTTGTTTAAGGCTAATGCAATTTGTAAGTTATATCATCTTATTCCCTTATGTTCTTAACAAGTATTCATGCTTCCACACTTTCTGAATCTTGCACTCCGGAATTATTGTCGCGGAGCGTCTGCGGCTACCTTTAAAATATATCTTTTGCCGTTTTCACTCAGAAATTCTAAAATTATAAACCCCACAATTTCTCCATCATAGAATCATCGGAAATTAACATTAGGAGGATCTCGGAGCAAGGTATATCCGTATGAATGGCCTGTGTCTCAAAATATGGTACATTGTGAACTGGAATCTGAATGATATGTATTTATCATTAGCTTCGCAATGTCGCTTGCAGCATTCCGAAATGCCAACCATTTTCAATAATTAATATCATATCGGGGTCTCAAAATTTCACGCTGTTTATAAACTCGTTGTTATTGTATTAAGGAAACCATTGGGAAGTTCTGTTTATATTTTTGCCGACATAGCATGTATGATATAATACATGTCTTTAGTCATTATGCTTTGAGCGATTTTGTTCACTTGGTTTTCGGTTTGGGCTTGATAAATGTCTAGCCTCGCAATATTAAGCATTTGTTAATGCGTGATTCGTGCCCGAGGGTATTTACTAGGATTCAGTCGGATCGTATGGGTTGGAATCTGTTTTTTTTGCCTACAATATTGATTACACATCGTCAAAAATTAACATTATTTCATCGGTCAAAACAAGTTTTATATGGTCTAAAACGATGAGGCTTCGTTATCCCCTTTCTGGAATTTTCAATATAGCACAACGTTAAATTTTATGTCGTTCTTATCCATTAATTGCTGGTTAATTTTCTCTACGACTCGATCGTTTATTTCCTCTAAACAGGTAACCATGCCGGTCGCATCGTCATCATTTTTAATCCAGACCGTATTTGGTCGTGATCTGATTGCCGATTCGATTTTGATTAAATAACCGCATAAATGGCAAACGATTTTAGCTCTATGCATGTTAGAGTATTCCCGTGCTGGAGAGCAGCGTCTGCTGAAATACTCAAAGGTGACTCCTCTTTGCACTATCTAACATATATTTCGTTCTCTCGTAGGCTCTCATGTCGTCAATCGTATCACCATAAAGCACTGTTCTCGCATACAAGGTAAATAGTGATTGTTCACACTTATCGGTGGTGTTGTATGCTCCTGATTGGAAAAAATTAGGAATTTCTTGAATGGTGAACATTGCGCATGTGTTTGAATATCTTAGCGTAATAGCATGAGCTCCTAGATCACTCTAAATAGTTTGATTGGGGTAACTTGATAACAAGAATGGAGTGGAATTCTGTGTTCTCTTCTTTTTATGAACAGCCACGTACGGTCATGATGAGATAAAGTCATTGCTGTAAAATGGCGATCTGCACTACTCCTTGGATTTTTATTTTTGCACAAGCAAAACAATACTTTTATGGTTATTTACACTTATAATGATTATGTAGGTGGGAAGTGACTACAGTATCCTATAGATGTGGATTAAAAACTTTCAAATTGTGACACTTAGTGAGTTGAAAGGTGGGATGATTTTTAAATTTGGGAATAGGTTATCTGCAATGGAAAAATTAAGTATTAATCACAATAATATTTAAATTATTACTCATTTTACTAGCAAAATCAAGCGTAAAAGTTATTTTTTAAATTTTAAATGATTTTAATAATTTTTTTGAAGTTTAACTTCAAAAATTAACTTCTCGAGCATTCCAATTATGTTGCATTGCAGTATTTGATACGAGGCATATTTGAAAAAGGATGGGCTTTATTCCTTTGCATAAATTTTGGCGCGTGAAGTAGGTTTGTAAGAATTTAAAAGCGTCAACAGAATGTTTTTTTCAAACGAAAATATTTGATGACCAAACGGCCCTTACTTTCTGAATAACCTTCGCAATATTGAAATAAAATAGACCGTGTTCCCTTTAATATGAAAATGATATGTAGTTTAACTACAGCTTAATAGTACGGCAAACTAACTTATTCATTTTCCAATTGGCTTTGTGTTTGAGTGTATCGGCCAATTTATTGTTGCTCACATTCGTAAAATGCTTTGTGCTTGAATGTATTCTCTCTTGAAGCGGGTGGGAAACAGATCGGAGTTTCCCTCTCGAGTCATGATACGGAAGTGACTGTTCAATCCATAGTCTTTTTTACGACGAGCCACTCAGGGACGAACTATTTACAACGGCCGACAGACGTCTGTGTGGGTGTGTTATCGATGGCCGAGTGTTTACACCATGGATTTTCTCAGTGAAGATGGAAGTCTCTTTCTCGACTACATCAAGTAATTCTCAGAACCCCCCTCTCTCCCTCCGCATATGGAATGAGTTGAGAAATTGAATAAAAATCCTAAAAGCATTGGCTCACGATATCCCCCTATGCTCCTTTAAAATGCTGAGGACGCTGGTTTCTTTCCAAGTGCGTTCTTATTTTTCCGTGCTGGTCATGAGCACTCACGTGTCCCACTGCGTGCAATGAGGATTTTATTAAATATTAAGGTTTACATAGAGTTTGACTGATGAAATTTACCAACCAAAAACGTTGAAACCTGATGATCAATCGTATTCCAGAAAATGGAAGGGGACTTAATTTCATGTAAAAAATTATCGTCTCCACGCACTGCCGACCGCTCCGACGCCTGCCGTCTCCACCCGAATACTCCCGGTCACATCCCCTTGTCCGCTTACCTCAAGGAAAGTTTTGGAAGCAAACATTCTAACAATCCTCGCTGAAGTCCATGCTTTAGATTCCATTGATTATACCAATATCCGACTCTGCTTTTCTGCGGTTTTTTTCAGGCTAATATTTCTGCAGAAAGATCATCAAAGTGGGGAAAATTCACACCATTTTCCTATTTCTCTTATAAATACACCCCTATATCAAGGTCCGGGGTCACATGCATATATGTACAAGGGATATCTCCAAAAATAGTGAAGGAAGAAGGAGGGCTAGCAAGCATAAATCACCTCCTCTGATTCTGGTGTACCCTGGGCGAAGGTCTCTCGAAGGTTGGACCTATGCATGGAAAAGAATGAACTTCGACATGAGAATATTTCACAAGTTGCAGGTGAATCCTGTTGAATTTTACACCCGCTTCATGGTAGTATTCAAGGGTAAATGTGTGAGAAGTGGTTGGGCGTATCCCGTTTAACTGAATTCTGTACTTGTATATGTCGTAAATTGTAATGTTCTACCATAAATTTTGCGACACTTATTCACATTATAAGATGTATTAGTTTTGAGAGAATAGTCACAATTGGATCCCTTTCAAAATCTTGCCTTATTCTAAACTTACAATCATCCTTAGCGGAAATGAGTACCAGACACTTCCTATCAGCAGTTCCGCTCAGATACGTCAATGATTTGATACCAAATACGAACAAAAATAAAAACACAATTTATTTTGTGCAATTTTTTTTTATTTTTCAACATATTCTGCTTTTAGGTCTTTTCACCTTTCTCAGAGTTTCTCCAACTTCCTCAGGCCGTCCAAAAGTTAGGATTTCGGAACGCCCTCAAAATAGGCATCTGTTGTTCTGTGATGATCTCCTCGTTTGACGTTAATCGCATTCCTCTGAGACATTTTTTTTCAAGTTCGGAAATAAAAAAATGTTACTTTGGGCCGAATCTAGTGAATAAAGTGGAAGTTGTAATAATTCCAAATTTAATTCCATAATTTTCGCCATCAAAACTGCCCAGGTGTGCAATTTTGCGTTGCATTGATGGAATTTTTTCTTGATTTCTTCCCTCGACTGGTGCAATTACGACTCATAATACTCTCCATTTATCGTTTTTGCAAGTAATTGATGCAGATGTTTCTAGATGAATCCCAAAAAACGGGCCATCACTTTGTCGGCTGATTTCACCGTCTTCGCCATCTTTGGAGCCGGATCGCCTTTAGAAATTCATTGCTCGACTATCTCTTTGCCCCTGGAGTGTAGTAGTGCTTCGTCCACAGTTATGTGTCGGCGCAAAAACTCGTCCGGACGGCGATGAAAAAGAGCCAAACCAACCCCAGAATCGGCCGCACGATTGCTTTTCTCCTCCGCTGAGAGCAACGGATCACCCATCTTGCCGAGATTTTTTTCGCATCCAATTTTTCGCGAAAAATTGAAAAAACTATAACTTCTGATATGTATGTGGCCTTAACTATTTCGCAAGCTTTAATTTTTATATCACTCAAAGCCATATCGCGGATTTTCTTCAATCATTTTGGAGGAAGTCACTTCTATTGGACGTCATGAACGATGTTCATTATTTGTGGATGTGCGACCAGGCTCCAACTTATAGACCCAAACAGTCGGAAACACGAAAGCAGATCTCCCGAGACCTTCATCCAACTCGACATTCATCTCTCCCGTTGTTAAGCCTCTTTGAATAGAAGTGTTTAATCACTGTAGTGTGGGTCTCTCGGAAACCCCCACAAACGATTATCTCTTCCAAGGAGGAGTACACCCTAGCAAACGAGACAATGTCCGCTACCGAATGCCCCCTCATTATCATCACCTGGACATCATTGACAGCATATGCTAATTCTCTGTCTAAAATTGAGGTAAATAAGACAAAGGTAATGCGAATGAGTCTGTCTAATTTTCCCTTTTTATTTCCACAGTTTTTTTACTCTCGGCTGACTTCAGAATTTGGGTCCACACTTGGACATCTTCAACGTTCACGTACTTCATAGACAAACATCATGAACGTATATGGTGGAGTGGCACTGTATGTGACGGTTAGAAGATAATATCAAGTCTATATTACCAATATTTTCATATTGTATCGAGGAATTGTAAAATTTTATTACGGTAAATACTAATCCCCACGAGCACTCTTACAGAAATTAATTTATGGCCATAGAACATACACCTCTAAGGTCAGGTTTCAAAATGTCTCGTTAATTTTAATGCTAGCTCTAACCTACGTTTAGGACCACAACTCAGTGTTATGACCGCTACTTGAGTTCAAAACCGACCAATAAACAGCTCAATTGACTGTTAGACGATGTTACTACGGTTGCAATGTTCACGTTCATGAATGAGTGATCTTATTTATTTATATTATCGGATTAGTCGGTAATCTCCGTGCAGAGTCAATGTGTTCACAAACGTACGACGGGATTAAACGAGACATTATATAACCGGGCTTAAATGCATTACGCACTAACCCATAAATTAGGCCAAAAAGTTTTTAGCCAAGCAAATCAGCACTAGTATTCCATGGCTAACAATGCCCAATGTCCAATCATTCCGTTTCGATATTGAAAATAGACATTAAAATCACGTTCCGAAGGCGTATTTAGCGGAGCGTTTCGGTAACTCTCTCGGAAGCAGAACGTTTCGAGACAATACGATTTCGTGAAACGGTTCCATAAGGATCTGGAATCCATAAATTCCCCAAGATTCGACCAGGGGAAGGTTTTTTTTATCTGAGGCAACTTTCCCCAGTTTCCGAATGCAGTGGGAACTCGAAATCCTAATTTAGTATATACGAGGAGTGTCCGAAATCTATCCGACCTGCGTTCATATCTCCCCATTGGTGCTATTCCCCGTCATCCGGGCCGTGGTATCCTTCGAAGTAGTCCCCATTTGATTGAACCACACGCTCCCAGCGGTGCTTCCACATCTTAAAGCAATCCTCGAACGCAGATTTTGGAATGGCCTTCAGCTCCCGCGTCGCATTACTCTGATTCGTCTCGATGTCGTCGAACCGCTTTCCTTTGAGCGCCATTTTCAATTTTGGGAACATCCAAAAGTCGCAGGGAGCTATGTCGGGGCTGTACGGAGGCTGGAAAAGCTTGACGATCTTGTGTTTTGCCAAAAATTGCTGCATAAGGTTCAATGAATGCGCTGGCGCGTTATCGTGGCGAAGAAGCCAGTCACCACTTGACCAGAAACGCGGTCGTTTTCTTCTCACGGCATCACGCAATCTTTTCAGAACTTCAACGTAATATTAATTGATGATCGTCTGACCTCTTCAGAGCAAATTAGTAGTGGACGACACCCTCACAACAAAAAAAAACGCAGGTCGGATACTTTTCGGACGCACCTCGTGCATGCATTAACCATAGATATTTGAAAATATTCCAGAAAACGAAAGTTACCTGAGTATATTATTTACTGAAGTTTTCGACTGTCGCTCTGAAAGTTTTGCTCACAATATATCCATCATATACCCAATGTTATGATGCAGGTAGCTAAAAAAAACGCAGTTTTCTTTCCGTCTGGGCGACATTAATCGCTGATGATTTCCAAATTTCTCAGTAAAAATAGGACGCGTCGTATAAATGTTGATGATAGCATTGCCCCCTAGTATTACGACAGCATTAGCCCTTTCCCAAACCGCCCTCCTCACATCCTTGCCGACCGCCCCACCCCTACTAGCCGCCGAGCGCTCCCCCTACTAACCGCCGAGCGCTCCCTTCGCACTACCCCCCCCCCCGGAGCACTGCCCTTCTCCAAGCAAAGGGATCGAGGGAAGCGTGGAGGGGAGCGATCCCCACGTCGGTCCGGGGTCATCCTTTTACACTTCCCCGTTTGCAACAACGAATGACCCAACCGCCGCGATTCTTTCTTGTTGCTCTCTTGAATTTTCCTATGCACCGCAGATTTATTTCAGAGAAATTTACTTTCTGGCAATGATATGCCATAGATCTTCATCCACCTCATTTAAATACACAAAAAGTAATATCCTGAAATCTGGAGTACTAAATGGCGGAATGGGCTATCAGTATTAACAAGTCGTCTCTGTGATCTGTTTAAGTGCACTCTCCCATTTATAATTGAACCTTGTATCCATTACATTGTTATCAACCGTGGAGGCGAGTATGGAGTGGCACCTCTTTGTAAGCGTTATGGTTTTAATTATGCAAGCGGTTGGGTATCAGGATTTTTAATCTCTCTTCGGTACATCCTAGGCTATATGCAACCCACAAATACGTAGCCGTCCAACGGGTTGCGTGACTACGATCTGTGTGTCAACGCCATGCCACAAGTTTTTTTCTGAGTGGATTGCTCCAAAATGGTGGGGTGGAGAATGCGCATGAGGTCTCCGTTAATGCGCAGAAAGGTAAGTAGTAACCCAATGCTGGAACGTATTGTCTACTAAATTCTTTATTTATAATGATGGTTGCTGTAATGTGCAATAAATCTGGGAGGAATTCAGGGTGATAATGGAGGATGGAGTGATTGAACAACTTGGTTCCAAAGAAATTCTTAACGAAAATACAGACCCAGAGTACTGCAACCGAAAAATCAGAGCCCCAAAGAAAAATATTAGAGTAATCTATAATTAACAAAGCGAGATTTTGGAGTCTCTTAAAAATTATGATATATAAGTTCGTAAATCAATCTGTGAAAAGAAAAGAGTCAAAGAAAAATTCTTACAGAACTTAACATTGAAATATAATGGAAATAAATTTTACAAGTGCTTGACGAGGAGGAAGTGGTGGTAAATATAACAGTTTAAAGAAGAATGGAACTCTAATCCAAGATGATAAAGAAAAGTTTAATGCACTTAACAATTGGTATGCAATAGTATTAATGGGGAGGGTGAAATATATACACTTTAGCTATAGCATTGTATCCTAGGAGATGTCAAGGAGAGGCCAACGACCCAATAGGAGTATTAAAAAAGCGAACTCAGAAGCTACTTGCTCAAAATGAGAGGGAGGGCTGTTGCAAATTATATAAATCGTTACGTTACCATTAGAAAATTTTCCGAACTTATGGTTGGGATGCATATATAATACCAATTTTTCAAGGAGGATAGGGAAATAATTTTGAAATTGTAAACCGGTAAGCTTGACTTCAGTCGTCTGGAGGTTATCAGAAAGAATGATTGCTCATTGCCTCTGGGATTTGTGGGTGGGCGAGAATGGGTTGTTCTATCTCCAGCATATTTTCATAACACGGGCCCTCAGGCCATTCAGACATAGTAGGTTTCCGCCAGTAAATTGCTGATTCCATGCGCGGATAGAAGTAGATGAAATAACAGTCGGCCTGTCAGAAACTTTCGAAAAAATTGAGCATGGCGGCTGGAGATGGGCCAATCCCCACCGCGCACGCCTGAAAGAGTTATCTTTACGGTCAAATATTTCCTGAAGGATTAAAAATAAAAGATAAAAATTATGCGTAATGTAATCTAAACAAAGGCAGTGTCCTTAGACCATTTTTGTTATTAATTTGCCTGAATTGACTCCTAGAAAACATTAACTCTCAAATTAGACACTTTCCGGATAACTGCATCATTAAAGGGAAAGTTGAGAAGGAGAGCTGTCGCTGAGTACTTCAATGTGATGGGAATAAAATGGTATTTTAAGTAATAAATGATGGGGTGGATATCAACGCAGCAAATACAAATTCATTATTTTTACCTCTGTATTAATACCCTGCGAGCCACCAAAAAGGTGTGTGGCAGGGGGTGCAGCACCAGGAGGAAAGGGTAAGGGATGAGGGAGTGGGCGGAACCTGCAAAAAACTATATATATATACATATATATATATACATATATATATATATATATATATATATATATATATATATATATATATATATATATACTCGTATAACCATGCGCAGTCCCTATCTTGTAGTTTAATACTTATTGTGTCGAGCTGACTCCTGCGGGATTTCGATTACAAGCAACCTGGTCTCTTATTGCTCTTGGAAAAAATGACATATTAAATTTGTCAGTCTTGTAGTATATCTCTCTAACCTTATAGTCGTGATCCCTCCGCCCGTAATACGTTGGGGTTCGTATTATGTTCTTGATGTCATCGGAAAAGGACCCATCTTTAAATGTTTTTAATAAGTTTAATCTATATTGTAAACGCCGCTGTGCACGGGAATCTCAGCCTAAATTTTCTAGCAAAGTAGTTACGCTACTTCGTTGGTCATAACAATGTTTGACAAATCCAGCCCCCCTCCATTCTAATTCCGAATCTCATTCACTCGATCTAATTCCGAATTCAAATTTATCTCTTGAGGATCCCTTATACTGGCAGCATACTCTAGGTGGGGCCTGACTAGGGCAAGAAAACAAGCAGTAACAAGGTAAATGTAACCGAGGGACAACAAATTCCATGCTAAAGTAAGCCCTAAAAGTAAAAGCGACGCGTGAGATATTTACTCGTATTTCGGGATTTATTTAACCAAGGACGGGGACCAAATGTGGAATTTGATGCTTTCCAAACATGCGTTTCAAAACATGAAGAAGCTTTCAAAATATGCATTGGGTGAAGATAAACCTCAAGGGTAGCAATATAATAACTGAGGAAACGGCATTCAAGACAATGGCAAGACGAATTTTCGAGTACTCGTCACTAGCATGGGAGGAGAAGGGCATAGGACACTCCTAGTAGTAGTAGTTTTGAGGGGAGGCGACCGACAGCTAAGGTCATTTGCGCCATAGGGGATGGACAGGAAAGGATGAAGGGTGGAGAGAAACCCGGCGTCGGCATTAGCCTACTCTTTACGAAAGGCGCCAAGGGGTCCGCAGTTTAACGTCCCATCCGACGGACGGCGTACTCCCTCAAAGTGCCCTCCACAAAGCACCTCAAGTAGGGATCGAGATACCTCTGAAAAGGACACTCCTGGAGAGGGTACAGAGGTATGCGGCCCGATATGCTTTGGGGAAGCGTCGGATGACTAAGGGTGTTATAGCATTGTTAAAAAAACTGGGATGGAACCTTAAACAATTAGGAGAAAAATAAGCAGACTGTTGAATGTTAAAAGTGCTTAAGGGGGAAAAGCATGGAGGAATGGAGGAAGAACGCGTGAGAATGAAGTGTTATATACTACGCATAACTGTAAAACAACACATTTAATTGCCTCTTCTAGCTAAACACAAGCTGGCATCCGGCACTACAATTAACAATGAACCCCTCTTTTATTCCACATACTTTCTTTCAGCCTTCATTACGTCCAACACGTCTATTGGACTTCTAACTCTTCTCCTGCCGAACCTCTGGCCGACAACGGTCTTACTAGTTAACATATTGAAATGAAATAATTTACTTTGTGATTCCACACACTTCCAAAGTGTGTGGAATTACAAAGTAAATTGTTTAATTTCAATATGTTATGCAAATTCCAT
Organism: Hetaerina americana; assembly: GCF_022747635.1. NCBI lineage: Eukaryota > Metazoa > Arthropoda > Insecta > Odonata > Calopterygidae > Hetaerina > Hetaerina americana. The sequence continues at coordinate 170,773 of NW_027286719.1, read as the reverse complement.
AAAGTTACGCCTGAGACAACAAATATTACAAGTTAACCCCTGGATCATTACGTTATCATCCCTTGGATCCTGAACAGACGTACTTTGCACAAATGTTATTCATCGCTCAGTTGTGAGAGTACAGGGGCAGAAACACCACTTCATTGCGGATGACTTCATTATCTGCACTCGAAGCAACTATGGGAACCTTCCATTCAGCAACGAGTAAAGCACGTTTCTTCTATGGGTCCCTGGAGGCAAAGACTTCTCTACCTCTTTCTTGAATACAGCAAGTTCATGAGAAAGAGTGATTCCCGACTTCTTCTGACCGACAGTTGCCACTTTGACCTCGTTTTCCGGAATTCAAGCGCTTAGTTCATTGAGGTTTACCATCCGTAAATTACATTTCAAGTCCATTATGGTAATTTTTGTGTGTTGTCAACCATAAGTAAACGGAAGTCTCTCTATATAGTATATGCATGTCATCTATTTTATATTGTCTCTCGTCTATACGTTTCAATAACTCCGGTCCTTCTCTACTGATCCATATTTTGAAGTTTCACTGAGGATTAATGATAATTTTAATCCGATTATCTTCGTACGATGCCGTTGTGGTTCATTTCTTCTGATACTCGGGAATAGAATCGCTAACCGCTGCCATTTTCGATCCAGTTTCGCCGCCTCTTCCCCACCATAATCGCCACGCTCCATGTTGGGCGCCAGATCACGTCCCGCATGGGTCGAGGGGTGGTCTTCTTTGCCGGGTGGCAAAAGTGATGGAAGAGGAAGGGGACGACGCTCTCGATTATGTGGAACATATACACGCTCTCCTTCTTCAAATAACTCTCATTGCTTTTCTTGTAATTCTTTTTATAATCATCGTTTAAAAATGCATGTACCTAAGAGGACCAAATTAAGCTCGAGAACTTGCTGTGGGCAGCACTGCATATGCTACTCTGTAAGATTTCCTGGCGTCGGAATTTCAGTATCTCACACGGTGGTGATTGCGTTGACGCGTGGCGGATCGGAACTTTTGTTTGTGATTCTTTACGTGAGCTGTCGTGAAATTGTCTAACCCGGAATTAGAGCATGGGATCAGTTATATTATACTGTTGTCAGAAATAAATTTTGGAAAAGTGTGATTCATTCGCACAGTTTCCCGGGAGCCGATGAGGAGTAGTATCATTATTTATTACTAATGAAGTATAACCTCAGTCAGGAGGATAAAACGGAAAGTAGTTGAAGAAATTAAATTTAGACACATTACCGGGGCGATAAGAAAGGATTATCACCGATCTGCAGAGAATATTATGAGTGATGAAAGGGAGATGAATGCAGGATATGAAAAATGAGAAAATATAAAGAAAAGATCGCTATGAAAGTAAAAACGATTGAATAATATTCTGACATGAGAAAGTTACTAGGCGAAAGAAGCGTGGTGGAAAGCGCAGTGAGAGGCACTGTAATGGAAAGTGTAAGTACTGTCAGGAAAAAAGAAGGTAATATCCAAGCATACAATCAAAGGTAAGTCAGGAAAATTATTAATTGAACCAAGAAAGATTCAGGAGAGATGGAAGGAATATATAGAGGAACTACAAAGCAAAAATTATGCCAGAAGCCTTAGGTTTACAAGGAAAATATGATGCAGATAGCTTAGCTTTAAGCATAGTTTATGGCGGGATGGAAAGGACATGATAGGACTTGAAATTATATAAGACATTGATGGTAGATAACATTCTCAGGGAACTACTTAAGGGTTCAGAAAAACATGAGAGGAAGAATTTTGATGGACCAATTCATAGCACTTATGAGAGAAAAGGAAAGGCAGCCATATTGAGGACTATAAAGTAATAGATTTGATTTCACATGTAGCTTAAGGAGTAGTCAAGATGGAGAAGAGGGCAAATTATTACTTGGGGGATAATCATTTATGGTTCAGAAAGGCAAGAGTCATGCGTGATGCCGTAGCGATAATGAGGGCAATAATAGAAGGAAATATTACAGCAATGAGTGCTTGCTTATTTTTTTTAGAGTTCAAGATGGTGTTTGATTAAGTGAATTGGTTAGAATTATCGAGTTTCTTGCATCTACTGAGAATAGCAGTAAATTGGAGTTGGTTGATTTATCTGAAATCTGTATGTGTCTCAGATTGCACAGGTGCAAGTGGTGGAGTCTGACCTTTCTAGACTCTTTTGGGCTGGATATGTATTTACTTTGAAGAACTGTGCACTGGTAAAAGTTCCTTCCAGCCAAAGGCTTTGGCATACCCCATTTACCTTGATCGCAAATCAAACAGGAATGAAACAACAGTCATTGGGGTAAAAGACTATCTGCTTCATGCTGTGGCAAGAAAGGCACATATCCATGATTGAAATATTGAACAAGACCCTGGGGTTAACAGTATAAGAGACTATCTTAGTTCCAAGTTAAATGCACTGCTCTTAGTTGAGACATTGAATGCCAGAGGTCCCATATATACCTTTTAAGTACACATACTTGTTAATTTCAACTTGCAAAGTGTATCTGACACCATGAAATGGCTGGAGGATACATCAATCTATCTCATTATATAATATAAAACTAATAATCACAAAAAAAGAAAATTAGAGCCTACATTACCAATGGATTACCTGTAAACAGACACCACAGCCAGTCAACTCCTGCCTGTTCCAAAGGCAGAATGAATCACTACCAACAGGGGTATTTCTGGAAACAAAAATTTATATGCGACTCGACCCCATTAAAGAAGCAACTAACTTTGAAAATGTCCTTCAATATTAAATCTTATACTGCAATAATAGAGCTGCCACAATAGGTTGAACATGTCTACATAATAACATCTCCATTAGCGTAGACAGTTCCACTGAACTGAGGATGTATTGCTCTCAGACCAAAAATGAGTCTGGATTTTGCTGTCATAATTGAGCATAATTTATAAAAAGAGTAACATCAGTCGAACTCCAATATGGTGGAGGAAACTAGTAATATAAAATCATCTTTCATACATAATTTTCTAGGGCCAACTTCTGTGATTCAAAATTAATTATATACTCACTAGTTGAGATGTTTCCCAATGTGACACATGCATGGTGAGATGAGTTTCTATCATGCAAAGAGCAGATAAAAAACTGTTCACACTAGGCTGGCTTAGGTGTATCATATTCAGGGGACATTTCTACATTCCCAAACTAGAGGGTGTCCTCATAATGGGTAGGTGCAATATTTAATGAGAAGCTTCTTCATGCGCAAATCCCAAGGTACAGTTCATTGCGCTATGATTTACGCTGAAGTAAATAGATAATAGTGTGACCTATATATTGCACCCAGTGGTCACTTGATACCATTAGCAACTTTCAGCATCTACTTAAAAATAGAAATTGGGAACTATTCTCCAGGGGCCAAGACTGAATATTTGCCACCAAACTTGGCTTTCCTATTCTCAATTTTTTTGTATAAATGTTTTTATTAATTTATAATTATCCCAAATTGTCTATTTTAATAATAAGAACAAAACAAGCAACTCTATTAGTGTTCAAGTTAACCAAAAGCCAATTCCCCAGGTGGGAAGTGTGAAATTTCTTGGGCTACACCTCGATGCTTCATTGACATGGGAATTGCATATTAATAATCTGTCTAACAAGCTAAGTGCCAAATGCTTCTTAATTCGATCCTTAAGATCCACGGTATCTCAAGATGTGCCGTTGACTTTGTATTATGGGCAGTTTTATTCCCACTTAACATATGGTATCTTGTTCTGGGGTTCATCACCCCATGCATCCAGAATTTTTAAAATGCAAAAAAGAGCAGTGAGGCTAATAACTAATTCCCATTATCTTGCCCCTTGTAAACCCATTTTTAGAAAGCTGGGCCTGTTACCTTTTCCTTGTGTATATATTTTATATGTGTTATTGTATATTTACAATAATTTTACCAAATTTTATAAAAACAGTGCTGTACACAGCCACTTCACAAGAAGTTCTAATGACCTTCATAACCCATATGTACGCACTACAAATTCTTTGTGTGGTCCAAACTCAATGGCTTTAAAACTTTACAATATATTACCCAATGAGTTAAAGGGTATCAATAGCTTTTCCGTTTTTAAATCCACAATTGAATTAATGTTACTACAGAAAATGTATTACAAGGTTGTGGATTTCATTAATGATGGAGTGTAATATTGTTATAGTGTGCTCGCCAACTTTTATTCTACTATCTTCTGACTTGTCCTGTATCATATACTTGATCGCTGGACCAATAAAATTATTATTATTAATGATTTTATTTCAATTGGCTGCAAAAGTCTGGAACCCAACCTGAAGAGGAAATGCAACGAATTAATGTCACCATAATCAATATAAAGGACTTGAGCTTCACAATTTCCTTCCTAACAAAATACTCGTTGAGTAATGAGAACAGAATGATACTGGATGCAGTGGATAATTATTGTAGCATTCAGAAAAATATTTTGTCATCCACCTTTGGGAGTAAACTTACCTTTCCAAATGAAAAAGACGAACTTAACACTTTGTTTGAATATCTTTCCCCCTGATCATAGCTCTCTCTCACAGATGAGACATTTGTGAAGTTCCTCGTTGAGGTGCAACAAATTAGTGGAATGAAACACGTTTTACACTACAAATAAATTTGTGGAAAAGTGTAAATTTGTTTTTCTCATAGTGAAGAACTTCCGCTACATCTCGCCCGAATTAGTTGAATGTACTAGAAATTAGTATTTCTGAAAAAAATTATGATTCCATGTTTCCACTTTGCTTGAGTGGATTCACTTGTTCTAAGGTTCAGATATCAGTTTGTAAAAGTTTTCCACATCAATTTTTACGGTCATGTGGATATTATGCAATTTCATGTCCACAATAACAGAGAACTGTTTTATGAAATGAATCCATCATTATTTGAAGGCAGCTTTTCTTTCATTTCCAAAACAAGACACAGGAAGAGTTTACCTTTAGATGTGGGCATTGAAGCAAAAATATCTAATCATTTAACATATCAGCCATTTGTTTAAATATGATTACAAAGAAGACACAACAGCATCTGGGAGATTGTTCCCTAATGATGGTGCCCATGCTTAAGAATGCCATAATGGCACAGGCTACATGAAATGGCATCAGTAGCTTTCTGTAAAAGTTGCCATAGTCATTTCTGGATGCTACATGCTATCTGAGTGTAAGGCTACCACGACCATTACATAATGGTATCACTGAAATAGCACGGACACCCACAATACTCCATGGTCACCATTTGTCTTTGTTGTCACGCAATTCACACTCTAAACATGAAAATGGACAAGGATTCAGGGAGTTGATATAGCAGATTACTATTCAATTACTAAATGATCTAAAATGACAGGTTGTAATAATTCTAAAGAGATGGCAATGTAATCAATCAAACTATTTTGAAATGTGTGATGAAGATTTTGTCCACTGCCCTAGAGTTCCCAACAAACATAACACTGTACAACTGAGTACCTATGTCAACAATTTGAGGCATTCATTAGATTTCACCACTCTGGGACTTTAAACTATAAAATGATCCAAGTTTATAATGATATTTCTTGACTCATGACACCTTGAAACATTACCACTGCATAAGGTTAATTAATGAACATAAGGAAATAAGTTATTTATAATTGATGAAATATAGCTCCAAAGTATAATCATTTCATTATAATTTTTGCAGAATGGATTTTTAACATCATTATTCTTTGAAGAAATTAGCATTTAGCATAAAAGCAACTTTTGCTCACACTTAAATTTACGGCTGAAGATATCAACCAGCAAGGTGTTGAACATAACCATGCCAGTGAGGCAGGTATAAGTTTTTAATAGTGTAATGAAAATGATGAAACTCTGACGCTTGCCTTAAATTGTTTTTCTTTTTCAAGCACTTCCATTAAAAAATCTTTTTCATTTAATACATTGTGACATGAATGGTATTTACAGAGGAAAATCAATATTAACATAAAATTATAATAGTTAACAAAATATTACCCAATATATGTTGTTTCTTCTCAAGTTGTATTAACTACCACAAGCTATTCATTACATAAAAATGCTAAAATATGAGTCATATGACTTATTACCATGAACCCCCCAGCTACCCTTAAAGCCCCTATGTGTCAATGTGACTGACAGAGGCGCTGCCATCAGTGTCAATGCACAAGGGTCCTATTTTGAAGAATCTTAGCAATTTGTTCTGTAATATTTTTTTTCCCTGAATAATTCTACTAATTTTTGGGAGAGACCACACATACACTCAAAATAAGCTGATCTCAATAAAGTAATATTTACTTTGTATATTGTTTCCTCCAGCCTTCAATTGTAATGCATCTAAAATTTTATTACTTGCCAAAGAATGCATTTCAGCATATGACTTACTTTTTCCTTTCATTATTCAAACTCCAGGAATAAATAAATACCACCGGATGATTAGCAAACCATTAATTACTTTAATTGATTACAACTTCAGATAATGTACAGCATGTAAACAATTTTCTCAAAATAACTTTCTAGCAGGATGCCACCAACTGAGGACAGTTAGGCTCTTTACATGTTATGTCTTTCCAGCATTCAGCTTGCATTGTTCTTGCTTCAAACCTCTTGAAAAGAAGTGGCTTCTTGCAAAATTCACACTCCTGAAAGATATAGAAACATAGCATATTATGTCTCCACAAACTGACACAATAATTTTCAAGATGTGCAATCATGACATTCTGCTATGCTACACTTTCAAATTACACCATATAGTACAAGTTTGAAATTTGCAATTTCATCATAATATGATTTGATTAACCCCTTCAATGTTGTTTAAATATGACATCTTGACACCATTACACATTAATGCAAAATTCAAAGTTGACTTTCAAAACAACAAGAAGTAAGGGCACACATTTGTGCCTAGTCATGGTTGAGGACTTGAAATTTGCCTTAATTGCATCGCACAGACAGTCAAACATACTCATTTAATTTCATCACTTACTGTTTAGCTTGAAAATCAGTGATGTGATCTAAATGAACAAAGTGGAGTCCACACCTCCACTTACCGGAAGCGAGAAATTACTGAGATTCATAGTTACTACTTGGCTCATGTTTTGTAATTTATGAAGGCTCAATAAGCCAAAATGCATGTTGTATTTAGATTTCCTATTCATGTAGAAGCGCAATAGTCATCTAATTCTTAATATTTAAATTAAAAAATAGCAACAGTGTTATAATTCAGTAACCATGCACTGCCGCTCGCTAAATTCTGATGAGCTGTACTCTCTGCCAATTGTGGCATCCAATGGCTTAGATGGAAATTATGAGGAGGCCAACAGGTGCAGCAGAGAGGGTGCAATCTGGGGGTAAGTACAGATCACCTGCTTATTCATTCATCACCCCTGCATTTAGCTCAGCTGAGACCAGAGTTTGCATGGAACTTTGCAATAATCATTAGCGTTATTATGAGGTCGGAGGACACCTCCCCTCAACCTCCATCTTTGTCTGTAAAACCTCCAGTATTCATATTTCGCCTGAATATTCTTGACATACCATGCCCTTCAACACCCTCTGTCTCCGTGTACATCTGCCACCCTAATTGATGAATTGATGCATCCCTGAATTTCCTGTTAGCTGGTATACTGAACCTTCTAATACCAAAGTTGAGTTTTCAGGGAGCACAAGCTTGAAAACAAATCCCATTGAGTAAACCCCCAGAACTTACTTCTTACCAAAGACATATTTTTGCATCCTACACATTCATTGAATACATATTGAATGAAACTAAGAAGAATGCCAACAGAATATATTTCAGTCATCCATCTCCTAAAGCACATTTAACTTGAAATACATTGGCCATCCCAAAATTTTTGAAGTGATTAGTTCTTCTTTTTTGTAATGGTCTGATCCATATGATGAGCATTTCCCATTACTGAAAGCTCAATAAATTATTTAATGGGCGAGTTGTTTGCAAAATAATGAACCTTGATCAACTCAGGAATTTTGCAGGCACTGCAATTTACAGACAAACCTGAGGAAAATGAGCCCATTCCAGAAGATAGACTATAATATAAGAATTCTCATTGAATTATTTCCAAATAAAATGATGGATGCATAATCCTTCCTACCACAGAATGAACTCGCCATAGACGAATCTATTGTAGGATGTAGAGGCCGAATGTTATTTAGGCAATAACTTACAGGGAGACAATTAGTATGGCATTAAACTTCATAGGGTACGAGACCCTTCAGGCCTAGTTTCAAGGATCTTAGTTTACCAGGCTCATCAGCGAATACAGATATATGAGGAAAAGGGTATTCCAAGAGAGCAATGCATTAAACTATTGGAAAGACCGAAGGATGTTGATAATGCTGTCTACGTGGACAACTTTTACAACAGTGCGGGGCTGACATACTACCTTGATCAAAAAGTTCCCGGAATAACCACCGTGTGGCGCTCCCATCGTTCCGATTTGAGTTCTGTTTTTTTTGTTAAATTGGTACATCTGTTTTTGATATTCCCTTTAAATCTTAGTGTCATAACTTGACATTTGCAAAAGTTACGTAGCCAAGAGTACATCTATCTCTGTGTGTGTTGGCGATTTTTTACAATTGCAGAAATGGATTTAAATTTGCAACAACGAACTTGTATTAAATTTTGCGTAAAAAACGGATTTAGTGGCGCACGGACGTTGGAAATGTTGGAAAAGTGTTTCGGCAACGATTCTCTAAAAAAAACGGTCGTTTACCAGTGGCACGAGCGGTTCAGAAGTGGTCGTGAGTCAATCGAAGATGATGAACGCAGTGGCAGACCATCGACATCGAAAGTCGGTGAAAAAATTGATAAAGTAAAAGAAATGTTGGTCAATAACCGCAAATTAACCATCAGAGAAATAGCGGAGGACTTGAACATTGCCTATGGATCCGCCCAAGACATTGTGGTTAATGATTTGGGTTTCCGTCGTGTAGCAGCAAAGTTGGTGCCAAAAAACCTCAATTTCATGCAAAAAAGAGACCGTGTTGACGTCGCAAAAGACATGATTTGCGAGGCTGAATCCGATCCCACATTCATCAAAAGGATCATTACTGGAGACGAGACGTGGGTTTATGAGTACGACACGCAATCCAGACATCAGGCAAGTGAATGGCGTTCACCAAATGAGCCGAGACCAAAAAAACCACGTCGTTTTCAGTCAAAAAAGAAGGCAATGCTGACGGTTTTCATGGATTACAACGGTGTAGTGCATCATGAATTTTTGCCAGAAGGCCAGACAGTAAACAAAGAGTATTATTTGGGCGTTATGAGACGTTTGCGTGAAGCAATTCGCCGAAAGAGACCAGAAATGTGGGCAGAAAACTCGTGGATTTTGCACCATGATAACGCACCGTCGCACAGTGCTATCATTATTCGTAATTTTTTGACGAAAAATGCAACAAATACCATCCAACAGCCACCGAATTCACCTGATTTGGCTCCCTGTGACTTCTTTCTGTTCAATCGAGTTAAAAAACCATTACGGGGAACGCGTTTTAGCAGCCGAGAGGAAGTAATGGAAAAATCGCAGGAAGCACTGATGGACATACCGAAAACCGAATATAAAAAATGTTTCGAGGATCGGATCAAGCGCTGGCATAAGTGTGTTGCAGTCGATGGGGATTACTTTGAAGGGGACAATATAGATTTAGATGAATAAACTTGTATTTTTAATTTTCTGAATAAATTCCGGGAAATTTTTGATCAAGGTAGTATGACCTTTGATCCCACAATACATAGAGACAGAACTTTCCTTGGTGACAAACAGACAGAACATTCTGAAGGAGATTACCACAGTAATATTAAAATGTGGAGAAACAAAGAGATGAACAGCCGATGACAATTGTGTGAGCAACTCATGTCAATTACCAATATGAATGGTGTACAATATTGGCTACCCATTCTATTAAGTCTTTGCAGATTTTCCACTGCTTCAGGGTGGCAGCTGCAAATATGACCCAGCTGAAAATCTGCAGACACTCCACTAGAACCGTGTACCAGGAAAACACCAAATCTAACATCCTTATTTTCTGACACATTCCTGCAAATAATTACCTTACACACAAAAAAGACAGTGGGAACAAATAAAAGAGTCCCTTTGACTTCAGTTTAAAAGTTATCGAGTCACTCATCTGTAGTGATTTGAAATTTATTCTGGAGTTGCTTTCTAAGAATCTGAAGAAACATTAAAACTAAACCATCAGTTTGCGGAGACAAAATGCCGAGTCACCAATTTTGAGGGATTAGCAGCGCTTGACGAACAGCCACAATCCCTGTCAACAGTGCAGAAAAAAGGGGGTTTGGCAAGGGGCCCACTAGTGAGCACTACGTACCACAGGGCACAGACCCTGGAACAAGGGAAGGCCGAGGCTCTGCCATACACCCAGCAAGTCCTCCACCAGCACGTCCATCATTGGCTTTGTGTGGTGCGGAGTCGGTGCCAGTCTCAATTTCTCTTCGCCTTTCGGCACGGTGGGGTAATTGATGGCTTGAATGTAATGTCCCCTCTGCTTCAAGAGTAAGTCTGACACTCGACTGCACTGCAATGGATCTCCAACCTGAAACGCAACACAAGATATACACCTAAATCAAACGAACTCATTCCACCCTTTGATGTGGCCGTGCCAAACTGGTCGATAAACTACATAGGAAGAGAGGGAATGAGAAAGAGGAGAAACCCTCTAGGTTGGTGTTCAGTCGTGGATTTCACTTGAATGCTGCATCACCACATCAACAAGATTCCATGGCCCCTTGGTGCTGAAGAAGCATCTCCATAGCCTCCAACGGGTGCAGTGCACACCATAACTGAGATGCATAATTGCGTGCACATGCAGGTCTCCCTAATTCATCAACTTGCCATGGTATGCCTTTCCTTTGCACATTAGGCTGCACGTTATGCCCACTCATTCATTGTTACTTTCGATAGGGGGTTGCTCATTACCAAGGGGTATGCCACTGCATGTACAGGTTACCCTGAATGTCAGGAGGCAGTTTGAATAAATGCATGCTCTGCATGCAGATGCCAGCAGTACCTTCATTTTTTGAGGGAAATTAGTGTGTAAGATTTTTCATTTATATGGGACAAAATACTGATTACCAATTGATCACTAAGACATTATTCAAACCGTTTGCTCGTGACCAACCCATCTGTTATATGTACTGAGATGCTTCTTGGGTTGGCTTGGGGATATGCAGAAGGGAGACTAATAAAATGTTAGTATAGCTAAAACAAAAATGCAGGGCAAAAGGGGCCAGGTGTAGAAATTTTTACGCAATTCAATGATGTATTTACACTATCCACATGCTCACACCAGTCGTTGCACTTTCGGAGAGCCATTCAGCTGAAAACTACATGCTCATCCCATGTAGGAACTTTGCAATAATCACATTAGATTCAAAGCCATCCACAAGGAAGCACAACCAAGGTAGCCATCCTATTATTGATGATGATATCGAAGAGCCACTTTTGGCAAGTCAGAAATTAAACTTATTGTTCTACAATCTTTACACCTTTTTCTGACGGTAACTAGTCTAACAAAGTCTAGTAATTGGGGTTTTAGGGTGCATCAACAGCTATGATCATTTTGCACCACTGTCAAATCGCTCAAAACCTGCTACTGGTCTCAAACTGCTTGGTGAATATCTTGCTTATTTCAGGGGGTGAAGTTACCACCCCGCCAGCTATGAGCAATGCTGAGATGACGAATGAGCCCTTGGACTAGAGATTTTCTTGACTCTGTCCCATACCTGAGTGGGTGGGTTTCTATGGCTGATCGTAGAAAAGTAATAAAATCAGAGAGCCCTCTCGGCCTACTTCAGAGCCTTTTGAGCTTGTGCTCTCGGCCTTCAAAAAGAGGCCAGATTAGTTGCCGTGGAATTTTTTAAATAATATTCAATGCCCCTTTCTTCATCCAGATCACCTTGTCACATTCCTAGTTCCACCAAGAGACAGGTGCTCGATTTAGGTTACAGCAGGGATGAGGGACACTTTCGGCTGCTGCTGCTACGAGCAATGAAATTAGTGTCTCGACATTGTACAGTGCATCAAAACCAGCATCCTGTTTATAAGTAAAAAGGCACTTGAATAGTGACCAGTCAGCATGGCTGATTGGCCAGTTTTCCCTCCTGCAGAGATGATGAGCGGACATCTTCAGCTATGGAGCAAGATTTCTTGAGCATATAGAGAGATCTATAGCTAAGAATTCCCCATTGAAACTGTTTAAGTTTTTACATCAATATTCAATAAAAATAATTTAAAATCCTCAATAAAATTAAATAAAATCCAATCTCTCCTACTGCTTGGGATCATTGGCCCTCCCCATGAAGGATAATGGGCATTAAAAACACACATCAATATAAATGGCCAAAGTAGCTGAGAGACAAGGGTTTCTAAATTAAAATGTGCTATGGGTACACCCTGCGGCAGATAAATGTTACATTACGTTATCCTCTCAGGGATATACACTGAGACAGACACAACATGGAATGGAGAATTCAGTTGGACTCGGGAGGGGTAAAGGGCCTCACGAGTCGCCACTGCAACTCCACCCTTGGCTCATTGACCACTCATGTCATCCAGTCTAAAAGCAGTGCATCCCTTTAAAATACACTTTTCAGCTGCCTTGAAATGTGTCTCTTGCAGAGCTGCTAGAGGGATTAAAATCATAAAAATAAAACTGCCAACTCCTACTTGTGCTGATAAAAACCATTGGAGGTCCACTGCAAAATAAAATACATGATTTCAAATGCTAAAAAAATATAAATAAATGAATACATAAGTTTTTAAATTGTGGTAAGATGACTAATAATTTGAAGATTATCGCTTGAAGCCATATTTCCTCCTCCGCTCGCTTGCGAGGACCTCATTATCAGAGATAGAATGGTCCTCTTCAATAACCTCTGGCTTTCTTGGCCTTGCTAGAGGTGTCGGGGATGGTGGGTTTTCACACCCTTTTGGCGTGTCCCCCTTGATGGTTTTCGGTGGGCTTTTCTTTGAAGGGCCCGCCGGAGTAGGTGGCTTGTTGTCCACCTTACTCTTAGTCTCTTTGGTTCTTTTCATTTTTGGTGTACGCATGTCCACTGTGTTGTACTTCAGATCAAGTGTTTGCATGGCAATATTTCATTTTGGCGATGAGATAGACACAACAGAAGCAAAGGACTGGGAGAAAGTTGGGGCAATTAGTGCCCTGTATTTTCTCCTCGCTTCCTGGTATGGGACTTTTTCCAGCGTCTTTATCTTCATGACTTTCTTTCACTCTTTCATCTTCGAACAATCATGGGAGTACACTGGGCGTGCACCCTTGCAATTGACGCAACGAGGTTCCGAGTTGCACTCTTTACCCTTGTGTGTGTCCTTGCCCCAGTGCATGCAGGTGGCCTTGCCCTCACATTGCGACGCCAAGTGGCCGAAGCATTGGCACTGAAAACAATGTACTGGGTTTGGTATTTGATATGAATGGCTGAACTGGAACAGAATCACACCCAACACCTTGTCGGGGAGCCTGTCTTGCAAAAAGGTCAATATCACGGAGGTGCTGGTGATACTTTCTCCATTGTGCCTCATGGCTAATCGACGACAATCAATCACTCCCTGAGGAAACATTTCTCTCTTGATCTCAGTGACTTTCACATATAGGAGGTAATAATGGCTAATGACTCCCTGACAAGTGTTTAGAGTATGGTACACCTCCACCTTAATCGGAATGTCATGGAGCATTCCCATTGCCAATATTTTATTGCTCCATGTATCGTTCAGGGTCTCAATAAGCAGTGTACCATCCCTCAGTTTCTTCATGCTGTTAGGGTCACCAGGCACAATCTGCAAAAGCACTCTTCGTATAAGGAAAGGTGACACCTTTTCCAATGTCTCACCTTCCTTGGCAGATGACCATGATAAGGCACTGCTTGCATGCGGCATAACAATTTTCTCTGCAGCCCGCATCCGGACGGGATCTCTTGGGTGGTAGAAAGGCGTTTTCCTCCATTATAATAAATATTTTTTCCCTCAGCCTCCACGCCCACCATGGAGCCACACATTCAGCATGCCGCTCCGCTGAACCAGAGTGGTCGCCACGGCTAACTCGAGGGACATAGCACTTTAAGAGTGGTTGTCTGGTGGATCTTCGATACAAGGGCTCACCAAAACCCATACATCTCCGACCTCCCCACGGAGACCTCAACAACCTTGGCACTTGCCACCGAAGCAAAAATGCAAAGGAAGCTGATGGACCGGGAGTGGCAAGCTACCAGCTTCCCGTTAACACAGAATCTGGGGCCAAAGAGGGATATCGCATCACGGTCCATTGAGGGCATTTAAAACCCTGCTGTAAACCAGAAAGCTCATCCTCCAGGACCCTCTTCTCTCCCTTACAGTTCTCCAGGCATAACAAACACCTGGGCGGATCGCAGGCCACATGGTATGGCCGCAAACACAGTGGATCCACAGAACTGCACGGATGCATCCCTTGCTGGCTGGGGGTTTGTTTTTGGGGTTTTCTCCCTGCCCATTTAGTCACCTCTTATGACAAGCAGGGATATTGCAGGAGTATTCTCTATTCCCCTACACATAGGGATCTGACAAAGTCTTACAGCCTAATCCCTCCCTCATAAATGTTTCAAAATAGCCCATGAAAACCATTCCTTCCATATTTTCCAATACCATGATGTTCTGCTGAGACATAACCTATCCCCACAGCCTTATATAATTCCATTTCCTTTAATGCTTTCTATGAAGCTGTCAAGTATGCATAGAAATAAGCTATCCACATCAACATATTCTATTTTTATTTCCAAACTTGCTAGGCTAATTTTTACTATGGTAGTAGTAGTATTTAGGGGAGGCGACCGACAGCTCAGGTCATTTGCGCCATAGGGGATGGACAGGAAAGGATGAAGGGCAGAGAGAAACCCGGCATCGGCATTAGCCTACTCTTTACGAAAGGTGCCAAGGGGTCCACAGCTTAACATCCCATCCGACGGATGGCGTACTCACTCAAAAGTGCCCTCCACAAAGCACCTCAAGTAGGGATCGAGATACCTCTGAAAAATATTCAACACTGCTGGGATTTGAACCCGGGCCCTCTGGGTGGGAAGCCAGTACGTTAGCCCCTGCACCATCTCGATCCCATCTTTACTATGTTAGACCCACAAACATTGTCTAACATTGCACAATTAGAGTAATTAAAAAAGCAACAGTTTTTAAGGCTAAAGATGCTAATAACTAATGAATAAATAAATATACCCCATGCACAACATATATAATTACAAAATCTGGTAAAAGCAAATACAAATCTTTTGGGGGATTAAGTCAGCACTTGATGGTGAATTCTTAAAACAAGTGTCCACTTCATGAGAAGGTCATGGAAGAGAAATTTACATCAATAATACCAGTGCTCTAAGGAACAGCACTTCCATTGACTAAATAATAATAATAATAATACATTTATTTGTCAGGAGATTTGTTGCATATTCATACATACACAAATATAGGACACGTCTCTTAACATTGACACTCTGAACTTAAATATGCCTAACCTTTATGGGAATAATGTGTGAAGGGGTGTGTTCCACTGGTAGACCTGCATCCATGAGCTTCTTTCGAAGGTATTGAACATTTTCTTGGTGCAAGTGACGTAGGTAGCGTCCTTCATCTGACCTTAATATTTGAATAGATTGAAGGGCACCCGCTAGCACAGTAGGAGGCAAGGATGTTGTGAAAATGAAGCCTGCAGCATAACTGCGAATCATGTCCACAAGCGCTGATGTTCCAGCTATATAGCCACCGACATTGCCAAATGCTTTCCCTGGAAATAATTTGAATTTATATTGTTTAATATGAAATATTATTTTATGATGACAGGATTTAAAATCATAAATTGTTCTTCAGTCATCCTTTTATATTTAAAGAAAAATAGGAATGCTGTCTCATACACAGGCATTATAATAAAAAAGGCCAAACTATAGGATCACAGTTTTGACTGTGTCATTTATGGAACTGAAGAATTTGCTCAAATGCTCAATTAGAATCATGAGTATGTTTCCAGGTTTACTGAAAACTCTTACATGAACTAATTTCCCCCTAGTAATAACAGTCACTGCTTGACAATTACTCTCATTGAAACACAAGCCACTTGTAAGTAGGCAGTAAATCAAAGGAACTATCCAAAATGAACATTTTCGAGATTTTAAACTATCTGAAATCAATACAAACATTTTCTACCACATTAAGTAGGGCATTTCATGCTTTCACAAAATGAAGTCAGTTTCCAACATCACCCATGAATTATCCCGTGTATTACACAACATTCTACCATTTACAATTCCAAAATATGTCTCGGTGAACACCATGAAAATTAAATAAAAAATGTTGGGGATAATGCAACAATACAGAGTACGGTCACAATAATGTTTCATTTATTTAACAGAAAGAGAAGCTAACAAAAATAATACTGTATGTGAGTGGAGGAGACATGTATGAAATCCAAGTCCGAGAATGGAGGAGATATAAAAATCACTTTTTAATTAAATTGCTTTAAAATCAACAGCTGTTGAAACTTTCATGTAGATACGATGAAAGATTTGGAAGATACGCGCGCAATAATTATTTCACCATTGAATCCTACATTTTCCCCCATAATATGCCACATAATTTAAAAATAAATCATTAGCAATGTATCAAGATGAATATAATTAATATAAATGCAATTATCACATTTAATAAGATAAGCTATCATGAGTGTCATTTGAGAGTAAAATTACTGTTAATGACTTATCATTTGAATTTGACTGCCCAATTCTCCCTTCTGAAGTTACAATAAGTGGTAGGATAATTCAGGGGGTAGAACAGCCAGCTACAAACCAGAGAGTCTGGGTACAAATCTGAATAAAACCTAAAGGCAACCCTAACTATAGCCAAGCTGTATTGCGACTTTCTGGGGACCAGTAATTGCAGGGAAATCACAGGTGGCACACGGCACGCCCACTCTTAATACACGAATTTCACATGACAGAGGTCTTAGCACTAGGCCAAGGTTGAAGAATGTGAACGAATGCCAAGACAGAAACACCTGTTTATAAAAATGTGTGCTTATATGAGATTGAAGCTGCATGCAAAGAATGTGACATCTCACACAACAGGGCAGAAAATATTCTAGACCAATCGAACACATCATTGCATTATTCTTATATTCTGCTGAAGGAAGAGAGAGCATTTGAAAGGGTTTCAGGTTCAAAAGCCAGCATCCCACAATGGTGTAGCTCTAAATTTCATTGACACCAATATAGTTTCCATCAATAGTAACCCGTGAAATCAGTGCTGACACCAAAGAAGCACAACCATATTTCGAGAGAGAGAGAGAGAGATGAACAACTGAAACAGTATGAACGATACCTCCTTCTAAATATAAAATAATCAGTTTTCACATTTTGGTCGAATATCCACCTACTTCCGTGGCATGAAAATTGGTAGAATTGGGAGTGTTTCAACATTTGGATGGAGAATTCCAAAAAAAAAAATAATTACTATGAAAACATTAAATGCACTGCTACAAACCATGATGTCAGAGGAGCTCTGTCAAAGAAGAACTTACCCAATGTTCCAGATATTATGTCCATTTCATGTAACAGCCCTTCCCGTTCACCTATGCCAGCACCATGCTCTCCATACAGACCCACCGCATGGACTTCATCAACAAACGTCAAAGCACCATGCTTATGAGCAATGGTGCACAATTCCTCTAAGGGACAGACTGCCCCAGTCATTGAATGCACTGTTTCAAAAGCCACTATTTTTGGCACACTATAGTCAAATTTACTAAGAAGTTCACTCAAATGTCCCGGATCATTGTGCCGGAAAATGAACTTGGGAGCTCTGCTGTTTCTGATACCCTGGATCATCGAGGCATGATTCCCAGAATCAGAGAATATATGGCATCCTGCAAAATAAGATCCCTGCCATGAGTTACAAAAACTTGAGCCAACCTTCCATGATCAACAAGCATTCAAATGAAGCCTTTACCCACCTGGAATTGCTTGTGCTAGAGTAAAAAGGGTTGAATCGTTGGCAACAAAGCAAGAAGTGAACAAGAGTGCCGACTCCTTATGGTGCAAAGATGCCAATTCCTTTTCCAGTTTTTCGTGGTACATTGAATTCCCAGAGATGTTTCTGGTTCCACCGGCACCAGCTCCATACAAGTCCAGGGCTTGCCTTCAATTGGAATAAGAGACTAAGGCATCAAAAAAAAGAGAGAAATTTATGTCTCTGGTATAGATGCAAGTGATTGGAATGCATCAACACATACCTCACGGCTTCTTTCACTTTTGGATGACAAGACATGCCTAAGTAATCATTCGAACACCAAACAGTTATTGGCTGTTGGCCCCAACTGTATTCCAATGCAGCTGGGAAATTATTTGCAAGGCGGTTAACTTTCTTGAACACTCTGTATGAATGATCCTTTTTCTTCTTGCTTATTTGCTCATTAAAAAACTCATCATAGCCAAAATTTTCATCTGCAAAACAAATGGAATATGTTCATTAAAGTTTAACATAAATTTACTATCTAAAATGAATGAATTTTGATTGGATATTATCTACTTTATCAGACAGAGGATGATAAAATGCTTCTAAAGTACACAGTTATGACAAATTCATACGAAAGAACTACAATATGCAATTACATATAATTAAAGAAAATATGATAAGAGAAGCATTATCATTCTGCATCATCAACTAAATATTTCCCCAAGGCAGCTCAAATGTCAAAGTAATGAATAAAATTATAAAATGAGTTTTACCCTCACCAAAGGAAGTAATGTGCCCATCTACAGGTCAAAGAATATTACACCAATGCATTTTAAGGCTGCAGCCAAATGGGAGGATCCTACCCAACTTGTTAGTTACCACACTCAAAATTTCTTATGCATTTACACATTGTCACTTATGCATCAGGTATTGGAAATGTTGCATTCATACTTTGGATTATTAAGGGAAACCAATTACTATGGTTATTTAATATAAACTTAAATTTTAAATTTCACCAAGATTTCTATATTTCATTCAATTATAAAATTATAATTTTCTTGCAGTAAATTTTTAAGGCTTCTATTATAAATCTTTGAGAGAATTTTTTTTTAAACATAACATCTCACACGGAACGAAACCTCAAAATGGCAATTCAATGGAGAAACATGGTCAGTAAAGTTCAGTCATGTAAGGAAGGGTTGGAGTAGAAGTTATCAGTAATAAGTGATTATCTGGCTGAGGAAATTTGAGGAAATTATGAGGGAGAAATCAAGAGCAAGAGGAAGGCACCAACACACTCAAAGACCGATGAAAAGTTCAGAGAATCAACGAGTCACACCTAATTCATGGCCCAATATGAGGCCAGAGTCAGCCATTGGCCAAATTGAGACCAGAGTGAATCAAAGCCCGACAGGTTTTGGCACTAGAAAACTGTTATGAAACAATATTTTACCAATATTATTATTATCATTTGGTTGAGTAGGGTTTTGGATGGGCATAGCCTACACAATTTTACAGACATGCATTTACTTGCTTCTCCAAACAAAAAAACAAACTGGTATCGGACACTAGAGTATGCCCCTATTCAAATCTGCATATTTCCTCCCTAACTTCTTTCAATCAACCACATCTTTCCTATTTCATTCCCTTATTTGCGTGCACAATGCTCTCCCTCATTCGGATTTCTTGCAACAGTCCCTTCTCCTCCCCCATCATGCCTAGCACATCCCCATTTGTTTTCATTTCTGTCCCTATCTTTCTCCAAACCCACATTTCAAAAGCCTCCAATCTAAATCTATCAACCTCTTTCAGTGACCATGTTTCTGCACTACACACAACTATGCTCCTCATCTAAGTTTTATCGAGCCTTTTCTTAACATCCTTACACCATACATGCACCACACAACGTCCATATCATCAATTCCCTCCTCCTTGCTTCTTTGCCTAACGTAATTCTTCTTTTTTATGTCCTGACACATTTCACCATTTAGGTGCAAAACACTTTTGAGATGTGAGGCATATTTGAAAAGTAAGACCTGTTTTATTATAATTAAATGTTGGTGAATCAAAACAAAGTTGTACACATGCAGCTCCATCTGTATTCAAAGCCCCTTAAGGTAATGTTCCGACTTAGTAGTTATTTGCCTGTCTGCTTATGCAGATAACAATGTTCATGAAAATCATTTGTCCCAACAGTTGTGCAGTGCCTGCCGTGATTCGATATTTGTGTGCCAAACGATCATCAGCATCCCAAATTTATTGGGAGCTGTGCCTAGTTTATAGAAGCTTTGAAATGAGTGAATGAAATATAAGCAAACAGTGTCCAGACTTCATAAACATGGTAAACATGATAAAGTATCCAGACATGATAAAGTATCCAGACCAATGAATTCATTCAACAAGTGGAGCAAGAACTATGATCTGATTGACATTTGATAATTAGTGCTCTGGTTGATAAATTTCTTCCTCTTGGATTCACCACTATATACATGGCTGTTACAGAGAAGCTTGGATATCACAATTTGTGTATAAGAATGATGAGTGGACAAGCATTTTTGGACTGCTTTTGATCTTTTTAATCACCAACCCAACAGTCATGGGGGGTTAATCAAATGATGGTGCCCAATACTGTTTGCTTAAGGATGCCATTATGGCCTCGGCTAAGTGAAATGGCATCAGAAGCTATTCTGTAAAAGTTGCTGATGCCATTTGAGTGTCGGGCTCCTGAACCCATGACATTATGGCATTGCTGAAATAGCATCGATAAATACATAGCTTTGTGGCAGTCATTTGTCAAATTTCTCATACAAAGCAGTGCAAAAATCAGAATTTAGGGAGGTAATGCAGCTAATTTTAATTCACATGCTAAAGAATTTAAAAATACGAGTTTTAATACTTTTAAAGAGAAGGCTACCGGATCAATCAAGCTGTTTCATGGCGTCTGACAAATATTTTGTCTGTTGTTTATGAGTTTTCTATGAATATTGAAGACTGTGATAGAGGGGGAATGTTGGGTATGCGAGGAGAGGGCAAGAAATGGATTGGGATGTAAGATGAAATGAAAGAGGTATGTGTTATTGAAGAGGGGCTCATTGTGGTGTCGGACGTAAGGCTATTTTGGTAGAATAGGCAAGTTAATGGGCATCATTGCACTCTTATCTAGGCTGTACCCATCCAAAACCCTACCTGTACCTTTGGATGATCATTAATAATAATGATCGTAACACACTGTATAACTAACTATATACATCTGTCAGCAATTCGAGGCACACCTCAGACTTCACCAATCCACAACTTAAAACTCGTAAATGGACATAATAAAGAATTTTCAAAGCACATGCCAAATTGCAACATTATCACTAAATAAGATTAATTGACATACCATAATTAAACACAAAGTTTGTATTATTGGAGTAAATATTGCTACACAACGTAATTATTTGATATTTTTGCAGAATAAATTTGAATTCAATTATTGTTTGATAAATTTAACAAAGCTACTTTTGCTTAAACTATAATTTATGGTTGAAAATATCTTCTTGTTAATTGTTGGACAGAAATTTCTTGTCATGAAGCCAGTCATTAACTTTTAAAATGGTGATGATAATATGTTTATTGCTCTCTGATCATGTAGGTGAGGGAGTCGTCAAACACAAGTAAAAGTACAAAATACAAGTACATTTCTACACAATGAACATGCTTGAAAAGAACATATGCATTAGAGTAGGCATCAAAAACACAATGCACTACGACTGCTTGTAATTTAAAAATCCATTCCACGAATAATAACACTTCACTGGAGGGAGGTTCTTGAGTTTCAATTTGAAAGAAAATTACTATATTTTATGTTTGTCTTTAGTTAATTTTACTTTCTAAAGCAATTCCATATTTAAGTCTCATTTATTGTGACATAAGTGATGTTTGCAGAGGCAAATGAATAAGCACAGCCATTGATTGATAATACTTTACAAAATAGTACCAAAGATTACTTGTTTTGTAATTTCATATCAGACTGTAATACCTAACGCAAGCTATCCATGATATAAAAATGATAATTATAAATGAGGTGAATATGAGTTATATTACTTTAAAAAGTGAACCAACGAATATGTAAATTAAATATTCAGTGAACATAATAATCCACATCTGCTGTTTTTCAATTACAGGCAACTATCATCTCAACTGTTAGCATTGATGGAAAGACAATGTTTTTCTTTTTTCAACCTTCCATCAACTTGGATTGCCACACAGAAGGCATTAACTTCACTCTTCCCCTATTCTCCCATGCCTACAGAACCGAATCGGTGGCAACCAATTCCATTGGCCAATTCTATCGCTGGGCACTTTTATGGAATAATTTCAGAAGCCATTGTTGGATGCCGTTTGAAGAATAGCATCAGGCGACTTACAAGTTAGGGAGTAACCTCCCTGACTTTGCACCTAGTGACTAACTCCTCTTCTTGCACCTAAAACAGTGGCTTGAAGGACATTGGTTTGAAGAAAACGAGGAACTCAGGCCGTTTTCAACAGGTTCAAATCCAAGGCAGCAAACTTCTATGCTGTGAGATTAAGGAAGCTGGTGCAGCATTACAAAAATGTGCATAGAAGTAAACGGCGATTATGTGTAAAAGTGAAGTAGTTTTGTAGGAATTTACAACATCAAAAAAAAAAAACCTTTTCCAACAATTATTTTTTTCACCAAACAGACATAAATTAAAATATAATATTTGTAGGTAAACTGTTACACCTACCCTAGTTTATGAGCTCCTATTAATACTTAGCTATTTTTTCCTCAAAAACTGCATAACCTGTCTAGTTTAAATTTATTCTCATCCTATTTCACTGACTGACAATCAATTTCACAGAGTTTCTGACGCACTGAGCATTGCTTGTAACCATTTGGCTGACTGGCAAACTAAAGCTTGAGAACATCAGCAAACCTGATTCCATGAATCGTCATATTTGTACTTGATTTGAAAATTCTAGAACTTAACTGAGCCTACAAGGGGATTATTTTGTTAAATTGTTGTACATTAGACTGGCACATGCCAGAGAAATACTCCAAGTTTGATAGTGTGAACTTTATTTGAAATAGTTGTGCACTCAAACTCTTGAAGTGAAATTTCCTAAGTGAAGAATCACCTGCATGCACATGAATTTCACATGAGAGGTCTTCTGGACTTAAATCCCTTAACAACATGTTGAGTGAATGAGTATTCAATAGTCACGACGTCAGAGACATTATCATCCCTCATTTTCTATCAGCTATGACCACTACCAATTTCTCAAATGTACTAAAACAGTAGTGGAAAACTTGATCCCAAAAATTGACTGCATCAGGTGATTAAGAAAAATGATTCCAGGCTTGGTTGTTGACCAGAATAACTTCCGATGCATTTTCGGATGACGTTTGAAGAATGGCATTGGGCAACTTACAAGTCAGGGAATACCCCCCTGACTTTGCACCAAGCAACTATTTTTCCTTCTTGCACTTGAAGTAATAACATTTCAATGATCAAACCCAACAAATTGAATAATTACATTCTCTCTATTCATTGGAGTACTTTTAGTAGGATTATATTATGAATGAGCTCAAGGAGCTATAGAGTGATCAAATTAATAGGACCATAGTGAATAATAACTTTTGATTTGCAATCAAAAGGGATTGAATAATCATTCAGCCTCCCATGATGGGTAAACAATAATTCCACACAGCTAGGATGAATTTATCATTTACCTCTACACTGGACTCGTTATCCTCAGGGGCACTTGAGACAATACATGAAACATTATGCTTTAACCCAAAGTGAACAATATTACCTCATTAGTTTAAGCAGGGCTCATTCAAATGGGAGAAAGGATAGTGATGAAACAGAGACTTCTGTGAGAGTTGGAAATGCCACAGGGGTAAAAACAAACAGATCGGATTTGGTGTGGTGGCTATCGTACTGGCTTCCCACCCTGAGGGCACGGGTTCAAATCCCGGCGGTGTTGAATATTTTTTAGAGGTATCTCGATCCCTACTTGAGGTGCTTTGTGGAGGGCACTTTGAGTGAGTACGCAGTCTGTCGTATGGGATGTTAAGCTGCGGACCCCTTGGCGCCTTTTGTAAAGAGTAGGCTAATGTCGACGCCGGGTTTCTCTCTACCCCTCATCCTTCCCTGTCCATCCCCTATGCCGCCAATGATCTCAGCAGTCATTCGCCTTCCCTAAATACTACTACTAACTTTGGCCAAGCAGAAACACACCAAAATTTTCAATTTCTAAATGCCACTGACAAAGTTTTGTCACATAACATCAAAATCTCACACAATAATATGATGTCAGCAGCATCATCATAATTACTAACTTTGCCCACAAAACCACCCAAATGTAAATAGATAAAGAACGTACTACGGCCGAGTGCATGGAAAGAAAGTAAAACCCAAAGCCGTACACTTAAGGGCACTTATAGGTGGAATATAGAAGGGGGTGGGAAAGTTATTGTTTGGCGGGAAGCCAGAGGCCAGTGACCCGTCACTCAAACAAATGAAATTTAAAATAAATAGTTCTACCAATTACTCCCTTGATCAGGTATTTGCACACCAAATTGACCTTCACAAGTCGCAACCACACACACACGCAGGGTTTACGGGGCGGGAAGCCCGACGCCAGTGACCCGTCACTCAGACAAATGAAAAAATAAAATAAATAGTTCAGACAATTACTCCCTTGATCAGGTATTTGCACCACAAATTGACCTTCACAAGTCGCAACCACACACACACGCAGGGTTTACGGGGCGGGAAGCCCGACGCCAGTGACCCGTCACTCAGACAAATGAAAAAATAAATTAAAATTATATAACACTTACTCCCTCGCTCAGGTATTTGCAAACAAATTGACCTTCGCAAGTCACAAACACTCACACACACAGGGTTTACGGGGTTGGAAACCCGGCGCCAGTGACCCGTCACTCAAACTCGGACGACACAAAAGTACAGTGCTGGAGGGGAAAGTGCCGAAAAACCTGACACCAGGTGTTTCGCCTGCTAAGCAGGCCTCTTCAGAGAAGAATCCTGGAGTGTTCCAATCCCGGATACCATAACATTTGTGGCGGAGTGGCTCCAGTCTAAGAACATTTCCCCGGTAGAAATTAGAGAATACATCCTCCTGACCAACCTTGTTATGAGTAACAACTATTTCTCCTTCAACAATTCCTTTTACCAACAAGACTTCGGCACCACGATGGGAAATTCCCTTTCTCCATTTCTAGCAAACCTGTTCATGTCCCGCTTTGAAGAGCAATGTCAAAGAAAATTTACCTACTTCCCAAAAGTTTGGTTTAGATATGTGGATGACATATTTGCAGTCTTTGATACCAACTCATGCTCTTTAGAAGCATTTCAAAACCAACTTAACAGCCAATACCCCTCAATCAAGTTCACGGTCGAATCTGAAATAGATCGGTCCCTCCCCTTTCTTGATCTTAAGATATCCAGAACCCCCTCCAACCACCTCTCATTCAACATCTACAGGAAACCAACCCACACCAACAATTACATACACGAATCTTCTTTCGATCACAAAACACACAAATTCGCTGCCTACCACTCCCTAGTACATAGGCTCCTCAATGTACCTTTGTCCAAAGTGGATTTCATAACAGAATTAAAACACATAAAACACACGGCTGTGGTGAACGGCTACTCAGAAAAGCTCATTGATAACATCTTAAAAAAACACAGGAACAAAAGACATCTCCAAAATAACACCACACTGTATACACCAGGTGACAAGAAATTTGTCAAACTACCTCACCACCCACAACTAACAAAAGGTCTTCCTTCTATCTTCAAAAAAATCAATTACACACCCACATTTGTTAGTCAAACTAAACTGAAACACCTATTTGTTAATCCAAAAGATCCTATTGATACCCTAGACAAATCTGGAATTTACAAAATCTCCTGCCCACATTGTGACCTTTCTTACATCGGGCAAACTCGCAGAAATATTCGCACACGCTTTAAAGAACACGCTGCATGTTACAGACTGGGAAATTTCAACAAATCATCCGTCGCCCAACACATACACGAAAACTCACACAACATCACAATTGAAGACCTACAGCTATTGAAACATGTGCCTAATCACCTACTCGACCATTACGAAAGTCTGTACATTAACAAAACAAAAGAAAAACTCATGAACAGTGACAAAGGCCCAATATCGTCATCCTTGTTTTCAATCTCCCTTCCGGAATCATGACCGTCCCTTCCCCAACGGTCAAACGACCACCCCCCCCCCCCCTTCGACCTTCAAATTTCCCAAGAATTGTACCTTCTCCTGTTGGCCCCTCGCCCACCCACCCGTGCTTCCCCTCCTTCCCCCCCCCATAACCTTCCCCCGTCCGTTACCATGCCCCCCCTCCCCTACTTAACTGTTACTTACATATTTTGGCTCCGACTAATCATTCTTCTCTGAAGAGGCCTGCTTAGCAGGCGAAACACCTGGTGTCCAGATTCTTCTCTGAAGAGGCCTGCTTAGCAGGCGAAACACCTGGTGTCAGGTTTTTCGGCACTTTCCCCTCCAGCACTGTACTTTTGTGTCGTCCGAGTTTGAGTGACGGGTCACTGGCGCCGGGTTTCCAACCCCGTAAACCCTGTGTGTGTGAGTGTTTGTGACTTGCGAAGGTCAATTTGTTTGCAAATACCTGAGCGAGGGAGTAAGTGTTATATAATTTTAATTTATTTTTTCATTTGTCTAAGTGACGGGTCACTGGCGTCGGGCTTCCCACCCCGTAAACCCTGCGTGTGTGTGTGGTTGCGACTTGTGAAGGTCAATTTGTGGTGCAAATACCTGATCAAGGGAGTAATTGTCTGAACTATTTATTTTATTTTTTCATTTGTCTGAGTGACGGGTCACTGGCGTCGGGCTTCCCGCCCCGTAAACCCTGCGTGTGTGTGTGGTTGCGACTTGTGAAGGTCAATTTGGTGTGCAAATACCTGATCAAGGGAGTAATTGGTAGAACTATTTATTTTAAATTTCATTTGTTTGAGTGACGGGTCACTGGCCTCTGGCTTCCCGCCAAACAATAACTTTCCCACCCCCTTCTATATTCCACCTATAAGTGCCCTTAAGTGTACGGCTTTGGGTTTTACTTTCTTTCCACCCAAATGTAGCTATCTACTAGTATGTACCACTGCATATGTGCTGCACTGCTCTATTCTATGCCATTGTCAGCTACACAAATGTAGCCAGCCACCATTAGTGCACCACTACATATCCCTGGAATTTAGCTTCCCCACTGATTTTCCATCAGGTCAAATTCTGACAAGCAATTAAATAATTATGCAAGCTGCTAACACATTTAAAACTGCAAATATTGTGTGCAAAATTCAAATATGTCACAATACATAATCTAATGAAAATATGTAATTAAGCTAGGATTTAACATAAATCTTCTGTTACAAAATAAATAATCAGCTGCTATTTAATTTTGATGAGATCATTAGATATTGTAAATGCACGGGAAAACCTCATTAGTTCACATTTCAAAGGACTGAAAAAAGTGAAAACATTCAGGTTCATCATAGAAGATTTTTTGACAGTTCTTGCAAGTCCATTAACATTTTATCCAGTAAAATTTTGAAGGCATTTTATTTTTCCATTAAGATACTGAGAAAATTTGACTAGGCTTGTTTAAAATTTGACTTTTTCCTAGATTTAGGAAGAGGGCACTTGATGCTGCAAGCAGTTAGTAACAAAAATCACAAAAATTAATGCCTATTCATGGGCAAAAATCCACAAGCTGCCGACTTCTGTTTGGTAATCCAAAGACATTGCAGGGGATGCCACAATAAAAACTTTTAACAGAGCCACCCACTAATGCACATCACAATGCAAAACCTTCCAAGTGTGAGAATAATTCATCTTGACCAGATGTCTGGCCGAGTGCTTTAGCCAGTTTAGTTACCGAGGCATGAAATTTTGGATTGTAAGAGGATGCCTCCATAGCTTAACTAGTTAAAGCATTTGGCCAGATTTTGAGGGATCCAGGTTCGAATCCCGGCTAATGCAAATGATTTTTACACCTGGAAATGATTGGATTGTTCTTTTCACTAGTCTCCAAAGCCCAAAAGCAGTAAACCAGGGCAGATCTTAAGAGCTCTCTTCCTCTTGCCAGGGAGCCTTAAATTCCGTGGAATGACTGCTAGAAGTATTCACCAGAAGCTTCATAAACTTCATAACAATTTTGTGAGTCTGGCATTTTGTCTGAGCCACTGGTGATAAAAACATTACTATGCTAAAGTAAACAAAGTTCTCTGTTGCAAAAAAATGTTGAGCTAATGTTGTAAAATACTTTGCTCTAAGTACACATCACAAGTTGGGAGAATATTGTTTTTTGGAAAAATTCCTCAATAAAATGTATTTTTGCAAGTCATGGTTGAAAATTTTGACTGAATGTCACTTTTGACGTACTTCCATTTAAACATTTAAAAAAAACTGCGAATATCTATGCCTTTTTCATTTTGCACCTACCTGAAAACCAAGGCAAGTTTCGGCCAATTTTACCTGAACACTGCTCTGAGTATTGACTTACACATAATTACATATCCTGCGGAATTGAAATGACAAGGTTTTACCGAGCACTTATTTCATTATAAGTACATAAAATATGCTATCAGCTGCCAGCTTAGCCTTACGCTGCATAAGGTATACATAACCCTAACATGTACCTTTTCTGAGTTCTACCCAAAGAGCTACATAGATTTGGCCTTAGTAAAACAATAAAAAATTGACAATTAATAAATAATTGATAGAATGACAACCCAGAAAAAATTGCAGTATTTTTCATGCTCTGCTGATTATAGAGGCCTTTCATTTGGTATATATAACTGATTTTATGGAATTTTGTCCAACAAGGAGCTTGATAGAATAATATGTATCACTGGCTAGCTACCAATAAAGTCTAGGTGGTTATATTTCCTGAGGAAGTTCAATGTTTTCACCTTATAACACAAATTGGATGGGGTATCGGGATGGAGCAGTGGCTAACATACTGGCTTCCCAACGAGATGGCCCAAATCCTGGAGATGGCAAATATTTTTCAGTGCTATCCCGATCCCTACTTGAAGTGCTTTGTGGAGAGTACTTTGAGTGAGTACACCGTCCATCGGATGGAACGTTAAACTGTGCACCCCTAGGAACCTTACGTTTCGAGTAGGCTAATGCCGATGCTCGGTTTCTCCCCACTCTTCCTCCTTTCCCATCCATCCCTAATGGCACAAATGACCTCAGCTGTCAGTCGCCTCCCCTAAAGCTACTACTTCTACTGATACTACAACTACAAATTGGATAAACTACATGAATGAATTAATAAAAGATTCACACAATTCAAGCTACTATTAGTTAATTGTATTTATGACTAGCTACTTGAAAGTGAGCAAGCATGGTTTATGATCATTAGTCAAAATTACAAATAATAATTCATGACAGTAATCTGGAAAACTTGCCAACACAATAAAATAATGCACATGCTTTCAAAATGAAGTCGATATCCCACCACTTGTCTTTGCCTGTGTCTCCACCATTTCCACCAGAGGATGAGGATTTAACTCTACCACACTCTCCGAATATTCATCGAGAGAATCATTCCCCTTCTTCCGTTCTGTATAAACAAAATTCTTTGTGAAATTTCACCAGAGAAGTGGTTAATTACCACTGAAGGATTCAAGAGCCACCAACAGCAGTCAATGACTCATATATTCCAATTATCTAAGAGCATTTTCAATATTTTCCTTACCAGATTTTGCTTGGGGGCTAAGGTCAATGATATCATCCGTCATTTCTTTGCTGGCTTCTTTCACTGCAGGCTTGGCATCAGCAAGGAAAGGGCATTTCCTCACGCTCTCCAAGACTGCAAAGAGTGGAAAAGGGGGAAGAAACACAAATCAGTGATTGCTGAGAGCAGAGGGGGGGAGGGAGGGAGGCGATCTCAAGTAATGGCCGAGTGAATGAGCGCATGCCCGGCTTCAAACTCCCCATCGCCCATCTCTCTACAAGATGTCACTTCTGATACAAAAGGCAGAAAGCCACCTGAAGTGCACTCCATACAATGCCATGGCTAGGCAATACCTTTTCATGTGATAATCAAGAATGCTTGCTGAAACTGCCGTAAGGTCTGGAAAAATTATCCCTCAAATCCTTCCCTAACCAGGCCACATGGAACTACTACTAGTCGAAAAAAATTACTCAGTTAACAATATTTCAAGGATGGGAAAATTTCCAATAGTTAAGGCATTAAATTGTAACAACATGCAAAGGTTTTTCAGAATAATTGCACAAATTTTGTTTGAAAACCGCTCTGTCAACATTTCAAAGAAAACACTAATTCCACATCATGAGATAATTATAATTACAGGCCACATAATCACCTTGGCCATATCATCATCTACTTCAAGCAACGGATTCACAGAGGTACTAAGTCTTTATGCCAAAAGGAGTGAAATAGATTTTGCCACAGATGTGGCAAAATCCATTTCATCCACTTTGCCCCTTTCGCTATGAGATCTGAAAGGAGAGAGAGGCGGGGAATTTCAATTATCCTGAACCCAAACATCAAATAAAGGGGGCAGTGAATGCAATGAATGCATATAACTTTGCATTTGAAATGCCAAGTTTATTTATGCTACATTAAAGTTAATTAACTAGTTAAACATGAAATATCAATGGCTAGGTAACCAATAGTAATATTATTATAGAGAGGTCATGCCATAGTAAAGCACACTATCGTAAGAATTCTGAACACACTGATCCGATGCGTGCCAAAACCATGATCATTTTCCTTTGTACCCAACAAATGGCAGCTGATTTATAGCTAGAATTTCGCAATGCCCTAGTTGCAGTTGGGCAGCATGGTTATTCCCTACTTCTGAGAATACAAACTAGGATTAGAGCATTGTGTTGCATAACATAAATGGACATGTACATATTCAATATAAATAATGGAGATGGAGAAAGTTTTCATAATGAGGAAACAAAATGTTTATTTTCCAGTGAATCCAAAAATGTCAATTTTGTTGCATAAATTTGGTGGCAATGCTGATGGAGTGTTGGCGTAACCTATTGCTAAGCATTGTGTTTACTTTTATTTACTAGCAATGATTATTTTTAAAGGGCTCCACTAAGCAATTAAAATTACTTTAGTTTCTGATTTGAACCGAGCGGCCTTAATAGAACTTAAAATGGGAGATATGACGATGCTGGCAGAGTTCTTTTATAAGGCTTATGAAACTTTCAGAATCATCTTCAAGCTAAAATGATTATTGCACCCATTTTGATGTACTACATGAATGTAAACAATGGCTGCTATGCTCATCATACAATATCATCTTTCTATATTACACATGCAAGTGTATTCTAAGTATGTTGGTGTGAAAATGGTATGCATTGCAATGAAAACAACATTTCTGTTGATTGACTGATGAGGACTGCTCACAGCTTAAAACCAAAATTTTATGTTCATCATTTTTTAATTGCAGTAGGTAATCTTTTGGGGGGTTCTCAAATGGTTTTTGAGTAACACTATGAAACAAAATTGTATTCATAAACTTTGTGCAGCCATATGTTGCGCTTTGAAATCAGAGGACCAAAGGGCCAAGGATGGGTAAAATTCCACTCTTGACCACTGGATATCCCCACCTCCTTGCATTTATCATTAACAAGAAGAGTATGCACTTCGAGGTGAACAATAACCTCTCATTTGCATGTTTTTCATGCCCTTTGTCATTAGTTTGATTCATAATTTTTCATTTACACTAACATCAAGCCAAAAATGAATTTTTTTACGATGAAGAAAACTAGCAACCATTAGGATTCACTTTATAAGACCATATATTAATCAGACATTATAGAAATGTTGGCTAATGATTTTTAACTCTCAATTTATAAGTTTAACTCTAAATAAAATGTTACCCAAATGAATGTTCTGATTACTAACTTCCACCCTTGACCTAACACCCTGCATTATTACAATGTTGAACAGATCAGGTCAAAGGAGGAAATGGTAATTAATGCCATTGACTAGTTTTAGAAAAAAATTATCTAACTGTATGTGTTGCATATAGCTCGTACACTGGGAATGTCTGAGGAATATGTATTCCCTTGCTTGCATTACTTTGACTATTGGTGAGCCCTTCATCAAATGTCATGTCACAATTTTCTCAGCCAACTTTTCAGACG
The DNA here is from genome assembly GCF_022747635.1 of Hetaerina americana. Lineage (NCBI taxonomy): Eukaryota > Metazoa > Arthropoda > Insecta > Odonata > Calopterygidae > Hetaerina > Hetaerina americana. The sequence continues at coordinate 138,516 of NW_027286719.1, read as the reverse complement.
TTCATAGCTGGAGATTTTGGGGTTTGTTTCAAGCAAATGGCTTGAAATAAATTAAAAAGTCATACCCTAACATTAATCCGCAAAAATATTTGGGGAAATTGTTCATAGCATGAGAGAATATTATTCTAATTTAGACGGGAAAGTTTAAAATTAAATTTATGGAAATTATTTTTATGTTTACATTTTTGAAGGATCTCTACATGAAAACATGAAGTGTCACAGCACTTTGTGCGGCACAACTAAGTAAGAGTATGATTTACAGCACACTTTTTGATGCTCGGCGAAAATTCCGAGAAACTGCGGGAGATGCCACGACTGTAACTTTTAACAGAGTCATCTGCTAACTCTGCATTTCCTGGTTAAAAATCTTGGGGTTTTGCTTTACCAGTGTGACAGCCTCGAGCTTTGGAGTGCACTGCTGCATTGCTATGAAAATGCTTGCTGTTTACGCCATCATGATGAAAAAGCAATGTGGCAGTGACGAAAAAGAGCTTGGGGTATTTTGCAAATTCAACAATCAAAAGTAATTTGAGGAAAATAACACAAAGTCTTTTCTCTAAAGTAGGTTGAGTTTATCTGATTTGAAAAGTCTCGGTCTATTGATAACTGGCAGAAAAATTCTGGGGATGGTTCCCAATGCATGACCGAGTATAAGTATGACTACAAGTTAGAGGAAAAATGAAAATATATCTAAGGATAATTAGTTACATTCATAGTATTGAAAATGCAACTTTACCCTAAAAAATCAAAGCATTGCAGCACTTTGTATCACACAGTTTAAACTATGATTTTACTATGTAGCCATTGAAATCTTTGGAGGGTGTTTTCCAGGAGTGGGAGACTGAATCGTAGAAGTGTTATGCAGTGTACCAAAGCAGTTCAGCCGCAGTAAAATCATGCGGGATACCTGTCAGAAACTTTAATTCTTAATTGCATTTTCCTGCTCTGGTAATTTATCAGTCAATTAATTCTAAAAAAAATAAGTATTGTCCATCATTAAGGGGAACACTTACAGATTTACCATCTAGGCTCTTCATTCATCTTGATTAAGGCAATAAATAATTTTAGGAAACAACCCCAGCCTTCCACAAAGCTTGGGTGAGTGAGGCAATGAATGTGGGAAATGTACATGCTACAAAACTGCGAGCTACTGAGGTGAGATTTTGAGATGGCCAAACTTGCATTTACAAGGAACTTATATTTGCAAGGAGTCATTGGCTAAATGATGGACCATTTCAACTGTCAGTTTTGAAGAAAATTCTCTGCCAGATAGAAAGTATAAGAAATGAATCACTCTTCCCTATTCCGATAGACTAATAAATTGTTTTATGCCTGGATTGGAATTTTTCCGACAGAATTTCAAGAACCAGTTAGGCCAAGACAAAATTGATCATTTCTAACAATATTAAAATTCCAACATGCTACCACTATTGGTTGACGTTTTAAACTAACAAAATCAATGTATAGTACTCAATAAGCCCACATTAAATTATCTCTGAGCTTATGTACTCTGGGATGGCAAAGTTCTGGGCCACATTTGGACTTACCAGGTGCATTGGCATCTGCTGGAGCGGCAGTTCCGACCAAACGAGACATTATGGGGCAGTACTCTCCATAAGTTTTTATCAAATGTGCTCCATAATTTCTCACATAGGCACTTGAGAGTCTGGTTAGAAAAGGGCACGGCATTGTGTCTGCACCTCCAAGGACTTGAAGAACTGAAGAAAACACATTGCAGAAAAATTAAGCATATTTGCAATGTAACTTAGATGAAAACTAAAATAATTTCAAGAAAGTTCATTGAATATCTTAGATATATTCAAAGTTTAAACAAGGAGTAATACATCTTCATTACCACAATGCACACACAAAAACACCACGGTATCATTCACACTCCATTGGTCAATTAAAACCTTGATTGAAAATAAAACCCAAAAAAGGCTAAATAGATGCTCCAATCCTTAAACTTAGTTCAGGATTATATCTGCTTAAAATTGCTTTTTCATCTACTACACAACTCAGCTAATTTCAACCTTGTCAGATTTTTAAGCTGAGGCCCGTGAATGAAGGAATGGTATGGAGAATATGTTTTGTGTAACTGCTCCTTGCACCAATATTAGTACACAAATTTATTCATTCTCCATGATACAGTTTGGCTAGTTTCGCAACATTCATGAATCTGAATAAAAAAGTAAATACATGCACAAATATGACAATCCAATAGGAAAGTTTTTGCAAAATATTTTCACTACAACAAACTTTCAATGACTTCAAGCATACATTTTACCATCTAGTAATGCTAAAATAAGAGGCCTAAGAAAGTTTTGTCTCTTGCATAAATACACTCAAGCATCCAAGGACAAGGTAACACTGACTCGCTTGGGCAAAATAAACATCCAGCTAGTCATTTGCCTGAAGTTTTCAATAATGACATTTAACTGCATAAAGTCAAAAGAGCATTGAGAAATGCATGCTAAAGAATTTAACTCTCACAAATCGAAGCTCCCTGGGATTTCATTGTTCACCATTCCCATCACTTAACACAGGAAGGTTTCCATGCTAACGATGGCTTTTCCTTCAGGATTATTCCTCTCCTATGCCCTGAATGGCAAACTCATTTTGAATGGTTGAGTGAGCACTGGCATATATATCCTCATAACCCCATTTAGCAACAAAATCACAACTTAACTTCAACGATGATATAATTAAATGAATTCATTCCATTGTATCTTTTAGTTATATTAGGCCATGCTTGGATGCTTTTGACACACTTAGTAAAATGCAAGCTGTACATAATTTCCTGGGCACCAGAACTTTCTAAAATACCACAGGCAATGTTGGGAAAGGATCTGGAGCCCCTTATCACCCTGAGTGCGTGAATTCCATGGAAGAATTGGGGATTGTAACAAATGGGACAAACCCATAGCCATCAAATTCATTTGCAGGTCAAAAGATACGGTTTTCAATTATGCCATATGTATGCAGCACATAGAAACCATAACGATGGATGAAATGACATCACCCTAATAACAACTGAAATTAATCAATCAATTGACTGCAAGCCAGATGCTTAAATTCAGTGCTAAAGGCAGAAAGAGACATTGAAGGCATAACAGGAGTAATGGGCCATCCTTTAAGTTCCCATCTTCTTAACTACTTATCAGCTTGATTTTCATTTATATATATACATAAAGACATTCATATAAGCTTTCATAGAGGAAAGTAACAACTTTCCCTCCTAAAAATTAAAATGGCTAAGAAATCACTTTTCAGAAATGTGACTTTGGTTGTACCAGCAATTGAGTGATGACAGTAAATCACAATATATGACCGTGCCATTTGTTTACAAGTTACAATTTTACATTTATAGACTAATTTACTTACCAGAGCTATGTGAGCCAATGTAGCCAAGAAATTTCTTCCCACGACGGGCAACCTGAAAAATGTAAGCGGTCAAAGCTTTATAAATTACTTCCTCAATAACTTCTGAAATTAATGAATTCTAAGGGCTCTTTAAATATGGTGCTCACCAAATTAAAACTATCAATAAAAAGAATAATGAGAAAAATTTTAAAGATACCCCATTATTTGACCTGAACCTGAATATACTTTACACTTTCAGGCTTCACTTAAGTCTGTGAAAAATTTCAAAATCGTTTAATATGAAGCATGAATATTTATTACAATCACTGAAACATAAAAGCTTTATACACAAGCATTAAAAAAATGTAATTCATTGGCTTAGGAGTGTAACTAAATACATGCCAATGGAAACAGCCATGCCAGAGATACATGGAGTCAAATAATACCCCAACTTACATCTCAGCCAATGCAGAAGGAGTATTGGCAGTAGAAAATTTAGGGGAGGCAACCCGCAGCTGATGTCATTTGTGGCATTAGGAATGGATGGGAAAGGAGAAACGATGGATGGAAACCCGGCACCCGCATTCGTCTACTCTCAACGAAGGGTGCCAAGGGTCCACAGCTTAACATCCCGTCCAACAGATTGTGTTCTCAAAGTGCTCTCCACAAAAAACAAGTAGAGATTGAGATACCACTGGCATAGATATGCCATCTCCAGGATTTGAACCTGGGCCCTCTAGGTGGGACATTACCCACCAAACCATCTTGAGCCCCATCAATGCTGGGGCTCGTGTCACCTAGGTTTGTCTCTAAGTTTTCCCCATGCAATTCTCATATGTACATTTAAATGCATATGGCTTTCATTGTGTCACATTAGATAGTCCAAAGGTTACCAAGAAACTTGATTTTAAAAGAAAATGAAAAAAATTCAAGACGCCTTTCTCATGACCCTTGAATTCCTTCGAGGCTCCCACTTGGGATCATTGATGTTTCTTCTTTTTATTAATATTATTTTGAGTTACCTTTATCACAGTAAACACCTAAAATGGATATTGCTTAAGATTTTTCTGGTAATATGTTCTATAAAAGGCATGATTGCGGTTGAGAAGAGCTCCCTCAGACTGATAAAATGGTGCAAAATTAATTTAATGATCTTGAATAGAAGTATCGGGGTGATCTTTCTCATCAAAGTTAATCTAACCGCTCATCTAGGTGTTCTCTTGGACTTAAAATTTAATTTGAACACCCACATTAACACAGGAATAAGAAGGTATCAAATTCTTGGATTTATCCATTGCATATATCTTCAATAATATTCACCGCCTCACACAGCTCTGCCACTCTGAAGGACTTCCATTGTTTGAATGCCTTCTAAGAGTAACCAAAACATTAGCTTTAGAATAAGTCTAACACTAATCCTCAAGAAAGGTTATACACAAAGCAAATATTGCAATAGAAAAAGGAGACTATACGGAATTGATGATAATAACTTATTTATAGCTTCTGTCATCAAGAAGGAAAAGAGCAGGGAATACATTAATTAATACCCTTAAAAAAACCGTAACGTGTTAAGGATTGCTTTCCTTCTAAACCTTGAGGGTACTCTCAAACATCACCAGAAACTTAAATTTTCAAGGTTCCACATGTTTATAGAAATGAAATTATCTTTTTCACCCATGTATAAGACATACATGTGAGCAACACAGTTTTTGAGTGATGATTTTTTCATTTCCTTGTCAAATTTCAAAAAGATCGTCAAAATGCTTTAATAATAAAGATAATTTTCATTTAACTTTAAAAGATAATTTACGAATAAAAATTTATTAAAATATTTTTAAATGTCTCTCATTCACTCTTCTCTTATTACAGTTTTGTTTTTTTCTCCTTGATGTAATACCCACCGCAGCAGGTAGCGAGCCTTAGATATATTGCAGTTCGTTTCCATCCATTATTTATATTTGTTAAGCGTATTTTAAACCAATTTATATGCATTAAGAGATAAACAATTTGGAATGGGCAACTGAAAGTAGCATGATTGGATGGCCTGAACATCCAAGGTGCATACTATCTAGATAGCTTTCTTTATGTTTCACACGAATCATTGATACAGTAATTGCAACAGGAGAAAATAGCACACCTGGAAAAGGCAGGGACTGTCATCTAATGCGAACTTAAGGTTCGATACATGTTACAGGGTTGGCCGAGACCCCATCACGATCATTAATTGAAAGAAACGTCCATATCCAGTATCACTGCAACGAAGCATGAAGTGGAAGTGATTCATGATGACATTAAATTTTAAAAGGTAAAGAACTGTACTAAATGCAGCCTCCATCAACCCACTAGCGTTGCCATCAGCCAGCGCTGTTCATAAGAGGAAATTCAAAGAACGAGTACCGCTCTTAATAATCATGTAAGAAATATGAAAGCTATATGCACCCATCTTTAAATCAAATATCATAATCGTTTCATTTCTTCTGAACGCAGCCTGACTTTTCTCAAATATGACTATTTCCAACGACTTTATGATCAAAAGAAAAGGGAATTCTCGTAAATGAATTGATAAAATCTACAACAATACAAATCGTCTAAGCCACTACCCCGAACGAAAGCATCGATTAGCAGGAAAAAACAGGTTTAAATGACAAAAATAAACCTAGTCATAGCTACTGCCCTAATTTGCATCATAATCGACGAAAATATGCAGAAAACATGCTACAGCAATGCCCAACAGCCTAGTACTTCCTGTACCCAATTGATCATAATCGGTTAACAAACGAGAATTCCACTTGTTTATCTGTCGGGGTACATAGCCTCCGTTATTATCCATAATCTTACAAAAGGGAGATTCGGTTAGGCCGCGTTTATTTCTGCACTTTTAACTCAATTCACATTATAAGAATGTATGCTCCATTGACCACTATTCCAAACGGCATTTTTATAGTTTTATAATATTTCTTTCAACATGAATTAATACTTTTAAATATCGTGACCCACAAGGAATGATGCTCATCTTTCTCATCGAAGTACAATAGAAGAAAAATAGAGGCGCTTGAAACGTCCTATTATTTGCAAAACGAAAATAAGAAAAGGATTAAAACTATTGATTGATGATGATGACCGAATAACTTAAGCGAGTAGAGAGCTGACATTATCCTAGACTCAAAGGTAAGAGGAATAGTGTATATACATGTTAAATTTCACGCGTTCTCTTCCACATTTTTTTCCGAATTTACAATTTAATCGAAAATATATTATTAATGCTAGATGCTAATTATATTTTTCGTGGAAGAATTATTATATTCGTCCATAAAAATAGATTGGGTATAACCAAATCCCCACATATTATGTAACATATGCTCGCTCAGGAGGAACTGTGATTATCACATTAATGTCTTCGAAAACTGCATTACATAACTCTGAATTAAAAGAAAACGTTTTTTACAGTAAGTCTTACAGGCACGAAGATAAAATTTCACTTTTTTCAGTGTATCACCCTGTGACCTCCTTTCAATGGAAATAAGGTTACATTAACGGATACAATTAGCAGTTATTTCTCCGTATATGCACGGACGCTTATGAGAGTGCGAATATTTAACACGTACGCGAACAATTTTAATACGTCGCTAAAATCGTAAACAATTGGGAACAGTATTTGTAAGGTTTGGATGTGAAAGAGACGGACCCATTTACTTACGGTTTCCAACTGAGTACGGCAATTTTCTGAGAAGACAAGACGGAGATGATGTGGCAGCTGTCTTAACAATCGATGTAAAGACGTAAGTTTGCGTATAATTGCCACGAATAATGCTAAGGGGATTACGAAATTCGGCTACGGTAATTTTGCTGCCAGGAGGATTTTCATTGGTTAGAAAAACAATTAAGCCTGTGACGACACTCCCTACCACTTCCTCCCCTCTCTCTCTCTCCACTCCTCCTTCCGTTGTCCGGCTTTCGAAATTTCTCTCGTGGCCATTGGTCGCGAAGCCCGGAGAATTCAAAGACCTGTCCAATGCAAGATTGATGCCTTCAGTGACCGGAAAAGAACGAGCGCAGGTAATAATTATAGTGGAAATAATTTGTATCCTTCCATTTTTAATTTAAAAGATTCAAGACACGAACCCGGTCCAATGCCTTTAAAACATGAGCTTTGGGAAAATTTGGTTCTGTTTCCAATTTTCGTCTCCAGCGACTCTAATGAGACCTCTTTATCGTGGACTATGATCCCGGCCTTTACTCCCCCTAAATGGGAATAATCCGGATTGGTTAAATGCTATCCAAAACTTGAGAGATTGACGACCGCTTCCGCGGGAGAAGCCATAGTCATACAACAGGGAAATTATATTTTTTAAGACAGGATAAATGTAATGTAATCATCGAAATTATTCTGGCAACCCAAGTCCAGGGCAAACCCTAGAGTTGAATCTTTTAGATAATCTAATGCATGCATACTACCTATATAATTGCACTTACCCACTTGTAGCTTTAAGGACTTGGTGCATTGTTGTAGGAACTGGGATAAGGCTATGTATATGTCTCATTGTTTAAAACATAGTATTTTGCTATGTGTTGTAAGGTAGACCTCAGCAAAAAAGAAGAAAGTTACAGAGACTGGCCTTTCACGCAAAGTTTTCGAGAACTTTCATTAGATATTAATTTGTCTGATATTTCTGCTATCTTTGACTCCATTCTCTCCTCTGCAGCCCCCCATACTTATAAAAAGTCTACATTTACAGCCCATCTGCTTGATGTATTCCACTCTTCCACCACCACATACTATTATTGATTTAAAAAAATGACCATGTTATGATAATGTCCAAATAGATTGTGGCTTATCATTTCATTGCCAACAGGCTAACTGCTCGCTGAAACCTTTTAATGACTTATCATTGAGCATTCTCTCTGTCCAATTAAACTTCATCATTTGTTTGGAACTGGAATTTTCCATCAATTTCAATCTTTCTTTTTTGACATCCTCATTGTGCATGCATGGCTACCTTGAGCTAGCATATTGCACATCTATTTGTAAAGAAGTTTCTTGAGTTTTACTGGTTAAGTAGCTCAGTTGTAGGTTAGTACCATATTTCTTCAATCACCATTGATTCTGCTTTCTAGATACTTGTACCTATCAATAATATTGAATGAATAATATTCTACCACCTTCTTCATTTGCTAATGCTCTATGTTTACATTCTTGACGTCTGCACAGCTTTCCACTGAAATGCAGCTTACGACCAGAGAAACTGAAAAATGAAAACCTGATGAAACTGAAAAATGACTGCATTTAATGGATAGGTTGAAACTCATTGTAAGAACCGTAACGCCAAGAAAGTAACACCAAAGAAAGAGGAAAAACTTATTTACAGCTCAAATGAAGTTTTATTCACGCTGTTCCTAAATATGTTCCCAACTATAATATAGTCTTAACTAATATTTCTTGTAATGCTTGGGTATTTCCCACTTAGATCTACATCAGGTGTGGTCTATAAACCTGGTGTAATTATTATTTATCCCTGTCTTTTGCTTTTATTATTTTCCCTCCTAAGTCATTCCTTTTTCCTAAACCACAGTGTCTTACTCACATATCTCCTTTCGCTAACTATTACATTCCAATTCCCCATAAATGTGAAATGTATCCTTCTAGGGACACCCTCAATTATTTTCTCTAAAATATCATATACCATATTACTTCCTCGGCATAGTTACTTGCTGGCATGCAGACCTGAATATTGATCAAGTTTATCGATTCAACTTTCATTTCTACGAATGATATTCTATCACTCCTATGCTCCATTTTTTCTATGTGTCTCCTTACCTTTCCATTCAATACTACTGCAATCCCTCATAGGCTCTCTCCTCTTCAACTGTTTATTACTCTATAATTATCACTCCCTGTTATTTTCTATCTCAGCTAAGACTGCCCTAAAATATTTACATTTTCTTCCTCCATCTCCTTCATACCAAGAGTTAATATTTGGATGTGTGCTGAAAGTGTTATCAATAATCCGTACTGCATCTTGGGATGGGGTAGAGGAAGAATGCTTAAAGTATTTTTAAATAATCATCAAAATTATACAAAAAGAGCAGGTATTTATCATATTTTGTAATGATGAAAAACCGAAGTTTCACAAAGTCTGATGAAAGGCAATCACGCCAAAACGGAGCAAAAATATTAATTTGGTTTATACTGATAATGTTCCCCATACACTTTCAGATGCAAGAAAAGAGAAATTCAGAGAAAAGAAGAATTTTTAAAACCATTTATGCATTTGTTTTCATTTTTTACACTATCAAGAGTTTAAATTTTAAAAAATGGTTACATGCTAGAATAAGATTTGCTTGCTTGGTGCTCGGAAAGCTTGTTAATTACGATTTTACTATCTTGTCATGATTTAGCTTGCATTTATATGTCTGGTCTTGCTGTAATCATGAAATTAGAAAACAATAGTGTGATTAATAATTGAAATAAAATCAAATTTTTAACGACGAAAAATACCGATTCATGAAATATCATATTAATTAAAAGACGAATTAATGTAAACCCCATGCTCACACACTTCCCCCGGTCACGCTCATGGACACGGGATGAATCAAGTTGGTGACAACTGTAGCAATCACGTTCCAAGATGTAAAAACCGCCTGCAAGCGCGTTTCATTAAAAAATTTATCTGAAAACTACATTTATCTCTAAATAATTATCTCCAAAGGTGCTAGAATTGGCTAAATAAATTCGTTTGCCAAGAGGACTGACTGCGTTCCTCTTAAGCAGATGACGCGTTTAAGCATCGCCATAACGGGTATTATCACTACCAATCGTAAACACCTCCAAGAGTTTATCTATCCTCCACTTGTTTAAATGTACACATCATTAAATGATAAAAAAGTTCCGCTGGACTTCATGCATGTGGCACAGTATAAAAGCCAAAAATTTATCAAATGACCCTCAAATCGCTGTATTACCAGGTTAAAAATATTCACTGAATAAATACACTTCGTATTTTTTCACACCAAAAAAACTTAATAGTAGCACTACCGGATTCGACGCATATCTACCAGATGATGTCGCCTATGCGTCGAAACCGGTTATATTATAATTAAGTCTTTTTGTGTAAAAAAATACCAAATTTATTTATTGATTGCCCACACCTGATGATGCGCCAAACCGGCAGTATTTTAATATTTTTTTGTGTGAGCAAATACAAAGTGTATTTGTTCAGTGATGATTAATTTTCATAAAGTATAGATTCAAACCATCGAATTCAGGGTAAAATGTAATTCATTAGCTCATGGCGTCGTCCTTTTCGGCCTTCAATTAAATTGTACATATTAAATGAGTTTGTGATTTTCCACAGACTTAGGAAAAGGAAATATTAGCATGGATCGTGTTGAGGTGATTGCGGAAGGAGTCTAAGTGGCAGTTTGGACCTGTCCACCGCAGAGAATGTCATCGACGTAGCGGAACCGATTCACCGCGTTTCCCGCGTGTTTACTGGCGGTATTGAAAAGATGTTCTTCAAACGAATCTAGTAATACTACCTTGATCAAAAAGTTCCCGGAATAACCACCGTGTGGCGCTCCCATCGTTCCGATTTGAGTTCTGTTTTTTTTGTTAAATTGGTACATCTGTTGTTGATATTCCCTTTAAATCTTAGTGTCATAACTTGACATTTGCAAAAGTTACGGTCGGTTTTCGGTATGTCCATCAGTGCTTCCTGCGATTTTTCCATTACTTCCTCTCGGCTGCTAAAACGCGTTCCCCGTAATGGTTTTTTAACTCGATTGAACAGAAAGAAGTCACAGGGAGCCAAATCAGGTGAATTCGGTGGCTGTTGGATGGTATTTGTTGCATTTTTCGTCAAAAAATTACGAATAATGATAGCACTGTGCGACGGTGCGTTATCATGGTGCAAAATCCACGAGTTTTCTGCCCACATTTCTGGTCTCTTTCGGCGAATTGCTTCACGCAAACGTCTCATAACGCCCAAATAATACTCTTTGTTTACTGTCTGGCCTTCTGGCAAAAATTCATGATGCACTACACCGTTGTAATCCATGAAAACCGTCAGCATTACCTTCTTTTTTGACTGAAAACGACGTGGTTTTTTTTGGTCTCGGCTCATTTGGTGAACGCCATTCACCAAAACCGCGTTCACCATTTGGTGAACGCGATCATCAAAATGTAAAGGGGGTTGTAGTGGTGTGGATTTTGGGGAGGAAATATTCGACGGGCGTGAAATCTTCTAGGGGTGAGAAATCTAGGAGTGTGGATTCAAAGGATTCGAGGAGAAATACCGGTAGATGGAGCGGGTGATGATTTAGTAGAAGAGGAAATTACAGGCATGAGTATAGGCAAGGAATCTAGGGAAAAAAATTCTAGGGCAGGAGGTAATTGACGTGAAATGTGGGGTTGAAGACTCGAGTGGAATACGTTTGCAGTAGATAAAGTGAAGCGCGTGTATGCTAGTGCCGAAGATTCGAATGGGAAGTCTTAAGGGGAGAGGAATACTCCAGGATCGGCAATCTCGGTTAGAATACGAAGGGGAACATTTCACTATTCAATATTTTAAATTTCCAGGGGAGGCGGGTGTGGTACGGGTGTGAGAAATCCATCGGCGAACATTAGAGATGAGGGAGTTTCCCAGGGACTATGATCCCAGGGAAGAGAACTGCAAAGTCGAAGGTGTCAGGGGAGTGGGCTATAAAACAGGAGTATCATAGAGGTGAGTATTGCAGGGTTGAAGGAAGTGGCTAAATGGAAGAGATTTGTGGTGTTGACGATCATTGAGGAGAGCATTAGAAAGGAGAGGTTTTCGACTTGTGGGTTTTTTGGGGGCAAAGGCGCCAAGTGTGATTAATGCAGGGTGAACAATTTCTCGGAAGGGATTAGTAGGCACTAGAACTAGTATGAGAGGCGATTTTGGGGAGATGGTTCTAGAATTTGCGTGAAGAATATGTTGGAGTGGATTCTAGTGGGACGAGGGTAACACGCGGGGTGAGTCAAGGGTGGTCTCCGGAGAAGAGGATCCTTGCCAGTTGACTCTATGAGCTATCATCCACGGGAATATAAATGTAGGGGAGATTTGATATTACACAGGTAGAGAGCATTATGATGGCAGCGATTCAAATGCAAAGGGCATTAGGGGAGAGAGAGAGAGGATGACCACAGGGGCGCGGAGAGCCAAGGGTAGACGACGGCAGTGGAGCAGATTCAAGTGAATAAGATAGATCATCTTGGAAGAAATGGTAAAGCCTTGCATGAATAAAGAATTCTAAGAGAGGATTCAAGGGGTGAGGATTAAAAGAGATTTGAAGGCAGAGGAGAGGATTACAGTCGCCGGGATTCAAGGGGAGAGGATTGGACGGAAGGGGGCTCCTGTTGCAAGAATCAATTGGAGAGGATACCAAAGGAGAGGATTCTAGGTGCTAGCATTCAAGCGGATAGCTTTATAGAGAAAGGTATTCCTGTGCGGAAGATTGTACTGTCGAGGAATATTTCAGTGAGGATCATTCAGGTGAGGATTTAAAGGGATAAGAATGCGGGGAAGGAGTGAAAAAAGGAGGATTCTATGTCAGGAAGAGGATTGCAGTGGAGAGAATTCTGGGGACGTTGATATAATGGATAAGTTTCAGCGGCGAGGTATAATCATGTAGATAGTTTGGATGGATTTACAGGAGCATGGATTCAAGGAGTGAGGATTCCTGGGCATGGATTCAAGGGGTTATGATTATATGAACGAAGGTTCACGATTAAAAGACAACAGAAGATGTGAATTCAGCGGAGAGAATTGTATACACGTGGATCCAAGGTGATAGATTGCCAGAGGGAGGTTTCTATTTGGTGGAGATTCATCTCTAGAATTTTAGGGATGTCCATTCCAGTACGAGAGATTCTAGGGACATGATTCAGGTGAATGGTTCCATTAGAGCAGATTTGCAAGGTTGAGTTATCAAAGGGGTGGGAAGCCATGGGGAAGTTTACCATCAGCAAGGATTCTCGGGGGTTGCAATTCAAAGAGATTGTTGCCAGAAGGCGACTTGATTGGATAGAATTTTTATCATAGGAATCCAAGATTTTGCGGAAGACTCTTGGGGAGATGATTTCGCAGGAGACAATTCTAGGGAATGGGATTCAGGCAATAGGATAGAAAAAACTGAAGGGAGGGGATACGACCAGAGAGAATACTAGTGGTGGGGAATATAGGGTAGAGCGCCCTAGAGGAAGGGTTTATTGGGGAGAGGATGCGAGAGGAGATGTTTCCAGACGAGAATATTCTTGTGACTGTAGCTAAGTGGTTCTAGGGGGCATTAGGAGATGAAATTCTAGGGGAAGGGGTTTCAGGAAGAGTTTGTTCTTGGGACGTGTATTCTCGCGGGAAGATTCTCGAAGGGTTATAAGGGAATTTTATAGGTGAGGGGATTGTAGGACGTAGTAATATAGAATAGAGGGTCCTAAGGGAGATGATAGTGATGGAGAGGATTCTAGGGGAGTGAATAGTAGGGAAATAATGAATGGGAGAAGATTCTTTGTGAATATATTTTGGGAAATGGATTGAATGGGGGTAGATTCTATGAATGTGCTCTAGGGGAGTGGTTCCCTAGGTATAGCATAAAGTGGATTGTGGATTCAAGTGGATGGGGCAGTAGGGGAAGAGGATACCAGGGTATCGCATCTTGCGAAGAGGATCCCAGTGGAGGGGGTTCAAGTGAAGGCCAACCCTGGGAATAACACTCGAAGAGGGAGGAGCGAATCCTATGTGCGAGGATTTTAGGGGTGTGAGGTATGGGGGAGGGAATATTTGGGAAGATAATTCTAGGGGAAGTACGTAATTCTTGGGCAGAGGATTTTAATCCTTGGGCAGTCGTAACGGAAATAGCTGCGCGCAGCGTTAGCAACAGCACATTAAAAACATACCTATATTTAAAGGTAAGAACTTGCACAAACGACATAATTATTTTTATTATATAAATAATTTAAATAAAATTTTTGCAATTTTTTTTACATTCAATAACTCTCATTATATTAACATAAAACATATTACTCATGTGTAAATTTAAATAATTCGAAGAAACAGAAATATAAACACGATAAAGATAAGTTACTATTTTACCATTCAACTTTTAATGTAATCCGCCTATGGTTATTGTTAAATAATAACCATAAACACAGTAGTCAATCCGAAGGTCGGTTCGAGAGGTGACGGCAGAGCTCACATGATACTAAGCCCGACGGCGTATTCCTTCACATTTACATGGGTTACATGCACCAAATATAAATTATCGTTTCAGATATAAACTTGTGAAATTGTTCCACGATGAATAATCTCAAGATAAATCTTTTAAAAATCCACTCTAAAAGTAAACTTTAATGCGAACCAGATTTCACTGCGGTGCATCATCATCAGGCATGATGCTTGATGATAATGCACCGCAGCACCGCGGATTTTACGAAGTTTTATTTTACCATTCCACATGCACCGCACCATGACACAGCACCTTTCCCGGACGAACACGAGAAAATATCTGAAATAACCATTAAATTTAATTGTTTTGACTATTACCAGGTGATGAATATTGCTTTTCACACACCAACTGGAAAAATAGACAGCAGCACGTCTGTTTAATGTTTTTTCTTGTTCACATCACATTTCCCGCTGACTTCGGCATTGCTTTTCAACTAATTAATGATAATTACTTTTGACTACAAAGCTCTTTTATTCAATATCTACATTATTATTTATTTTACTTCAAAGCCCGATACTGTTTCGTTACCTCAGAAAATCCTGAGCCATAAAAGTCTTGGGGATACGATTCCAAAAGAGTGCGGGTTCTATCAAAGAGCATTCTAAGGGAGAGGTTTGTCAGAATTACTCGGCAGTCTAGCGTTTAAACCTCTTATAAACACTCCTGCCAGCGGTACATGCGAAAAGTGCGGATGGTAATTAAAACAAATATGTCATCTGAGGGAAAAATATACTTTTGAGGTCATTTTTAAAGAAATCCATCCGCAATCTTTTTT
Organism: Hetaerina americana; assembly: GCF_022747635.1. Classification (NCBI taxonomy): domain Eukaryota; kingdom Metazoa; phylum Arthropoda; class Insecta; order Odonata; family Calopterygidae; genus Hetaerina; species Hetaerina americana. The sequence goes on along the minus strand of NW_027286719.1, from coordinate 123,137 downwards.
TAAATATTCAGCACCTGAATTAAATAACATTTGGAAATGAATTTGACACAGTCTCTTAAAATAATTGTAATCGTTTCAGCCTAATAAACATGAAATTTTTTTTCTGCGATAAAAATTGGTTTTAAGAAACAACAGTAATGCATTTTTCGTCAAACTTTTATATGAAAACACTATTTTTACGAAGCAAAATCAACCAAAGATACACGTGAAAAAATTATAAAAAAAAGGAACAACTTTTGATTGGCATTACTTTCTGTGTGCCTCTGAAAAATCACATTTCGTTGAAAAGTCCGTTGACATAGTTGTTGTCGGATCGCTCATCAAACATCTATGGCTATCCAAACTATTTAACATAGAAAATTAAAGTAAAAAAAACATAATACATAAATCAGAGACGTAATAATTATGACAAAGGAAAAATACAAAAGATGCGATAAAAATTCAATAAATGATAGCGATTTAAACAATAGCTTAGGTTCGAGCCCAAATATCGGCCCGCCCGCTTAGAGGGTTAAGAGAGGTTTTGAATGGGCACATGATAAAAAGAAAGTTATTTACCCCTCCTAATTAAACAAAATCTGAGATCCGACAATTCCGTTACTATTTATCAAATAAACCATTTCTCAACTCTGAAAACTTTCTACTTCCCTTCATTTCGTCCAAAATGCTTATCCATTTCCTCGTCCTTCCTCATTTGCCTTGGATTGATAGCACAATTCTCCCCTCTATCAGCCTACAACATTTACTCGCCAAACATAAATGCTATCAATCCACATTTATTGCTTCTTTTGAAAGTATCCCATAAACCCTGTCTTCTCTCTCATCATACCTATTGCTTCCTCGTTTGTTTCCCTTTCTATTATACCTTTTCCATCATTACCCACACACATTTCAAAAGCCTCCTTTCTACTCCCGTCGTCTCGTTTCAACGATCATGTTTCCGCACCGTACGAAACTACGCTCTACATAAAATTTGTCAAAAATTATTTCTTAAGATTGTAACTCAACGCCCCTGTCATCAATTCCCTCCTCTTTGTGTAAACTACGAGGGTAGGCTGAAAACTAATGCTCACATACTTGTAGAGCACAAACAAAATGACATTCAGTAGCACTCCTGGAAGCATGTGGAAGTAACATTCCCCCTCAACACGCATGCGCAGGTTTGAGGTCGTTTCATTCACCCAGTGTATTTTGAGAAGCGGAAGTACCTACGGAGACGTGTTCTAGTGCTATATCCACGCAAGTTAAGCAGCGTGCTGCTGTCGAATTTTTAACTGCAGAAAAAGCGACTCCTACTGAGATTAATCGTCGTTTAAAGACTGTTTTTGGTGAAAATGCTGTTGATCAGTTTACTGTAAATCGATGGATAGTAAAAAATCGTGGCTGCGAGCGAGAAAAAGTTCAAAGGACAAGCGTCTGCAAAAAAAATTCTTTTGACTGTGTTTTGAGATGCTCACTGAGTTTATGTGAGCGATTTTCTGGAACGAGGGTCAACGGTAAATTCTTCTCAGAATATACAGAATCTAAAACACCTTCCGACGTCGAGTTAGCCGTGTTAAAGGCAGCCTGCCGCCAACATTCCTGCAACATGACAACGCTCGCCCACCCGCCTCACGCGCAACTGGAGAGGTTCTGCGAAACTTGTAATTCGATCCGATTCCACACCCTCCTTATTCCCCCCGATCTTGCGCCCTGCGATTTTTAATTTTTTCTCAACTCAAGAGACACCTCAAAGGCAATCATTACACTTCGGACGATGAGGTGAAGGCAGCTGTCTTGGATTCGAGAAAAGTTGGAAGAGGTTTTCAGTGCCTGAATGAAAAAACTTGTTACACATTTGGAAAAATGTGTGTTTTTTGGAAAAAAAGGTTTCTATGTTGAAAAATAATAAATGATTTTCAAAGTTAAGAGTTGTACTTTAACGTACTTTTTGCCCGACCTTGCTATTACTTTTTGTTCGCGCTCTACAAGCTTATGTGCAGAACATTCCAGCCTACCCTCGTACTTTACCCAACACAATTCATCTACTTTCACAATTTTGCTTCAAAACATTTCCAAGGTGGGTAAACTACTCAACTTGCTCTAATTTATGAAATACTGTTTTGATGTTTAACTTACATTTCATATTTCTCGAGAACCGCAAAGCCTTTGTTTGGTTTGTTGATTCTCATCCTTTACCTAACACACCAACTAAGTGATGCGATCAGCCATTCTAGCAAACCCTTGGCTGACTGGTTTACTGGCTTTATCATACGAAATCTTATTCATTTTATGAATTCCGCGCCGGATTTAATTCCTAGCTCCAGTTTTTCCCATGTCTCTTTTACCATTTCCTCTATAGATAGGTTTGAGCACTTGAGCAGTCTAAGACAGTTGATGATTAGTCACATCCAATCAACTCGTATATTCTATAATAAAATTCATTAATCCTACCAAATTAATCCATCGAAAAACTTCTAAAAACTATGATAAAAACAAGTACATCCTGATTGTGCACTATTTTTATTTCTATTACTCATCTCATTACAGATTTTGTACCTCCCGTTTCTCTCCTCTTTCTAAGTCCAAACCGATCCTCCCCCAAGTAATAATTATTTATCCTCTTTATCTTTTTATTTATGATCCTAAATACCAAGTACTAACTAAGTACTAAGATGTTTTAGCTGCCTGGGAAATCATTTTAATTACTATGTCGTCCTCACATATGCCTGCCTCGCCCCACACCTAAGGACACCTGCCTCACCCCACACATTTTTTTATGCAATGATTGCGGCGACATATGAAAAATCAGCAGCCGAAGATGTCTCTCTCAGATTTTTGTTTCAATCCTCCAAATTTATACGCCATAAATATTTTTAAGTATCATATTATTCACACTTGTTTAAATAAATGCCAGTTAAATTCCAAAGAAACTGCGGGAGATGCCGCAACAGTAACTTTTAACGGAGTCATCCGCTAATGTGCATTTCAATGCAACAATTTCAGAGTGTAAAAATCATTCGCCTTGACTGGGACTCGAACCCAGATCCCTCAATATCCGGTCGAGTGCTTTAGCCACTTAAGCTACCGAGGCGTCCTCTTAAACTCTGAGGACGCCTTGGTAGCTTAAGTGGCTAAAGCACTCGACCGGATATTGAGGGATCTGGGTTCGAGTCCCAGTCAAGGCGAATGATTTTTACACTCTGAAATTGTTGCATTGAAATGCCAGTTACTTTGTCGGTTTTTCTTCCATCATGAAGGAACATTTTTTTGACGTGGCGTGACTCGTAGATCCAATTACGTCCTTAGAAGCAACGCCAGTTACAAGGAAACAGCAAAATTTGAGCAAATGATATGTAATATATTAATAGAATTGCACGGTTGAGCTGAATCTTCGCAGTTCAGCCAGGTTTGGAATTTCCTACCTTGGTGTGCATAATCATACGCCGTTCATTTGCTTCAGTAACATATTTGTGTATTCACAATGGATTGATGGATGTGAAAGCATACGTATCTGACCCTGAGCCTGAAGCTTTTGGCGTTCAGAGAGCTTTAATCCTGGTATCCTGTGATTCTGCGCTGAGCGAGAGCTGGTTAAAGTGATAAGTATCTACAACGTCGAGGAATTCGCGCGGTGCTCACAAAGGTCAAGTCTATATTTAATACGCGGGCCACACTTAAAACAGGACTGGGTAGTGCGCCTCGACCCGGAATTTGTGTACTGAGGTCCACAAGAGTCTGGATCATAAGGGTACTGGTCGACGGATGATTGCGTCGGGGTGAAAAGACCTTCGCTCCCACATATGAACCCAAAGCAATCGGCTTAAGGTTATTCAATAAACTTCACCATGAAATCAAATATGGAACAAAAGTACTTATTTTCAAGATAAAGCTGTTCAACCTATTGAAAAATAATATGTTCTATTTTGTAAATGAATCTGGAATTGTCGCAACGCATCAATTCCCAATACACTAGTATATTAACATATTAATTGGTTAAGCCGAAATTGATGCTTTGCGACAATTCCAGATTCATTTACAGAATAGAACATATTATTTTTCAACAGGTTGAACAGCTTTATCCGTGTCCTATATTTGTTTAACTATGAATATGCAACAAATCTCCAGACAAATATATGCATTATTATTATTACTTATGGTTGTGCCCGGTAAATCCCGGCGAGCGGATTGGCAAACGCATTTCCCTCGTTCTTCCCTCTCCGCCACGTCGCCACCATTTTCGGGCAAGGGAAAAAGTCATATCCTCGAGGGCCACCACGACACACACATCTCCTCCACCGCCATCCTTTAACTTGCCGTCGATTAGCGAATGAAACAGTCGTTTGTTATGCAAATAAATGGAAATTCGTTTAATCTGACCGTCTAACAGCGCGGGGGGGTGCATATAAAATACAGGGTGCGTTCCAAAAGTAATGCAATCGAATTTCCCGGGCCACTTCTATTGGTCTGGGTGGAATCGAGCAACTAAGGAGTAGATGAGGGGGACCCTAAAGCTTTGCCGTGAGAACGGTCCTAGTTCTGTCCAAGCCGTGGAAGCGGCAGGAGGTCAGTTATTGTAAAACTGTGCGCGCCGACCGTGTCACGAAAGACCAACCGAGCGGAAATTTCAAGTGAACTTTTCCTACGTATTGAAAATGAACCTGATTATTTGGACAACGTCATCGCTGGTGATGAAACCGGGGTTTTTTAATACGGCTCAGAAACAAAGCGCCAAAGCTCTGAGTGGCACACCGGCCAGTCCCCCAAGCACATGAAGGCAAGAATTAGCAAATCAAAATTGAAAACAATGCTCATTGTCTTTTTCGACAATAAAGGAATGGTCCATAAGGAGTATGTTCCTCAAGGACAGACAGTTAACGCTCGCTGTCAACTGCGTGGATGTGCTGAAAAGACTCCGATAAAGGATCATCAGGACGAGAAAAGGCACATCCGCTACCTGGCAACTCCATGACGACAACGCGCCATGTCACAACGAGCTACGAGTCCGCGAGTCCCTGGCCAAACACCAGGTGCCGACGCTGCCCCACCCCCCTATAGCCCTGACGTCCCCCAGCTGGCTTCTTTTTGTTTACTCGGACTAAGGCAGCCCTGAAAGGAACCCGTTTTTCGTCCATAGAAGAGATCCAATCAGCCGTGACGAAGACCTTGCGAGAGGTCCCCAAAGACGCCTTCCAGGGTCATGACAGAGTCGCTGGAAAAAATGTGTAGAGGCCAAGGACAGTATTTTGAAGAATTTTGAGTGTTTGAGGAAATTTGTTCAATAAATTACTTTAAAACATAATTGCATTACTTTTGGAATACCCTGTATTTTTTCCTCAGGCTTCAATATATTTTCATCGTTATTCGGTTACACTGAACGCAACTTGTTCGGAATACCTCGTCCTTTATTCAAAGTTTTTTAGTGAAAACCTATGCAACATTGACTCCTGCAGAGACAGCTCTTAAGTGGAGGGAATGAGTGTAGATTTATAAAAAAGAATGTTCCAAGCTGCTGGCCTACTGCCTGGCAATTTCAAAATTACAATTTCCTTCTTAGAACAGAAGCGCATATCTCCTTCCCAATACATCTCGTGATCCGAGTGTGGAAGCCATCGTGAATATTGCAACCGCGACCGGCCACCGCGGCACGTGGTAGGCCGAGATATACCAGCAGACAAGGCCCCCTTGCGGCACGCGAGAGCCACATCGGCACACATCCACTGCCATGTGCACACACTACGATATCGCATGAGAATGAAATATCATAGACTCCACCAATTTCGCAATATTCAGATTAAAAAATCATGGGCATCAGAGTGCTGTTTAAACCTAATTCTGAAGTATAATACGTCCTCTGCCTGAACAAAAAAATACTTTGTCACATTATGGTTGGAGAGCTTGTGTCGGCAGCCCCCGAGGACAAGGAGAGAGAGACACGACTTAAAACAGTTCGATAAATACAAATCATTCGACTTGAACGCAAACAGTTCCATTCAATTACTAGGCAAGTTCACCACGATGATTTGTGGGGGAGACGGGGCGAGAAAAGCGATATGCAATGTCCCCTCTCACAATTCGCGAACGCATTATAGAAGGTAACATCAAATCCAGGGCTGTTCGAACACCCCCAAATTAAAACTGTGCTGAATGCCGATATTCACCAATGAAAGGGCGATGCCTGTCACCCCTAAACCTAGCACACTCGCGTGGCGAGAAGCACTGTGTCGGCAAGAGGCACGCGAGGCCCAAGCTGAGAGGGAGGAAAATGTGGGCCGCGGGATGTGCGACCATCCGGCCTCCGGTCAATCCACCGCGGGGTGAAGGGGGACGCCAAAAATATCGCTGATATCCCGGGCGAATGGGGCATTAGGTCGAGAGGGGGCAGATCTTAAGGGCTCTCGAGAAGCCTGATTTGGCGTAATTGGGTGGAAGGGGTGGGGGCGACACGCAGAAAGGACGGCAGAGAAGGTTGAGGTGAGGATCGGAAAGGACTACGTTGCGTGGTGAGCGTCGCCAGCGGTGCACGGCATTAGCCATGCCACGAGAGACAATGACGAAACACGATTGGGTAACCTCTTCCACGTACGAGCTTTTGAGGATTCAAATCCAACGTCTAGGTTTCCCGATCGTGAATTGATCGGATGCTAAGTGAATGAATAATGCCCCTCAATTTCCGCCTCTGCGTTTCAAGACTGTTTAGCGATCGCCCCTCGGTTCTCCTGCCAGCGCGGCAAGTCCAGGCCGGCACCAGCGGGTTCCCCACGGGCCAAATGCGTGGGAGTGGCATGACCGGGTGGTAGTCCCCCGTGGGCCAAGACGGCGGCGGTGGCCAACGATAAGACCAGAGGGAGGGACCGCGATGAATCCTTAGTTGAACGATTTTCCCCCTTCGTGGTGGCAAACGGTTTTTCTGTCGAAGACCGAAGGAGAACACCTGAAAGTCTTCCATCAAAAAGATCGTGTTTCATGAGTATTTCCAAAATTGACGTCTCACCCTTATACTGAATTGAATTTTTAAATGAATGGGTTTCGCTTCCTTCTCGATAGTTCTATTGGCACGAAAGCAGTCGTGTTTACGGTTCACATTTTAGCAACGCTTCGCTAGATTAAGCGTGTTTCAATCCTATTAGAAATGTTTGTAACGACGTTTTGCCAACTTAGCATTTTCAACAGACGGCACCGAAAAATGCAGCCATCTCTAAAAATTCATATAAACGGTACTAATTTTTACCGTTTCAGCGTGTGTATTTTGATTTAGCTAGTAAAATGCCTTTAATTTATTCCTCCGTCTGCTCAAAAAACCTACAACAAAGTAAGGAACTGGCGTACGACAAACGTTCAACATACGTAGTTCAACATTCTGCCTCCTTCGAATTCTCGTGGCAAGACATTTACAGTATGAAAACTATGAGATGTAAAATTTCATACGTATTCAATTTATTCCAGAGCCCTCGCTAATATACTCGTATATTAGAGGCAAATAGTGTGATAGAGGAACCAAAACTGCAAATAGACAAACAAAAGTTTAATTCAACGAGTAACATAACAAATCCAACGAACCTACTGAGATGGTTATCAGTAAGATCGACCAAAGGAAAGTTAGAGCGTAAGAAACGTCTTTTTCAATGTCGATGAAACGGCATCAGATGCGCAACCATCCTCCTGCACCAGAGACATAAAAGGAGTCATCAAAGTCAATGCGTAAGTTATGAATACGGTGCCAACACCAAACATGCTACAGCCGTTTAGGAACAGCAATTGCAAGTGCCCTCAAGAAATGGCTGTGAAGGTGCAAAGCAAGCAAACCTTCCGCCAACGGCCGCTTTAGGACTTTGTGCATAAGTGTCTTTATGATAGAGGAGAAGATGGCAAAAATGACAGTAGGCTTGGATATAATTTTGGCACAACCAAAATTGCCACCAAGAAAAAAAACCAATATACCGGATGCAATAATTTACGTTGTAATTCAGATGACGATGGTTGAAGAGTTTAAGTTAACAGCAATTTCATTGCTCAGGAAACATCAATATTCTTTTTAGGAATTATGATCTCATACTCATAGCATTAAGTGACTATAATTATTGATACCTACAAACAAAGTTAAATTTCATTCTTTTTGGACATTATGCCCTCATGCCCAAAGCATTAAGGGACCATAATAATTGACTCAAATAACAGAGATGGCATTCCTTCCAAATTCACTACCAGTTCTACCTTGTCCAACCGTCACGCTCCAATCCCTCAAATCTATCAAATGTTCCCTTCCAGGAACACATGCAACTATTTCCTCGGATTGATCGTGCACTTGGGACGACTTCTTCCTCTATACGATTAATTGTTGGCATGTAGACCTAAACAATGACCAAGACTGTGTACAAAGTTTTTAATTTTACTAACAATATTCAATCACTCATTCAATGTTTTTTTAGCATGCTTCATTTTACCCTTTTGCTCAATATCCTCGCCAACTTTTCCGAGAAACTGTCTCCTCCACTGTACATATCTCTTTCTCCACCGCTCCAGGAATCCCCGCTATCGTCCCATCTCACCTCGCATTGACCAAACATATCTAATGTCTATTCTCTCCATTTATCGTTTTATATTTTCTAATTTTCCTGTACCCAACGTCATCTCAGCATTCATGGCTCCTGTTCTAACTATTTCTGTCATCTTTCGTGTATGCTCTGTTGTCAATTTTTTTTCGCTGCGATTTCGTGAGATGGTGACCGCAAGAGCCTCTTCCTCTGCCGGACACAATAAACGATCGATTGGGCCGAGTCTAGTGTTTGCCAGGCTTATTGTCTTTATAGTGCCCATCATTACAGTCGTTATATAAATAATTGAGATGATTTCCCGTTGCCTTCCTCGAGTGTTTCTAAAGTGACATCATCACACAAATTTTGTCTGACCCCACGCGGGTCAGACGCCTTTGCAGCTACCTCACTGAAGAACAGACGCCCTGTGGACTACCTTTCGTCTGACTCCTTACCTTCGACCTATCTCATATGGGTGACCCTACCAGGAGCAATTTACATTGCTCCCACCAGCTCTAGGGGTTATGAGAACGCAAAAGCCCTTCCCTCACGTCAAGGTAGTCCATGGGGATATATATATATATATATATATATACATATAACACAATATATATATATCCCCTCCCATTCCGTTTTTTCTATATTTACTTAAAGAAAAGAGATAGGAACGCATACAAGAGACAATTACAGGAATGGTGGGGAAGGTGGAATCGAGGAGATCACAAGCGATGGTTTGCAGATCTCCTTACCAAAGATTCAGGGCAGTTGTTTGCATAAACCACCCACAGATTTCAATGTAATTTACGTTTCCTCGATAGCTCAATCGGTTTTGAGCAACGACCCGGCAAGTCGAAAGATCCGTGATTCCATTCCTGGTCAGGGAAACATTTTTCGAAATACACTGGATGAATGAAACGACCTCAAACCTGCGCACGCATATTGAGGGGGAATGTTACTTCCACATGCCAACAGGAGTGCTTCTAAAGGTCATTTTGTTTGTGGTTTACAAGCATGTGTCTATTATTTGTCAGCCTACCCTCGTAGAAAATATAAAACGAAACGGAAATTGGAAATATAGATATTTTAGGGCTCTTTGATGAGATTATCAAACAGCGGGGATTATAGAGCGATATTACTGGAGTAAAACACTGCGGGGGGAGAGAATCAGTAAGGGGCGACAATAGTATTGAAGCAAAAGGTAAGAATAAGCATAGTAAACATTGACCAGGTGAGTTATAGAATAATATTAGCAGAAGGAAAATTGGAACCGGCGAACTAAGTCGTAGCTCATGGATACATGCCGACAAGTAACAACGTGGAGCAAGGTCGTACGTATGTAGGATGTATACTCTAGACAGGGTATGCGATCAATTGGAGGAAATAAGCGTGGGAGTTCCTTAACAGGAACATTCTATGGTAATGGGTGATTGGAATGAGGTGGTGGCCAAATGAAAATAATTTACTGAGGTGGAGTACTTATATTTAAGTATAGGAAAAAGGAATGACTGTTGGGAGAAGCGTATGAAATTTTGTAAGAGACAGAGTTTAATCAGAACGATCACCTGTTTTAAACACCACGCCACCGCATAGTTATGCATGGACAATGTTCGGGGCTTGAGAAAATATCATCAGACTATAGCATGGATAAAACTTAAATATAAAAAACGTGCAATTAATTCAAACAGTTTCCCAGGAGTGGATGCAGATTCAGATGAGAATTTAAAACTAACAAGTGTAACGTCATATTCAAGAGGATAAAGAAAAGGGAAGTTGGGCGAAGAAATGGCATGAAGCAGTATTAACCTGGAAGAAGAGAAAGGAGTAGCAGAAATCAGTGAAAAAAGGAAATTGAGGACAAGAACAAATAAAGTGAAGACATTAGAAGAGAAAAATGCAAGTGTGTGCATCGAAGGCCCAAAACGAACCTACGAGTAATTGAATATAAAATAGAAAATGGGCACGAAAACTACGGCTTGTAGTCGAGATGAACAGGAAGATTAGCGGGGGAAGAAAATGGAATAATTTGAGCATAGGATACTTGTGGATGAAGTGCAAAAAACATAAATAGCAGACTGAATCGGTAAACCAAAACAGGAAAAGAATCGAGGTGGAAGAGAGTGCGAAGAGGTGGGGAGTGTACAAAAGAAGGGTGAAATGGGTGCGCTGTAAAGAGAGGAGAAAGCATAACCAGGAACTAAGAAAGAAGGGTTGGTACACACTGTTACAATTACAGGTGGAAATATCTTTATTGAACCAGGAAAGATTCAAGAAAGGTCGAGAGAAATCACATAGAATCTATACGGTTAAGATATACCTGTATATATGCAGAATCACTAAGGGCCCTTAGGTTTAGACATGGTTAAATGATATGATCCAGATGAGGAGAGCTTGGGAAAAGGCATAATGGATTGCAAGATATAAAAGTTAGTAATGGAGTTGAAACAAAATATTACGTGGGGATCGCTAATATCCTTGAGGAACCACTTAACGAATTAGGGAAACGTGAAAGAGTTTCATGGGCCGATTCGTATCATTTATGAAGGAGTAATTTGGCAGAAAGATTTCGTCAGAGGGTTTGCTGCCAACGAGAAGGGTTTGTTACCAAACCACATAAGGGGAGGGCAGCCGTAAGTGAGAACTACCGAGCATAAAATGCTGATTTTGCACGCAGCTGAGTTGGTACTTAGGATGACGGATAAAAGAGGCCAGAGAGGAGTGTCAATGGATAATTGGTGGATGATCAACTGGGGTTCAGGAAGAAGGGCGCTACGTGTGAAACCAAAGAAGTAATAGGGTCACTAATAGCAAGAAATGGTCGATTCGTAGTGAATAATAATGCACGAATTCACTGTTAACAGTTAACTGCTATCACCTTTTTTAGCGCCGGCGCTGTTTTCCACAGCATCATGCCTGATTCCAAAAAAATTGATTAGCAAGAACTATTGAGTGCAATCGAGAGTTGTCTTTCTGTTTCGAATATTTCAACAGGTTATTTGACAGTGTTAATTGGATAGAATTGATGTAAGTATTAAATAATTCAGGAGTAGACTGTAGAAATAGGAGACTTATCCGTAACCTGCACATGTCTCAAGACTGCTTAGTTGCTTGTGGCGGATGGATAGACGAGATAGCCAGTGCTAGGAAGAGGAGTAAGACACGGGTGTTAACATTATTGCCCAATGGTTTTCAACATACACGTGGACAAAATGGTAAAAGGAGGCATTGAAACGCTGGAGACGATTGAAAGTGGACGCGGAACTCACAAAACGAGTTAGGTTGGCGTGTCCGGCAATTTCTTCATGGAGAGGCTATGAAATGCACCGGCGTCCCATCTGTGCATTTCCAAAACATTCCTTAAACGGTTTGCTCGCTGTCAAATGATTCTATTGAAACTAGTACTTCGTTCGCGGTATTTCTTCCCAGTTTGCGCCATTCAACTTCCCTTCCGGGTAAACGTAGCAACATGCTGATGATAAATTTGCCAATAATGGTTGGGTCATTTTGGAGCTTCGCATGCACCATGCCACTATTGCTGAGATTTCAGTGTCACGCTGATGCCGAAAGCGGGCACCGAGAGGCTCTCTCTAGGGGCCGACTCGCCCCACGACGACACGCGATACAGTCACTCCCACGTCCCCTCGGCCCCAGCAACATGCTCCCCTCTCCTTCCCGGGCCACCATCCAATCCCCCGGTGCCGCCACCGCCAACCGGAGGTCGCCGCATCAACGAAGGGCGTCCTCCGTCGCCAATCGTCGAATGACTAGAGTGCCCCGCATTTACTCTCGCCCTTCCTCCACTACATCCCAGATCGGCGGCCCCCCAACTCGGCTCAAATGCTCCGCGGGAAGCGTCTCGGGTCGTCATAGAAAAGCGAAGCCCCCCGGGGATCAGGGGGGGCGGAACGGGTGCGTCACTCACCTGTGCCGCGTCCCACTTGGACCAGAGTGAGGCGACGACGACGCTCATGGCTGCGGGGCTCCGTGCGTGCGGGCGGGAGTGCGGGGCGTGCGGGCGATGGCGCTGTGCTCGCTCGTCGTCGTCGAAGTGACTGGCCGAAGGCGGATGGTTCGGGGGTTGTGCAGCGGCGGAGGGGCGAGAGGCCTCTCGATCGCTATGTGGGCCGGAGAAAGTGGTGAGGGGTGGAAACGGGGACACGCGGGGGTGGGGGAGGGCCGAGGCCGAGGGGGCGGTGGGCGCTGAGAGCTCGAGGGCCGACCGCTCTTCGGTTTCGAAAGTATGCTCGCTTGGTTGGAGCCGCCGCCGCAGTCGCTCCGTTTAATCCTGAAATGTGCAAAACTGGAATAAAGCTATCGAGCGCGTTGATTGCTAGTTTCAGCAGCAGTGAATGCGAGGGAGAGGGGTTTTAGTTCAGCGGGTAGAACTTTCGGTTAAAAACCGAATGGACCGCTTTCAAATCCGGTCGTCGCCTCGGGGTACCCCCAGATGGAATTCGGAGGATTTTTCTTAGCGCCGGCGGAACTCCGTGGTGAATCGCGTGTGGTGACGTGAGAGGTAGGTAGGGAGAGAGAAATTGACCTCCGACCTCTCGGGACGGAGTTCGAGGCGAACTTGGAGGCAACCACGGATTCTGGTCGTTCACCGTGGTGGAAGACGCAAGCTACGCGGGTAGGCTGAGAACTAAAGCACACGTGCGTGTACACCACTAACAAAAACAAATAGAATGACCAGGAAAAAAGCAAATTAAAGTTAAATTCTTACCTTTCACAATCATATACCTGTATTTACTTTTCCACATCGTCACCGTTAAGGCTAACACATTTCTCCCAACGTGTAACAAGTTTTTTCATTCGGTCACTGAAAAACACTTCCGACTTTTCTCGAATCCAAGACTTATGACAGCTGCCTTCACCTCATCGTCCGAGTTGTAATACAAAAAATATTTCAACAAGTAAATAGTATCAATGAAGTTATCACCCGGTGGCTGCTTTAACCTTTTTCTCAAAACTCCTAAAATGGGATGGAAAGGGCTCAAAAAACCTCCAGGCAGCTGGTTCCAACAAACAATATTTCTGTTTAAAAAAAGAGTATTTTTTCTTATTTGTTTATGAGTAGAAAAGGGATACATCTTGTTTATGAGTACCAGCAACTTCACCTGATTGTCGTAGGTGTATCGATTACCTTTGAGGTGTCTCTTGAGTTGAGGAAAAAAATAAAGGCGCAAGATCGGGGGAATTGGGAGGGTTTGGAATCGGTTCGCATTTCAGGTTTCGCAGAGCCTCTCCAGCTGCGCGCGAGGTGTGTGGACGAGTGTTGTCGAGTTGCAAGATCATTGGCACCAGGCTGCCTTTAACACGACTAACTCGACGTCGGAGGTGTTTTAGATTCTGTATATACTGAGAAGAATTTACCGTTGCCCCTCATTCCAGAAAATCGGTCACAAAAACTCGGTGAGCATCCCAAAACAGAATCAAAAGAAGTTTTTTTGCGGATGGTTGTCTTTTGAACCTTTTCGCCTGGGGAGAAGACGGATGTCGATTTAAAGTAGACCTATCAATGGCATCGTCACCATAAATAGTCTTTAAACGACGATGAAGCTCATTAGGAGTTACTTTTTCAGCAGTTAAAAATTCGACAACAGCACGCTGTTTAACTCCCGTCGACATAGCACTAGAACACGTCTCCATCTTCCGCTTCTCAAAATACACTGGGTGAATGAAACGCCCTCAAACCTGCGCATGCGTGTTGAGGGGGAATGTTTCTTTCACATGCCACCAGGAATGCTTCTTAAGGTCGTTTTATTTGTGGTCTACAAGCATGTGTGCATTAGTTTTCAGCCTACCTTTGTATTAGGTATCTCCATGCCTAAACTATGGACGGGGAGGTAAAAACCGAGTCGGCATCAGAAGGGACCCGTTCACGTCGGCCCCTCGGTTCCGTCCGGGACTCGCCTCTTTCCAAACAGCATAGGCTGCCGCCGATTTGGTTCTGTTGCACCTCGTGCACGAATTCTGGGCTGAATATACCACTTCGAATAATGTAAGGAGACTTGTTGACCCGAGGGCTTTTTGGAAAGATTTGTGTATTTTTAGTCCATACAAGAAATCACGTGTAAAAAAGGGGAATGTCACCTTAAAAATTCTCAATTGCGCTCCCCGGAATGAATTTATTATTGTAATAACTGCGCATATCAAACAATATGTAACAGGAAAGTGAGAAATTTATCATTAAAGTGGGAGATGGTCAGTGGGCACTCCAATTTCATTGATTTCCGTAGAAACCGTTATGTTGAGCATTAATGTAAAAAACATTTCTTATTCAAGCTTTTTGCAAAAAAAAATGTTAAAAACATCACTTGTTAACATATCAATTCATAGTAAATATGCCATTCTCTTTCAGAAGAGAGATGAACTTCGCATACCATTCGCTATGACTAAGCTTTCAACCCTAAATCTTAAGTCTTTTATTGTGGGGAGCAGATATCAATGAGCATGTGTTTAAAGGATATAAAATATAATTTAGAAACTTAAGTTCAAGGTAAAATTTCTTATCTATTAGCTTGTTTAAATAAACTTTCAAATACCTTCCAATAAACAGGACATCGTCACCATGCGGAAAATATTTCCCGGTCTTCCTAAACTCGCCATGCACTTTTCAAACGAGTTCACTTCATCTGGTTTATTGCGAGTTCAGACCCCAAGAACTTCTCTGGAACCATTCTCTTCACTCCTCATGATTTCATATGTTCTCCGGTGTCTTGCAACAAATCGCGTGCGGCAATAGTTTCCCAAAAGTTCACTGGATGGCATCAGGTGCAAAGAGAGAGCTTGACAATGGTCATGTGTCACCCTCGCCCTTTTCTTAAAAGCTGTATTATTTTATTTCCACAGCTGTTCTGAAAATATTGCAAAATCCATCCCTTTGTTCATCAAATAAAATAAAATTTTTCCTCGAAATAGTGGCATTGATTTTTGCACCGTTTCGCAATCGCAGAATTTACCTTTTCTAATGCAAGGTGCGTGACATGAGCCGCACACATTTTGAGAGGAGATTAAAAAATAATAAAAAGAGAAGGTATTTTCGTGATTATGACTGAGTGTATATTATATTTACGTCTCATTCATTTTAATATCGTTTACCTGTTGCACAGTCTTTTCACCACCTTACATCTATCTACATCAACGCTATTAACCTAAATATTTAATGTACTCGTTTGATTCAATGTTCCGAGATAATGTTTATGACATATATTTGGTAGATAAATTTAGCACTTTGTATCAACGTTATTGCTCCAATATATAAAAATGAGTTTACTAAATTGTCACCACCTGTTCGGATAATATAAATTCTCCCTGAACGGAATGAATGTAAAATGTCAAAAGAACGTGCGTGCGGTCACCCAGCAATTATCGGACAATGCTGATCATGGCTAATTTTCCCCTCCAAATATCTGGCCGAATAGAGGTCAATCATACACATTCCTTTTTAATATATAACGAAGAGTTTAACAGTTGTTTCGACATGGTTCACTTTAGCTAGTTAACCTGGAGGACACTGCTCCAAAGTAGTGTGCTTTTCCAACATATGGAATTTAAAGCTAGTTTTCCCTCCGTTACTTGATTTTTCCCTCAGTTTACAATGTAATTTCTCTTTTCCGATGTCTGCGGGTTCTGAGATAACCTCTGATGCCTTGTAATTATACTGTTTAAGAACTCTTCCATCTCTTCTGCCTTCCCGGGATGAACTCTCTGCAGAAAACAAAATAATTCGTCATATTAACTTAGGCTGGCCTACTCTACCCACAGCCGATACTTACGTAACAGAAAATGACTGAAGAGCCGGCCGATTTTTGGATTTCTCTAAGCGCGTGATCCCAAACACGCCGCTTTTCAGCATCTATAAATTTAGTTAACTTTACAACCTGCAGGTAAAGTGAAATCAACTAAATATCAAAAGTATTCTATTAACTTTTAAGAAACCTGGAAAAACCCGCAACGGTCACTTCAGCGTCATCCCCACTGGACTGCAGGTTAATCGCCTTGATTGACATCCCGGTCAAGGCGAAGTATTCTCACTCCCCGTCAATTGAATGCTACCTGTAAGCCTTCTACCTTCATATTTCTACGCATTGATTCTCTCAGTAGATTTTGGAAAGAAGCATAGAAATCCTGAGAGGTTGTTGAAAAATATTTTACATTGCTTAATGACTTGGTCGACTGAGATAACACTAAATTCGTGACATGGCTATAGCCGTGCGAAAATATTGGCTCGGGGCATTTTTCTCGAACTCTTGTTTATTAGTCCGTGTTCTGTTTACTACTGGGCTTACACAGATGACTTTTTTATCCATCCTAGTAGCACCAGTAACACATTGGGTTATGGAACCCACCGATCGGCCGTGACCTAGATGTTTGAAAGACAAAAGTCAACGTTCATACATTATTTCCGTCTGCCATGGTGTAAAGTATTATATTTTAATGGAAATGTTCTAACCATACGATATTACGGCGGAGTCTCTCATTTAGAGCCTAGAAATTTTCCTATAAAAGTTTCCCAGAAATTCAAAACAAAGGGTAGCTATTAATATTGCATACTATTTTTATAAATGTTTCAGTGTTGTTATTCCAGTATATCGGACAAACAAAGCCGGGATAAAAGTTATTCTAAATATGATCGCATGTTATTCATTCTCCGATTATAGACCAAATTTCTACTCAAGCCTAATGCGTAAGATTTTCTTCGTGCCACCAAGGGCGACAGGTACATTTGGCCCCACCCAGAGCCGCTTGAGCCCCCACCCTTCGTCAGAGAGTCTCCGAAACGCGGCCTGCACGGTCCCCTCGGATACCTCCTGTACTGCCTTCATGGCCGCCGGAGTACAATGAGATGTAGGTCTTCTTTCAATGCCATTCTTCAAAATCGGACGTTCTGACCAGTTCCGCCGGGAAACCTCTAGGCGTTCAGGGAATACCCAGAATTATCGAATATCTCTCCGGATTAGGCGTTCCATGTTCATTCCACAAATGGTCGATGCCGTGCCATCTTTTATCCTGATAATATATAATGTGTGGCATTGATCACCTTCCCTTGTTCAAAAAATTATTTTTTATATCTGGAAAAATGATACCTCTGGAGTATATGTAGGTAGTTGTTAACAGCGAGGATCCGGCGAGTCCGGTAAGTCTCGAGGGCCGGGAAGTCATTGAGAAATCTTTGCCATTTTTCTTCCCCTACTCTTTCTAAATTTGCCAGGATGTACGAAACTTTGCAATAAAACTCTATTTAGGAAATTCTTATTTATTTTCAATCCACAAATGATCCATAATCTCACCTATACAAGCGTTTTATGGTGTGATCAATGTTTTTCATTTTTGGATTATCGGGAACGACAGAATAGTATGCTTTACGATGATTCGGATCGTTCTAATTTGAGTTATGTATCAAATAATAATCATCCTACTCTTTACACTTCATGATTTCAATTATGATTCAAATATTTAACCCAAAAAACTGTGATCCAACCTGAGGTGTACCGAATGCGTATAAACAAAATAGCCTAAGGTAATGAATTGAAATTTTTCTTTCGTTGAACCAAATCCACCAGGCCTAAAAATTACTGAAACCAACATCATTGCCAATTGTAACTATTTATTACTTATTTTTATGATTAATGCACGTTTTAAGGCCATCATTTCAATTCCGATTAGGCTGGCAATAGTCCCTACGTGGACGGGGCAATCAGAAAAACGATGTTGCCTTCGTCACCGACAAAGTAAAGTTGTCCTAACTGTTGCCGATAAAAGTATTATGATTCAACAAAATAACGTAGCTTCATCATTTTCCTCCCCTTGGCCCTTTCCTTCCACTTTTGTGGTAGAAACTCCTCCCTTCCTTTCTCGGAGGGTATTCTAACTGGCAGCGAGGAGATATACACGTATGTAATCACTGAATTTTACATATGTACACGTACGAGGGTTGCTACATATATTTTGAGCCTTGACAACGCTAAGTGCTTGAGGCGACATCTGATTTCCATCTGACCCTTTTAACGCTAACTTTCTTCTGAACATTCGTGTTTTGATTATAAAATGGGCTGTTTACAGTGACTAAAATTTTGTCTCAGCAAATAAATGGAGTTAACTCGTAAACACTTTTGTGCGATGATTTTTGACGATTTTCGATGTAGATTATCAAGACAGAAGTGCATCGATCAACTTACTTCCACTTTTGACGATGAAGCTCCATCCTTTGCCACTGTGAAACGTGGGTGTAATAAATTCCATCTTGGCCGCCGTTGCCCCGTCGACGAAAGTCGTGAACGTCGTCCAAACTCAGTGTTGTGCCAGAAAACATTGAAGATGCGCAAAAACAAGTGAAGGAAGATCGTCATGTGATTTATCGTGAAATTTAGGCATCCTTGGGGATTAATATGACGAGCATCAATAAGATATGGCATGAAAATTTAGCCGTGAAAAAATTTTGATCGTGTTGGATCCCGCATAATTTTACAAATGCTCAAATAGATGCTCATGTCAATTAGAGCAAAGAAATGCTCAACAAATACAATTGCGGTGCATAAAAAGCTGTGCATAGCATCTACACAGGTAACGAATCTTGGATCGAAGCGTATGAGCCCGAAACAAAACAGCAATCCACTGCATCGGTCTTCCAAGACGACCCGACAAAATCTGACAAAAGTGATTCGTGCACGAAGCACATCGAAGCAAATGATCGCCTGTTTCTTCGGAATAACTGCACAATTGGCAACCGTACTGTTAGAGCAGCATAGCGCCGTGGATTCTAAATGCCCCACGAGCATATGTTTGCCAGGAGTGTTTGGTGAAATTCGGAAAAAGAAGCGGCAACGAAGGATCATCTTCATCATGACAATGCAAGCTCTCACGAATCGGCTGAAACAACTACCTATTTGACTGGTGAAAACGTCGAATTGATGGGTCATCCTACGTGCAGCCCCGATTGAGCACCAAATGACTTCTTTTTATTCCCGTTTATCAAGAAAAAATTGCTTGGCCAACGTTTTTCGGCGCCTGAAGAAGCCGTTGATGCAATAATAAACCATGTTTTGGAGGTACCTCAATCGGAGTGGAAAATTTATGTCACGAAAATTGATTCGAGCTCATGCAAAAATGTATTGATTATCATGGAGAATACTTCTAAAAACAATAAAGCCATTTTTAACAATAAAATACTGTATTTTCATTATCAGGCTGAAAATATAAATAGCAACCCTCGTACAGCCTATGCAGGGTGCTATAAGTCAATGTTATTCACTCTTTGATTAATTAAAAAAAGCTTGAAGCATTGTGTATGTTGTGTTTGCATTTCCCATCGCATGTTCTCGTTTTGTATCCTATCGCTTTTGTTTTTCAGTGAGTCTAATCGATATTCGACCTTCGATTAGTCACTATCGTATGTTGGTCTTATTCCGACATCTTCCGGTGCTACAAGATTAGTTTCTATCTAGATTTGTTTATTTTAACTTGCACTCAATATTTATTTGGAGGCATTTAAGATCTACATTCCGCCATATTTATTATTTTCATAAAAATGGGATGCAAATTCAAATATATATATACTCCATTTAATTTTATGATTTACTCATATTACTACGCACTGGCTTTCCATTCGCGTAACAGTTATCATTCCTAAACATTATAAACAGAATTCCTCCGAAGGATTTAAAAATATACACGATACAATAATTTAAATCCACATCCAAGTATCCTTTAAATCATAAACACTGATCGGGACATATGAGTTCCTTGGTTACCAAAATATATTCCATTCCTATGGAAGATATGCCATGTTGAAAAGTAAAAAAATTCTAAAATGTAGATTTAATTCTAATTTTCATGGAACAATTTTTTAAAAAACGAGCAAAAATAAACGTACGAACATTTTAATTCCGTATGCCCACTACATCCCTTAATTCGACCGCCTAGAATCCTAAAAGTCCCGTCCTCTTTCAACATTTCGTACCCTCGGACGGCAGGGGATTGTCTTGCCTAGCGGCCCTAAGGACCCTGGATGGCCCGGCGGAAGGCGTCCGACGGCTGCCTATCGGCGACACATTTGCCGGCGGACAAGAGTCTAGTGTCATGGGCTCTTTTAACTCGAGCAATTGAGCCACGTAAATCCTCACCAACGCTCAGTTTTTCTTTCGCGTCCAATTCTCAGCAACGGGCCGTCAAAAGGAACATCTACCGGAAGAGTGGCGACTGGAGAGGGAGAAGCACGGCAGAATAAAAAACTTCATACCGCCAAAAGCACGAAATAAGGTTAAAAATTACTCTAATTTCGCCATTGCAAAAGGTCATACATCCTTGAAATGTATCGTATCATACCGCTTATAACGTTATATATATATATACACACACATATATATAACATATATATATATATATATAATATATATATATATATATATATATATATATATACACACACACATATATATAACATATATATATATATTATATATATATATATATATATATATATATATATATATATATATATATTATGGACACACCCACTAAATAAATATTTTGTGATTCCTAACAAATTACAAAATTCAGTATCCTACTCAACATCAGACCCCTCTTCAACTCTGAGTACTTTCTTCCTCCTTTCATCCCGTCCAACATCCCTATCCTCTTCCTTCCCTTTCCTCGTTTGCCTAACATTCTCCCCTATATTACAGTCTTCAACAACCCACTGCCGGTCAATACCCCCTTCATCCACTTTTCCTGCCTCCATAGGATTTCTTCCAACAAACCCCTGTCCTCACCCACCATACCAAGTACTTCCTCATTTGTTTTCTTCTCTGTCCATTTCACCTTCTCCATTCTCCTCCAAACCCACATTTAAACGCCTCCAGTCTACGTCTATCCTCCGGCTTCAATGACCATGTTTCCGCGCCGTACATAGCTACGCTCCATATCAAAGTTTTTACGAGCCTTTTCTTAATATCCTTACTCAACGTCGCTGTCATCAACTCCCTCCTCCTTGTGAAAGCCTCTTTGCCCAGCGCCATTCTTCTCCTTACGTCCCTACTACTTTGACCGTGTTGGTCCAAAACACTTCCGAGATACGTTAACTATTCTACCTGCTCTAATTTTGCGCTCCTATTTCAATGTTTAGCTTAGCTTAGCGACCACTGATAAGGACGTAAATAAAATTGCGGATTGGGTGACAAATAATGGGATGGATATTAATGTTAGCAAATGCAAATCGATCACTTTTGGTAACAAGGTAAATGGAAAAAATACGAACTAAAAATTGTTGGAAAATGCCATTCCTAGAAGTTATAGCTGTAAATGCTCACGTGTGTGTATATTGAAACAAGGATTTAGAGTGCGGGCTACACGTGGAATACATTTCTAAGAAAGCTTTCAAAACTCTTCATTGGGTGATGAGAAACCTCAAAGGGAGCACTAGAGCAACTGAGGAATAAGGCCCTTGTAAGATCAAATTTAGAGTACTCATCACTTGTATGGGACCCGAACGAAGAAGGACATATTACAAAGCTGGAGAAGGTCCGAAGGAAGGCTGCCAGATACTTATCGGGGAAGCACAGGAGCCTGGAGAGTGTGTCTGAAATGTTAAAAACGCTGGCCTGGGAACCTTAACGAAGCAGAAGAAAAATAAGCAGACTTTGTGGAATGTTCCGCATTCTGAAGGGAGAGAAAGCTTGGGCAGAGCTAAGGGAAGAGGCGGGAAATTCAAATTTTACTGAGAGAAATGATCACAAATTCAGGGTAAAAAATGCCAGGCCTTCAAAATTTAATTAAGAAATGGAAAAAAAATTTCCTTTTCTCAATTAAACAATTGTCGATTGGAACAACTTACCTGCAAAACTATTCGAGCTCTTTCCTTACAGGGTAAATACTTTTGAGAAAATGTGTAAACAATTTATGTGATAATTTGATTGATGGGTTGTGTAAAATTGTATGTAACAGCTATTTTTTATTTTTTTTTCTTGATGATTGGGAAACTGATATTAATGAGATGGGGGTTTTCTTTTCTTGCGTTAGAGATTTGTGTTTGGAAGTTTCCTTTGTACATTTTTTTTACCGTCTGATTTTATTTATTATCCTTTGTGAAGCTGATTCATGCCATGATATGTCATGCTATTTTTTCCAAGGCAAGTTTGATTATAATACTTGGGACTTGTGTGCCACCTGACATTGTCTATCTGCACAAGTAAGTTTTGATAATAATAATAATAATAACGATAAAAAACAAATCAGGCTGAATTTTAAGTCCAATCGTCGTTTAGAAATTTATCTTAGGCAACAAACTGGAGTATCATTGTAGTTTTCATTCTAGATCCTTGGAAAAAGAGTGATTAGGTACGAGTGTTAAATACTTTTGGACTGCAGCTGGGTTCACATTCGTCCACTCATTACATGTTCTCTCCTCGCTTCTCTCCACGTCGACGAGCCTCCAAGACGAGCTTCTCAGCCGATTTCCCCTCGACAAATGTTCAAGGTGTGGTCCAACTATAGCTTAGCTGCGATGTCATGTAGATGTTCCGCAGCCAGGAACTTCTCCCAGTGCTCATCATCAGCCGTTTCTATTAAGTGAATCTACATAACGCAATCTTCGGTGGGTCGTGGATTTCAAACTTACTTCTACAACACCAAACGATATATAGTATTACAAATTAGGCACCTCATCACTCGATACCTCGTAATACCGCTGAACACACTAGTTTCCCAAGCCTCGTCCGAAGGGGATATTTTGTTCGGTGCAAAGACTGTTGTTTTCCGAACCAAATGATGCTCGATTTGTCAGACTCCCCACCCACCATAGGATGTCCAGGATGCTGTTCCGAAAACCAGGTATCCAAGGATTGCACGATGGTCATAGTGTTTCACGGGTATTTTTCTCTGTTTCGGGTTGGGTCGGGTTTGGTGTACCGGCCCACGATGACACATACGCCCCGCAGCGCCCCTGACACGCATGCTAAGCACCATAGCCAAAAAAAAATAAATTTGAATCCAACATAGGTCACGTTTTCTCCAGATCGTTTTATCTGCCCGTTCTGTTAAGAGAATTTCAAGCAACAGAAATAGATTTAACAACGCAGTCGGGACATCCAGTACAATTTCCTTTCGAAACAGCAATAATAAGGTTTTTTGTTTAAAATGGGTGGAATTTCCGCAGACGGAGACATAATGGTAGTCACCCTGATTCTAATACGAGATGCGTGCTCTCTCAGTCAAATAGGAAACGGTGTGGGGACGTTGTATGGGGGAGCCGGCTATAAAGAGCGTGCCACGGAGACGGAAGCTTTCTTGGGGGTTCGGTATTCCCAGTCCTCAAGAGAAGTGCCCGGGGCGTGGGTAGAGAGGCTCTGCGCACCGCTATGAGTGTTCTAGGCGATCCGGCGGCGAGCGATTAACACCAACCAAGCGAGTGAAACGTAAACGGGTTCTGAAGGCTGGAGAGAATCTGATGTGAAAGGCGGAAAATAGATAGGAGGGGGGTAAATCCCTTCAAAACGCTCAAGCTCGGCTGGAGAGTGTAACTCAAAGGTGTATGGCAAAGGGTACCCAAGAGGAAGAATAAGAAGCGAGTGTACCTTAGAAGAAGATTTTCACGAGACATGCACAAGTATTTCATTTCCCAAGAATGACTTTCCTGAATCACTAGTCTTTCAAATGCGGGACGTGGCTCCCCCAGGTGCAGAGATTCTGCAGAAGAACGTGAAGGGGATGCATCTGCATAATAGCCTGGAAGCTACCGCAAGGGCGTGTGGCGGGGGCTGTTAGGTCCCCAGCCAAGCTCGCGCAATCGCGATCATGGCACCTCTACACAAATATCAGTTTCATCATGCCCTGGATGAGAGTTGATCACACAAAAAATATACTTACACGTAACTTTAAATAATAGGATACATACATTCAAATCATACCGTAAAACTGATAAGTAGATGTATCTATTAAATAAAAAAATAGCATACAGGAAGTCGGCAAAATATATACGCTACCAATGCTCACTACCTCCTTCGAGTCTGCGGTATATCTATTTTGATCTCTAATGGTACGAGGAAAACATTTCAAATCTATCTGTTCTTATTATCTGTTTCACTGATTTTACGATCGTGATCTGATCTACCATAGTAGGTCGGGGCCTCTCATATGTATTTAATAACGTCATAAGTCAATTATTGGCTCCATCCTAATTCCACCGATAGTGTCGTGACACAGCCACCTTGCTCTTAACAACTTTTCACAGACCTAGCTGTTTTACGTTGAACTCAATCTAGTTCCAGAGATAACCCTACCTCGTGAGGATGCCCTACGCCCGCAGCATATCGAGTTGGGGACTAATTAACGTAAAATAACAAAGCTCCTCAAACCTCTCATAACATATCTTAAATATCCTGTCAATTAATCCTAAATTTTTATTCGCTATTCCGCAAATTTCACGAAGGGGGGTCCCGAGGACATATTCTTAGTTGTGGTGATATCCAAATATTTTACCGAATCTACATTTGTATCGTTTTATCCCTCTGAGGTATAAGTGTTTTCGGGTTAAAACTCTTCCTCCAAAAATATATCGAAACGAATTTCTTCCAATTTAATTCTAGCTTTAATGCATCACACCTCTTTTGCACACTTGACGAGGAGGCAATCATTTCAGAAAAGAATACGGAGAAATACACTTTGTGGTGGTCATCTGTTTTCTGAAGGAGGAACGACAGAGCTCAAAGCCGATTACACTAATTAATAGAGAATAGATTGCTCTATGCGAATTTGCCAACCAATTTTCGGTAACTGTTAAATCGAGTCCGCTAAGTAATGCCTACGTAGAAATTACATTTGACAATTTTTTCCGTTAACAGCAGATGAACGATAATATATATGAACCCATGCGAAATAAGGGTAAAACTAAAATAAGAAATCTCACTCAGAGCTTATTCGTAAAATGGTCAAATATAGCCGATGAAGTGAATTATCAGTTTATTGCGGAATCTTCTTTGCGTGCTTCTAGACATATGTCCCGAGAAAGAGAAACCGAAAGAAGAGAGAGAGAAAGAAGAGGAAGAGAGTAGGGAAAAGAGAGAGGTAGGAAAAACGAAGTCAATAACTTTCCCAACCGCTACCCACGACTGACTTCTAAGCAAAATAAAACGGTAAGTGGTGGCGAAATACCGTTTCGGGGAAAAAGTCTCCCTTAAATTGAGTGTCATGGTCAAACCCACCCTAATCACCCCTTCAGACCCGCCCACACCTGCCCAACCCACCGCAAAATGGTCAAGGTCGATTCGGCTTCTCTGTCCACTCATTTTTCCAACCCTCAGAAGGGTAAAAAATACAACAGCAACAATCACTTCTATACTGCTGATGAAGTACACCTCTTTGTACGAGGGTCATCCGGAAAGTAGTACCCGTTCGTGAAATAAAGACACAAAAGTAAATATTAACAAACATAAAAAATTTTATTTGAAAGAGGATACTTTAAACTACTTCTCAACATAATCTCCAAGCAAATTAAGGCATTTGTCATAACGTGTGACAAGTTTCTGTATTCCTGCTGCATAGTCCTTCGCCGCCAGCTCATTGAGATACGCGAGGGACCCATCTTGCACAAATTTTTGCATAATGCAGATGGTGTTTAACAATTTCATGAACAATTGTTCGAGAAACATTGGGAAAATGCTCACAGATGTCATCAATTGTGACGCGCCGATCGTTCCTCACGAATTCGTCAACTGAGCTCACCAGTTGGTCTGTAATGACAGACGGTCTCCCCGAACGCTCATCGTCGTGTGTGTTCCCCCTCCCCATGTTGAAGTTGCGACACCACCGCCGAACAGACGACTCGTCCATTACATTGTCTCCATACACCTCCTTTAATTGGCGATGAATATCACATGGGCGAACGTTTCTTGCATTGAGGAATTTAATCACTGCCCTCACTTCACAACTGGCGGCGTTCTCAATTTTTTTAAACATTGTAAACAATCACAGAAACAACACAGGCAATGCTAGCGTCACGCAACTTGGCTCAGAGAAGGCAGACAAGCCACTGAAGCTATCTGACCTCGTCCAGCGGCTACTCGCGTCGTCAGCACTTCATGCGGCACGAACGGGTACTACTTTCCGGATGACCCTCGTATTTCTGAAAGATTACTTTAAAAATTTGTCGCTAACATATGTGCGTATTTTCCCCAACAAACGAATTCATGCACGTCTCCAGTCGTTACCGAGCCAACCCTATGGTGGTTTGAAATGAACTCGTGGCAATCATTCGTCACAGGATTTGGCGGCGATGACGTTAAAGATTGCTCTCGTAACAGCGCCTTAAGCCCAACTCGTTGGAAAAAATTAGCCCATCACCCGTAAAATTCAGGAGAACGTGAGCAGCGTGTTCGAGGTACTTCTCCCCGTACACATGCTGGAGGACAACGAGGAAAATGAGCTGTCTGGAGTTCACGTTTGACTGGCGAGACATCGTGGACGTGAAGCATATGTATGGGCAAACGCATCTCCCTCTTGAGAGACGAAGTTACCTTTTCGGAATTTAGAAATAAAGGCACCTAACATTTAGGGAGATTTAATGTGTCAATGGTGAAGCATTTAGAATTGGAGGGTGATATGCTGGGAGAGTAAGACGAAAGAGTCGTGCATTATAGGTGATGTGTGTGATATAACAGTCCCAGTTCCTCTCGTAAACTAAGAATTTATTACAAACAACAGATTGACACCACCCTCTTTCATCGAAGGAAGAGTTTCCAGCAATGGTAACAAAGCTGCTACAAAGCATACTGCATGACTGATTTTCCTGTATCTTTACCATGGAAAAGGAAAGGAGACTAGTTCTAGATTAACTAATTCACTAAATTAACTGGTTCACAGCAAATGAAAATAAAGAAATCTCAACAATTGTACCCTTACAGGCATGTACGTCAAACTGGGGAAGAAAACAAGATTTAACCATTTCACGACTAATTATACCTAAAATAAAGGTGTCTCAAGATTGGTCCACTTTTATACTCAATGATGTATCATCTAACATTACTTTATTTTGAATAAATATACTTCCACAAAACTTCAATCGTGTTTATTTACTCTACCCTGGGATAACGAGAGGAAGAAGGATGTGGTGGGATCTTTTTGTTAAATAAATAGAGATTTATACTCGGAGGATTTATTTTAATAATATATTGTCCAAACTGTATGTATGTTTATTTTATTTCAATCGATCAATCAGTTTTTGAAATTTTATTTCTTCAAAATATGATGTATGCAAAACACAATCACATAGTCACACAGCAATCAGCTATGACGATAAATATTGATAGAATTGAGCTCTTACGACTAGTAGTATATAATAAATGAAAAACTCCAATAGCCTTAAACAGTTTACCTTTCAAAATAAAGTACAAATGAGATTAGTTGGCAAACGCCACAAGTTAAAGGATGGGGTAAATGGTAAATAAGGAAAGGGATAAGAAACGTGAATACGTTCTTCAATACGTTTTAGGTGATTACCTTTCTTATCCCTTTCCTTATTTACCATTTACCCCATCCTTTAACTTGTGGCGTTAGCCAACTAATCTCATTTGTACTTTGTTTTGAAAGGTAAAATGTTTACGGCTATTGGAGTTTTTTATTTATTCAATGACGATTAATGTTTCCCATATTTTAGTTTGGAGAACCCAATCGGCCAGTATGTGACAAATTTTCTTGACACAATGAAAACCACTCTTCACATGCAGTTCTACCGAACCGTCATCTTGTGTTACCACTTTTGCAAATGATGCACGACCACACAATCGCCAAGAATATTCCTACAGGTAAGAGTCCACTTAGGACCGCAGATCTTTCCAATCACTCATTAAACGCATAGTTATACTTCTTCCCATATTGTCTCAGCATTGCCAGCGTCTCATCCCTGAGACTGGTAATGTGAGCATCAAAATGCGCATTACGTCACTCCTTTGAACGTCGATTATACGAGTAGAACAGCCAACATGCGAGAAAATCAATCCCGCGTCAGCGGCTGGACGTCATTCATATATACACACAAACACCCCTTTTCCCATTTACTCAATGAACGTTATATCACCCCTCTAAACATTAAAAAATGGACTTTCTATTGCTCAATCTGGTGATCTTATCCGACTTCCGTACATATTTTTCCGCCTGACCAATTACCTTTTCAAGTCACCGGAGACTACGAGTTAAGCATTTGGATATCCTAATGAGACAATTCCACTGTTGGTATTCAAGTTAACCGAGTACTTAGAAGTTTTGGAGTAACACATGATTTGGACCAAAATAACTGGCACATGAAATTGTTCATAGAGACAAGGAAATATTCACACCTACGGAAACATAGTTATTAACCAACCCTTTTTGATTACCAATATCATGCCTATGAGCGTTTTAAATTATAGCATAGATTTTACCTGCTAGACACAGTTGTGTGACTGCTTCAATGGCTGGCCGCAAAATGACTGCATCTGGATGAAGTCATAAACGTTTTATTTTTATAGCATTAAATGGCATGGCCCTTAAAACTTTGGCCTTGAGTAACACTGAACATATTCTAGAAACTGCATATATTTTATGCATTCAAAACCAATAGTTCTTCCCATGGGGAGCTATGCTTACACACGCCCATTTTGTGTCTGAGCCCAAACTTTAGTTACATCAAATTAAATTCATCGCTTTCGTTTCATATAGAGAAGAATATTATAAACTGAAGTATACGTACTGCAGATTTTGAATTGGATTTACTAATAAGAAATGAATTTCCTGATTAAGGTTATGTAGTCTTTAAAGGTAAATGGAGGCTCTCGCAGGTCGGGGGATGGCGAATACTCCCACTGTAACCCTTATCGCCGCAAGGGGCGTCTAAAAGTCCGGGGAGATGACCCCGAACTCTTTACTGTTGCTTTTGAGTGGTCATCCAGCTGGTTCACGACCCACCCGACTGTTTGCTGTGCCGTGGGATCCTAGTGGATGTGTTTTCTGGCACCCAACCTGGTTTCCGACGCTCCACATGAACAAGGGAACAGTCCTCACTTTGGCCCCGGATAATGCATAAACCGGCGGCCGGGAGCTGGGTAGCACTCCCGGTCAGTCGGCTCCCGCCTCGCCTCCCCTCTCCGTTTGGGGGGCGAGTGCTGGGGTGACTGATTACTGTGCCGGACGTCAAAGATGCAAAGCTTTTGAGGGCCTATTCAATGTAGGTCCAGTCCGAAACCGGTCTCCCAAATGATATTGCTCTATCCTTTGGGAAGCTTTGACGTCCATGCCGGTTTGCGATGTGGCATCCCGAATGTACTTATGACTCCGTGGCGGGCGAGAAGCCACGGGGGTGAGCTATAAAATATCATCAGTGAATAAAACCTTCCTCCATCAAGAATATCCCTCTCTGATACGGGCGGGATAGTTAATTGTAATGTCGTCTGCAACCGCTATCAGTTGATGACGTTGACAGAGGTAGGGAGAGGCACCGAAGATGGTGTTTCCTTTCCTCACTCGTTAACTTTTGTTTGCTGCTGTTCTGGGGGCTCTAAAGTCTGACTAGAAATTACGTGATGGCACACTGCTCATTGAAACTGCTAACAACGTACATATTGAAAAACTTCTTGGAATGGGAGTCATCGCGACATCACTGTATGGGAAGAGTCACCACTCCTTGAATAAATGTGTCGGGAAGTCAACAGCCATCACGACTTATTGCATGAGGAAGGTGAGGAAATAGAAGAAAAATGTCCCAAGACCCAAAGAATTGTCCTTGAGTCACTACTAGAGTGAACGGTGAGGTATCGCAATAAACACGACGGCCGTTATCGTGAGGTTCGCCCACGACTGACTCCTCGATAAGACGTTCTGTCACTCCCATTCGTTTTTTTTCAATGCCAGCACTTCCGCCACATTACAACCAGATCTGAGAACAATTCTACGTGCGCGCACTGTGGAAAGGACAAGTATGAATACAAAAGGTGCACAACCTGATGATTTTATGTTAAATGCAGGGAGACGCACTTTTGTGTTCTCTTGCAGCTGCCCAAAGTTTATGGAGGAGTGGAAGTTCACGGAGGAAAGGGCGCTTGACATTTACTTGGAACAAGGGATAAAAACCAAGAACTAATAACCTCTACATTTTATTAGTCATTTGCTACATTAGATTTTTACCCATCTAAAATCAACATTAACATTTCAAAAAGTCAGAGATACGGCTAGAGAAAAATGCCAAAGCAGACATAAATGATATCTCGAAAGAAAACAAGACCCAGTGTTCTACCAAGAGCCCATAAAAAGCCTCCAGGGCCGGAGTTTTAATCAACAATCACGAAAAGACTCCGGAAAGGGAAAATCCTTTGAATTGGAGTCAACAGAAGAAGAGTAGAGCCTTTAGGAGGCCAAAATCCTCCTTATAAGGAGTAAGGTGAATAAATTCCGCGTCAAACGGAAATAAACGCCCCTTTGGCAAGGAGTTCTCAAGTTTTTAAATCTTTTATTATCTCTTTTATGACTAATTTATTGCAATGGCTTTTATCGGCATGAGGATGAGCTGGCTATTTTATCAGTGATTTTCATCCTTATATCTGTCTGCAAGAGAGTCATCTTAAAAATAAAGATAAGGACAGTTATAATGTTTTTAAGATTGTTAGTTGAGGATGACACTGTTGCGAGCCCAGGGTCGTGTTGCTGTCGCCATTCGGGAAGTGTTTTACACCTACCAGGAGCACATCGACCTACCATGTCAAACGGTGGTGGTGGGCGGTCATTTTCCAAAGAGGATCACGCTTTGTATGATGTACTATAAGGAGGATGCACCGGTTTCTCAAGAGAGCTTGGAAGCAGTCGTCCACCAAATACCAAAGCTGTACACCTTAAAGGGATTTTAACGCCCACGACTCCCGATGGGGAAGTTCAAAGCTGTTAACAACAGGAGAGGACGAATTTTGCCTACAAGTAGTTTCATCGAAGATTCTAATAGTTTAACTGAAAGATAAGGGAAAACCCGGATCAATTCATCACGTCCACCAGCGGCTTTTCCGCCAATGACTTGCCATTTGTTCGAGCAATCTGGCTGTAAAAGTGGTCAGTCAGCCGACAGTGAATTTTATGGGAGCGATAGCCTCCCCCCGTCTTACTCGCGAATGAAGGAGGCTCCATGACTCATTGCTAACGTACAGGCTTCCCACCGAGAGGGCCTGGGTTCAAATCCTGGAGACAACTTATATTTTTCAGGGGCATCCCGATCCCTACTTGAGGTGCTTTGTGGAGAGCACTTTGAGTGATTACGCCGTCCGTCGGATGGGACGTTAAACTGCGGACTCCTTGGCGCCTTTCAACTAGAGTAGACTAATACTAACGCCGGGTTTCTCTCCACCCTTCCTTCCTCATCCATCCCTAATGGCGCAGATGACCTCAGCTGTCGGTCGCCTCCCGAAAACAAAACTACTAAAACTCCATGACTCATTTCATCCGAGCTGAAAATAGGGATGCTCGCAAAACCAATTGGCAGGATTTCAACGGCTGTTTTAATTTTAAACATGACAACAGCGGCAACGCCTTAAAGAATATGAAGGTACTTACAACATACATCGTATCTGCAGCTACTCAAAATGCACCGAGGGCAACCGGTTTCAACCCACGACCCAGTTCCATGGTGGAACCAAGATTGTGCAAGAGAGATTCGGCAACGTAAGAGGACATGATGTGTGCCTTTAAAAAGTTTCCTATCAATTTTGGCAGCCTTTCGAATTTTGAGAGCATAAGCTTGCCAAATAGTTAAAGAATCAAAAAAAGTGTCCGAGACGGCATATGCGAATGGCATTAGCCACAGAACTCCAGTGTTCGAGGTCTGGGAAAAAATAAAATGTATATCCGGTTCCCACAGATTCCGGGTTTTATATCGACCTTAAAAATAGGCGCATGTGTAGTAAAATCTAAGAGTGCCATATCAAAAATACTTGTTGAACAAAATCTTCGAAACTTGATCTCTACGGCTTCGTAAAATAACATGTTAAAGGCGAACTCTAGTAGCCGTAATACGTTGACTTATTAATTATTATAAGTTAACTTATTACGGCTATAGGAGCTTTCCTTTAAATTTTTTACTTGCTGTACATATTACTCAAATTTGTAGCTCAGCGAACTACCACCAAAGCTTCGTATCCAGGAAACTTTGCACAGAAATCATGCACGAAGTTCATCCAGCAAAATCACGCATTGATTTTGCTGAACGAACCAACACTTCTTCGTGCAGCGAAAACTTCCGTTGTGGGAGCTACAGGCATCCATCTGTGATGCCAAGAACACCGGCCCAGGAGCTATCAAGGTCCATAGAGCATTCCTACAGAAACTCTCACAATCCATTGTGTTGGATGCACTAAGAACAACTAACCAAATGTGGTCAGAAGGCACTTTCCCTGATGCTTGGAGAGAGTTCCTATCGCCAAGTCGGGAAATGATAGATAGCCGGGAAAGGAACAGTTGGAGAGAAATGGAGACGCAAGAAGAATCTATGTGGTAAATATATCAGGCCAACCATCTTAGATGTAGACAGAAAATATGACGTAGAAGGGGATAGCTTAGACCCAGGAATTCTTAACTACAAGATAGATAGGGTAATGTGGGAATTGAAATCAAATGAAGCCGCGCAGATAGATTGCATCCCTGCGTAAATTTTCAGGATTTAGAAAAATATGAAAAGAAAACTTTTTACGTTTCAATGCGTTGCATTTACGATTAGAATTAATTTGGGCTGGATTTTTCGTCGGATCGGTGTTGGTTCTAATCTAAAATAAGGGGGAAGCATCCTCGTGTGCGGAATATAGAAGAATAAGTTTCATTTTCCATAAAGCTGGAATGATACTTGGGATCTCTAATAAGAGGATTGAGTGGAGGGCAATTGATCACCTAAGGGATAATCAGATGATGTTAAAAAATGGGGATGGTGAGCTTGACAGCATAGCAGAAATGAATCAATTTTTGTAAGGAACATAGTATGTAATTGGGATTTATAGATTTCGAGTAACGTTTGATGGAGAAACTTGGGTAGAATGAGAAAAGGTGTAAAAAATGTAGGAGTATATTCTGGAGTCATAGGCGAAGTATCCATAACCTGTTCATTTCTCAGACAGCTTCGGTGCTTGTGATACACGGAGAGTCGGGATGGGCAGTGGTTAGACAGGGGGGTAAGGTAGGGTTTTTCATCATTACCAATGCTTTCCAAAGTATATATGCGGAGGGGATGTTAAAAGAGGCATGAGGACATCCTGTGACGGCATGAAAGTTGGTGAATAATTCATGAATTTAGTCAGGTTGCCCGATGACGAAGCGTTGGTAAGTCAGTCAGCTTTAGGGGTTGCAGTAACCTTAGTTGAACACCTCAAAAAATCTGTTTTATAGGATGAGATAAAATGATCAAACTAAACAAATAAAAATGTTTTGATTTGTTAGAGAAAGATGGCTAAGTTAAACGTTAAAATAGGGGAACAAAAAATAAGCAAGTGGAACAGTTCACCTGTCTTGGAAGATGAAAGAATAAGAAAAATTATTTTCTGCCAAAAAGCTTGCACAAGGAGGAGAATTCATGATGAAAGGAGAGCCGAGTAAGGATTTGAATACAATGATCGTGGAAACAGAAAATGTGGAATATGGTTTTGTACTGCGTTGATAAATAGTCTTCGAGTAACATGATAAGTTTATGTCGGATACTTATGAAATCTGGGCATGGAGAAGGATGGAAAAGATAAAATTCGAATGAAAAATAAACAAACGAACGAGTTTGTTTATTTATCGTTCGAATTCGAGTATTAGGCATGGTTGGCGCGAAGAGATTATAGTTGGAAGAGTTCAAAGGAGGAATTAGCGATGGGCACAGAGCATTTTGATTGGCGATGGAATTTTCTAGACTGTGACAGAGGGGAGGGAAAGAGGTGGAATGCTTGCGGCATTAAAGAACAGTTTATCGCAGTGTTGGGAGTAAGTTTTTATCTTTCTAGGCGAGGTTTATTTCACAAATATAGTCGGATTATCCTGAGTTCATCTAAAACCTGCATTAAACAGACGACTTACAAATTATTATAATAGTAATGCTTTCATAAATTCTGTAATACGCCTTGTCCAAATGTGTTTGGATAGAAAATCGAAACGTGGGGCCCAAGTCTGTAAAAAGTTTCCCTCGAGAAAATCACTTCACGAATCTCCTAAGAAGAGTCGACTCTCCCGCTCGAGTATGGAACTTGTTTCTCCCGAGAGAGGAGAAAGATATAACACCTGGAGTTTCTGAGCTGAAGTGTGTAGCTCAGGAGGCAACTTCCGGGGGACTGACGGGAAATTTTCTCATGCCAGTCCGAAGATGTCTTCTTAAAGTTCTTTTTGGAAAAAATGTGTATATTGAGACAGTGGTTTGCCGATAAATTTCCGCATTTTAGGTTTTTAGACGGTTTGATGTAATTCACCCTTCAGCGAAATTGGTATAGATATTCCATAAGTAGTTTGCCTTAGATTGCAAAGTGCACTTACCTCATCTCTCACAAGGGGAAAGTGTTTTGATTTCGTGCCAATCTTCAGCCTGTTTTTTTAAAGGATGTTGATAGAATTTCCTTTTTTTCGTGAGCGCTAATTATGATTCGAAATGCCGAGCAGGAGGTGATCATCTCGATTTATAGTTAGTTATTGCCAATGCCAGAAACGAACGACAGTCATAATACCTCCAGCTCAAACGAACAATGTTGCAGCAGATGTAGACAAAGTATGCTCTTTCAATGTGAAAATTGTTCTTCTTCTATGTAACCGGGTCTCAAACCTGGACGTCTTTTTTTAACATAGCTCCGTGCATGCACAAAAAATGAAATATCCGGCCGTTTAAAATTTATAGTTTATTTTGTGTAAACGTGTTTCAATAGGAATTAACCAAATTCTCCATAAAATATAAAAGGTCATTGGTTATTTGTTGCAAAAAAGCTCTAAAAATAATGCAATGCAATACCATTTGGTCGTTAAAAGAAGTTGAAATTCTTTAGTCCCATCGTAAAAAGTACACACATGTAGTAGACCTTCATTAATTGTACTGTGTGACTCTAATCCCAAATGGGATGGACACACGAAACAGTTACAGGAAATTGTCAAAATATAATTCATTTAAGTCTTTTGAGCATGTTATTTCACCTAAGTACATCTCTCTTCAATCAGATATGTACTCCACCACGAATGTAAATAGAATTGGAGTATTAGAGAGCATTATGTAACTCACAACTCGCGTATCTTTCAAACGCTTTTATATAATCAAAATATCATAAAATCCCACGTAAAAAATCAGAATGAACAAACGTTTATTAAATTCAGTTTTTACATTCTTGGGTTTCCATCGTAAGGTAGATAGATAGAACAACATAAAATATCGCAGATGCTTTCGTTACAGACGAGCAAATAACAAAAATATCGTAAGTGTTCTGATTTCCCTCGGTGGTTAAACAATGGAGTATTGTATTTATTTAGCTGGTTTAGGTCACTACTTCTACATCTACATTGTACCTCGCAAACCGCCGTAAGGGTGTGCGGCGGACGGTGTTGGGTCACCACCCGTAATAGAGAATAAAACCGCATGCAAAACCCACAAATTCATGTCAATCTACACACATAAATCATATATATTAATGTAAAAATCTTTATAACTTAGACATATGAAAATAAAAATATCATCAACAAACTTGCGCATGGACCTACGTATAAGTATACCTAATGGTTTATTACGCTACGTTTAATCTTGTCCTGGCTGGTAAATTAAATTACTTTAATATTTCTATAATGATTTTGGTTTATTACTATTATTATTCCTGATTGTCTAGGGAAAGAATTAGTATTTGCGTCTATCTGTATCTACCTAAGTAGATCAGATCACAAATAGAAGTCTTGTGGTCTGATCTACGAGGGTCATCCGGAAAGTAGTACCCGTTCGTGAAATAAAGACACAAAAGTAAATATTAACAAACATAAAAAATTTTATTTGAAAGAGGATACTTTAAACTACTTCTCAACATAATCTCCAAGCAAATTAAGGCATTTGTCATAACGTGTGACAAGTTTCTGTATTCCTGCTGCATAGTCCTTCGCCGCCAGCTCATTGAGATACGCGAGGGACCCATCTTGCACAAATTTTTGCATAATGCAGATGGTGTTTAACAATTTCATGAACAATTGTTCGAGAAACATTGGGAAAATGCTCACAGATGTCATCAATTGTGACGCGCCGATCGTTCCTCACGAATTCGTCAACTGAGCTCACCAGTTGGTCTGTAATGACAGACGGTCTCCCCGAACGCTCATCGTCGTGTGTGTTCCCCCTCCCCATGTTGAAGTTGCGACACCACCGCCGAACAGACGACTCGTCCATTACATTGTCTCCATACACCTCCTTTAATTGGCGATGAATATCACATGGGCGAACGTTTCTTGCATTGAGGAATTTAATCACTGCCCTCACTTCACAACTGGCGGCGTTCTCAATTTTTTTAAACATTGTAAACAATCACAGAAACAACACAGGCAATGCTAGCGTCACGCAACTTGGCTCAGAGAAGGCAGACAAGCCACTGAAGCTATCTGACCTCGTCCAGCGGCTACTCGCGTCGTCAGCACTTCATGCGGCACGAACGGGTACTACTTTCCGGATGACCCTCGTACTTAGATCGGACCACCAATCACCTACACCAAACCATCAGTCTACTTAAGTAGATCAGGCCACAAAGATAAGAGGTTCAATAGAACAGTGGTTTTTATTTGCAGGAACTTACATAAGAATGAAATTATAACTTTTGAATATGAATTAACGTATAGGAGTGTGTACATATATGTATCATGCATATAATGCAGTAATCAACCTGAAGGCAGATTTGGCAGGTGATGGCAGAGTTCACCCAATACTAAGTGGGACAACGGGTGAAATTCACGCATAGTAGGGGAAGGGGGGACAGTTACTTTTGCTATTTTGGGCTATCCTATAAATATGACTTTCTTATGGATTTCCCAGGATAATCTGGTACTCAAAAACTATGGAGCTTGATCGTGTCGAGGGCTGCCAAAAGAGGCATGCCCGGGAGTCAAACCCGGGCACTTCGGCTAGTAGTCCAACTCCTTGACTACAGCAACCCTTTTATAAAGCCCCCGCAGATTTCAACGTAAATTACGTTTCCATAAGAGTTACTGCATCGGCCCGGCAACTCAATAGATCCGTGGTTCAAGTCCTGGTCAAGGAAATATTTTTGCACTTTTGATCCGCTCGATTCCACCTTCCCCACCTCTCTTGTGTATGTCTTTCATGTGTGTTCCTATCCATTTTCCTTATGTCTATATCCATGTGAATGAATATATATATGTATATATATATATATATATATATATATATATATATATATATATATATATATATATATATATATATATATATATATATACGAGAGGAATATAGAACACAACCAGGAGGTATTTGCCTGTTTCGTAGATTTCGAAAAAGCTTTTGATAGAATGAATTGGGAAAAACTAATGAGTATTCTGCAGAAAATAGGAATAGATTGGAAGGAAAGGAGGCTAATCCGCAACCCGTACTTGTCTCAGACTGCTCAGGTACGAGTGGGGAACGGGGAGTCCGGTTGGGCAGTGTTAGGAAGAGGTGTAAGGCAGGGTTGCCCATTATCACTGTTGCTGTTCAACCTGTATGCAGAGGAAATGATCAAAGAGGCGTGGGAAGAACTGGAGGTAGGGAATCAGTTAGGTTTGCTGATGACCAAGCTTTAGTTTGTCAGTCAGCCAAGGGGTTGAAAGCCTTGCTGAGTGAATTGGAAATTCAGTGCGATAGATATGGGATGAGAATCAATATAAATGAAATATAAGTTATGTGATTTACCGGAAAGACAAGGGCTAAGCTTAAAATTAAAATGGGAGGGCAAAAACTAGAACAGGTGGAAGAGTTTACGTATATCGGAAGTGTTTTGGAACAAAATAGTCCAATTGGTAGGGACATACGGAGAAGAATTGTGTAAGGCAAAGACGCTTTCTCAAGGACGAGGGAATTGATGACAGGGACGTTGAGTAAGTATGTTAGGAAAAGGCATGTTTTATTAATATTGATTCTCATCCCATACCGGTCGCACTGAATTTCCAATTCACTAAGCAATGCTTGCAGCCCCTTGGCTGACTGACAAACTAAAGCTTGGTCATCAGCAAACCTAACTGATTCCCTACCTCCAGTTCTTCCCACGCCTCTTTGATCATTTCCTCTGCATACAGGTTGAACAGCAACAGTGATAATGGGCAACCCTGCCTTACACCTCTTCCTAACACTGCCCAACCGGACTCCCCGTTCCCCACTCGTACCTGAGCAGTCTGAGACAAGTACGGGTTGCGGATTAGCCTCCTTTCCTTCCAATCTATTCCTATTTTCTGCAGAATACTCATTAGTTTTTCCCTATTCACTCTATCAAAAGCTTTTTCGAAATCTACGAAACAGGCAAATACCTCCTGGTTGTGTTCTATATTCCTCTCGTATATATATATATATAAAAAACCTAACTGATTTTACGAGTTCCCTACCGAATTTCATTCCTACCTCTAATTCTTCTCATGCCAAATGAATCAGTTCCTCCACATAAACGTTGAACAGCAGAGGTGATAATGAGCAATCCTGCCTAACTCCTCTGGCGTTGCCTTTATAAAGCTTCAACACTGCCCAACCCGGACTGTCCATCCCCCACTCGCACCTGCGCAGTCTGAGACATGTACAGGTTGCGGATTA
Source organism: Hetaerina americana (assembly GCF_022747635.1). Classification (NCBI taxonomy): domain Eukaryota; kingdom Metazoa; phylum Arthropoda; class Insecta; order Odonata; family Calopterygidae; genus Hetaerina; species Hetaerina americana. The sequence continues at coordinate 83,864 of NW_027286719.1, read as the reverse complement.
GTCTCCTACCATTCCAATCTATTCCTATTTTCTGCAAAATATTCATTATTTTTTCCTAAGTCACTCTATAAAACGGCTTTTCGAAATTAACTAAACAGGCAAATACTTCCTGATTATATGCTATCGTATATTCCTCTTGATTAATTACTACAATGGCATCCATCACACGTGCCTCTCACCTACCTGAACCCAAACTGGTCATCCCCAAAATAATAATTTGCTTTGATCTCCATCCTGTTGTTGATTATCCTCAAAACCACTGTATCTGCGTGCAAAATCAAACCTATTGTTGCGTTGTTCTCACATGATGTAGCCTTTACCTTTTTCGGAATAGGAACTATCACTAATCTCACGAAGTCTTCCGGCCAGATTCCTTCCTCATAGATGCTGAGAATCAGTTCATGTAGACTCTTCCACCTACATCTTTCTAAACCTTTTAGAAGTTCCTCAGGAATGTTGTCGACTAAGTGGGCCTTTTTTGATTTTATTTCCCTTAATGCCCTTTCCGTCTCACCGTCGAGTATGCCTGGACCAAAGCTATCTTCATCTACGTCATATTCTCTTCCTAAGTTCCTTTTCATACAGTTCTTCTAAATATTTCTTCCATCTCTCTCTAGGATCTCTTCTGTTTTAATATTACTAAACCCAACTTCTCTCCAACTCTTTTAACATAGATTTTCCCTTCTTGCTTCCCATTAGGGTTTCAACCTTCTTGTATAGCGCACCAATTTTACCCTTTCTCTGCAAACTTTCCACATCTTCGCATTGCGGCTTCCACCGCGCTTCCTTTGCTCAATTTCTTGCCCGTCTCAATTTATTATTTAACTCTTTGTGCTTCCTTCTACCTAGCTCTGCATTTACATTTTCCATTTCCTTTTCTCAACCATCTTTCTAATCATCTCATCCGAAATCTTTGATCTCCTTGTTCTTTTCCTATTAACAGTCCCTTTAATTTATTTTGAAGCTTTCGAAATCATTTTTTGATATTTTTTATTTTGCGATTGTTCTCAGCTTCTAATCCTCACTCATGAATTTCATCTTGAGCTTGCTGATGCTCCTTCCTTCTCAGTCCAGTTATTGCTTCCAATTCAATTCCCTAACCAGCCCCCTTGGCTTTATCTTTTTGAATCGGACGCTCCACTTCATGAGTGCTAAATTGTGATTAGAGTCCACATCCGCACCCGGAAAACTACGAATTTTCCACGCTGTTCCTCTATCTCTGAGTAACCTGGAATTTTCCAAGTATACCTTTGCCTTTTTTGGTGCCTAAACCCAGTGTTGGTGATGATTAATATCTGTCTCCTAAAGAATTCAATTGCTTTCTCCCCGCGGTCATTCTTCGTACCTTGACTACTAGATCCAGCCTCATCACCATCTCTTCCTTCGCCTACCGTCGTATTCCCATCTCCCATCACTATCAAATGTTTCCCTGAAGCGCGATTATATCCTCCACCTAATCGTATACCCTATGGACTTGTTCCTCGTTATGATTACTGTGTGGCATGTATACCTGAACATTGACCAAGTACGTCGGTTCTGCTTTTACCTCTCTTAGAAATATTCTATCAATTGCTCGCTCTATGTTGACTACGCGTCTTCCTACCATTTTATTCAATATTATGGCAACCCCTTTTTGGGTCTATTCCCCTACGCGGTATTTTACTACATAATCATGTTTCAAGAAGAGAAGATCTGTGTTAACAGTTAGAGATAAGACGGGTAAGACAATAGTGGAAACTGAATATATCTAAGAGAGATGGAAGGAATATTTAGGAGAACTCTATGATAAGGCTAATAAGCTTAGATATTGAGAGAGAATATGACGTGATGAGGATAGCTTAGATCCAGGCTTACTCGACAGTAGGATAGAAAGGTTATTATGGGAAATTAAAATAAATAAGGACGTAAGGGTAGATATAATTCTTGCGAAACCATTAAAAGACTTGGGAAAATGTTGAAGGAAGAGTTTGTATGGACTAAGTGGTGGCATGTAGTAGAAGTAGTATTTAGGGGAGGCGACCAACAGCTAAAGCCTTTCGCGCCATTAGGGATAGACAGGAAATGATGAAGAGTGGAGAGAAACCTGGCGTCGGCATTGGCCTACTCTTCGCGAAAGGCGCCAAGGGGTCCGCAACTTAACGTCCCATCCGACGGACGGCGTGCTCACTCAATGCGCCCTTTACAAAGCACCTTCAGTAGGGAAGCCAGTGCGAAATCCACTGCACCATCTCGATCCATTGATAGCATTCAAGAGAGAGAAATTGGCCGGAAGGCTGTCAGATCAGTGTTAGTATCTATTCCCAAAAAAGTAAAGGCTACATTATTTGAGGACTACTGGATAATGACTTTGATTTTGTTTGCAGTGGTTCTCAGGATCATCAAAAAGAGGAGGGAGAGCAGGGAAAATGATTACTATGGGGTAATCAGTTTGGCTTTAGGTAGGGGAAAGGCACGCTCAATTCCAAAGCATTAATGAGATCACTAACCGAGAGGAATATACGAGAATATAATACGATCAGGTCGTATTTACCTGTATCATAGATTTCGAAAAGGCTATTGATACAGTGAATTGGGAGTATACTGCAGAATACGTATAAGAATGAATTGGAGGGAGAAAGGCTATTCCGCAACATGTCTCAGACTGCTCAGGTGCGAGTGGAGGACGAAGAGACCGGATGGGCAGAGTTAGCAGAGGTGTATGGCAGGGTTGCCCATTATCACCGATGCTGTTCAACGTACATGTGGCTCGTATATGTGGAGGAAATGGTAAAAGAGGCATAGGAAACCTGGAGGTAGGAATGAAATTTGGCGGGGAATAAATAAAATAAGTTGGGTGTGCTGGTGACAAGCTCTAGTTTGTCGGTCAGCCAAGATGTAGCAAGCATCGCTGAGTGCATTGGAAATTCAGTGCGATAGAATTAGGATGAGAATAAATATAAATACAACAAAGGTAATGTGGTTTTTCAGGAAGAGAAAGTCTAAGCTTAATGTAAAATAGGAGGGCATAAATGAAAGAACTACAAAAGTGTTCGGATTCGGTGTTAAGTCGTAAGTGTTTTGGATCAATGTGGCCAAAGTATGAGGGACATAAGAAGAAGAATTGCGTTAGGCAATGAAGCTTTCACAAGGAGAATATTGAAGAGAGGGGCGTTAAGTAGGAATGATAAGAAAAGGCTTGTTTAAACTTTCATACGGAGCGTAGTTATGTACGACGCGGAAACATGGCCATTGAAGGAGGATGATAGATCGGAGGTTTTTGAAATGTGGGGGTGAAGAAGGACGGAGTAGGTGAATTAACTAGAAAGGAAAACGAATGAGGAAGTGCTAGGTGAGGTGGGGGAGTCAAGAGAATTGTTGGGAAAAGGATAGGGTTTTGGATGGAATGAAGAGAAGAAGAAAGTGTACAGACTTGAAGAGGGGCTTATTGTAACATAGGATGTTGAGTTCGTTAATAGGAGAGAAAAGGGAATAGCCGCTGTACCCTTTGGTATTGGGTCCATCCAAAGCATACCTTAACCCATAGCGTATCTATTACAATTATATATACGATACATATGCACACACAGACATTTACACCCTGCGCTACCTTGCGGCTGCTGTTGGAAATATTTGCTGTCACCCATCTATCGGCGAATATAACGGGATACAGAGGCTTTCGTTCATGACTTGCACGACATCTATAATATATTTTGATAATTACGTGTAGTTGTTCGCGAAACCGTTCAGCTGTAATGATTGGAATGCAGCAGGTATTTCGGGGAAATTAATTAGTAATGATAATTTTAACACTTGGAATTTTAAGTTATTTTGTGTGAGGTTTCCTTTTATACACGCGGCGTTAGTCCAATATGTGGAGTCCAACGCATGTACAAGTAACAGGTAAATATTTATCCTGCAAACGTGGTAAAGTCTTATGACATATCAGCCGTAATCTTTAATATAACGTTTCCTGGTTTGCCTTTTTTCTCATCTGCAATGATTTGAAGAAATTAACTTTCTGCCTTTTGTTCCCGGTCGGAAGTCAATTTGAAGCACCGTGATTTTATTATTACTAACAAATATCTGTCGGTGTGCGATATCTTCTGACGATGTTATCTGTAGACAATAGCTGAATGTTTCGTGGTTAAAGCATCGTAAATTTTTTAATATATTCATTATTTTCCTCATCCATGTTTCTCTTTAATCATTTCAGTCCATCGGGCCCGAGGCCTGATCTCTAAAGGAAAGAATGGTACGATGAAGAATGACTATAAACAATGACCTACAGTAGAGCTAAGTCTAGTTGTGCAGCTTTTAGTTTATATCATGTAATGAATTTAATCATTGCTGACCTGCGTCATATATTTCAGGAACAAACGACGCATTTGTGACGATTGCGCTAGGGAAGTCTAAGTACAGGACGTCAGTAAAGGACAAGAGCTCGGACATGGTAGTGGAATGGCACGAAGAATGCGAACTGTAATTATATATGTATTTTATGAAAGGTGAACATCGCATGTTAAGTGCATTTCCGTAATGTAACTAATCTTTTTTTAGGCCGATTCCAAAACAGGGCAACACGGCACAAATAATCCTCACTGCCTTGCATCGGAATTTAATAGGCGTGGCAGATGAATTTCTGGGAGTCGTTAGTATTCAGTTGTCTGACTTGGACGTCTATGAGAGACCAAAAAACAGGTGAGACCTTTTATCTACTCACATTATTACATTATGGCTTAGATGCATTACTGTATATTCATTATTCCACTTCTTCATTTAAAAAAATCATTAACCAGGCTCACTCTTAGTTCTCTTGTATAATAATTTCGTTAGTCACCCGCATTGATACCTTATCACCTCATAAGTTGATGGTATGCCATTAAAATGCTTAAATGAAGTCCCCTTGAAAAACTCGAATTTTTTCCTACATGAATTTAATGGTTTCTCTGAAATGAGCCTCTTAAGCAATTTTAAATCCAAAGTAAGCCACAGGCCATAAAATATATTGTGCAAAAATTGTGGAACCTTAGGAAAATGAATCGCTTTGATGATGCACAATGCTAGCGGTCATGAAGGTGTGAGGTACATTTTTATTTCCTCATTATTATTTAATTTCTCTTTGCTACAACCCATACTCTTTTTGAATTTGAGTGTCTGTGCACTTTTTTTTAGCAATTATCTCTACTTAGGTAGAATCCCAAAATATGCTCAGTCTATAATGATATCTTTTGTTCTCAACTTCCTCCTAGTAGAGGAGAGTCTGACGATGATACATCAAAGAGGATGGTGGTGACAAAGAGCACAATTTCATTGGGGGAATATTAATTGAAAAAATTCGGGGAAAATATCATGAGGGGAAAACTTACAATTTGCTATTCGCTTCCAACATGCTATTAGCGACTAGGCCTTGCCCGCTTCAGTGACCTTGGGTCAGCTCGCAGCCCATCCATAGGCCCTTAAGTGGAAACGGCATTGCATTAATCAGGATATCCTATAAGTTTTTTTCATTTCAATGAAGGTAGTTCACCTATAATTGTAATTGCTTCCGCTCAAAAATTCCCAACATTTACCATGGCTAGTGACAGTAGCACACTGTATTATATCACTACTGGATCAATATGTATGATAGTTTTACAAAGTAAAACTTATCATATTTATCTTAATCTGTCACCTACTATGACACTATGCCTCCAGTTTTTTCCTCTAATATTTATCTCACATGGATGATCATTTTCCCATTCTGCTGAAGGGGTTTTCAGAGCTGTGATGCTTGAATGTCCTAAGTCTTTCTTCATCTTTGGTCCATCATTCCTGCTGTTGACGTTTCATTCATGCTGCAGGATGTATTTTAGGCTCAGAAATATGTTTTAAGTGTATTCATGCATTCATTCATTTACTTATCTGAAAATAAGGAGGAGTTCATATTTCAATGAATGATTGCTTGATTAGGGATCAAGGTGCTACGGTGGCTAATGCGCTGGCTTCCCACCCCGAGGGCTTGGGTTCCAATCCTGGTGGTGGCCAGATTTTTCAGTGGTATTCTGATCCCTGCTTGGGGTGTTCCGTGGCGAGCACTTTGAGTTCACTATCTGCCGGATGGGATGTTCAGTCGTGGACCCCTCGACACCTTTTGTTAAGAGTGGGCCAGTGCCGATGCCAGGTTTCCCTCTACCCTCCCATCCATTCCTGTAACATCCTACCACCACTAGATTACTCACACATTCCTTCTTACACAAATGACCCCTTCTGTTGGCCACCTGCCCCTACTGACTACTACCAATTATTGCATAATCCATTATGGTATGCATGACAAGGAGACCACAAAAGTTTCCAGTTCAACGAAAGCAATAGCTAGACTCTTGCTCACACTAGCGTAGCATTTTTTTTGTCACAGATTTTCAGCTCAGCCTTAAACACTTGGTGAGAAAACAACAAAAAAGAATCTAAACCATAAATGAAAAATTTTAAATTGTGCTGTGAAGTGTCAAACAAAAAATTGGATTAGAACAGTAGCAATTGTTAGAAGAAGGTTAACTGTACAAATGTCGGTATAGTAAACCAGTTCTGGGGTCACTGACATTGCATTTTCAAGGATGAAACCAAGAACGAAGGGTAAAAGTGATGAAGATAATTTCAGCAAGTACATGACCATTGCAGCTCTAGCATGGGAGCTCTGTGTAATCTCCAAATGTTGTACCACTTGGAGATTGAATGCTTTCAGTTGAACATTAATACCCGGGCCCAAGCATGCACTACCACCGTACACTGACCTTATAGCATACTTCAATTTGTGTTTCATTCCCATGCTCTGGGGTTTACTTTCATAGGAAACTAATTGTTATACTCTGCAGTATGTAGTTGCCTGTGAAGATACATCTCCAAAATCAGTATGGGAATTTTTAGCACTGTCATTACCCAAGATGTAAGTGTTGATTGTTGTTTTATGAGTCCTTGGGAAAAAATTGGAAAACAAAATAATTTGGGTGCATTTTTTTTTTTAACATGATCTCCTCATAGCTCGATATGCTTCCCAGTGTTTCGCCAACTTTTTTAAGCTGTCCCAAAAGTGCTATTTTGGAAGGTCGTCAAAATAGGCTTTATGTCGGTGATGTTTTGTGAATAATTTTTCACTTGAGCCATTTTTTAAAATTTGGAAATAAGAAAAGTCACTGAAGCCAAATCTAGTGAGTATGGTAATAATTTGAACTTTAATATCATAATTTAACGCCATGAAAACTGCTAGTGTGCACCTGTGCATTGTCTTGATGGAAGAGAATTTTTTCCATGCCAAATGAGGATATATTTCTTTTGATGTCTTCATGCAATCAGCGCAATAACAATATATAATAATCTCCATTTATCGTTTGTCCTTTTCCCAGTAATCAATGTAGATGATTCTGTGTGGCAAAAGACATGGGGCCACAACTATTTTGGGAACTGATTTGTCATTCCCTTTAAACCATATTATGGATTTTGTCAATCATTTTGCAAAAGTCACTTCCTCTGGACATCTCAAACGATGGTTCTCATTCGTTTATGTATAGCCACGTTTAAACTCATTTACCAAATTGTAAACAGTTGGCTTGAGCACACGGTATCATGAAAACTCAGTGAGGAAGGCTTGAGCATGGTGTATCTCAGCATGCCAGGCAGATCAAAAGCTGGTTTCTGGTGGCTGTTGTCACAAGGCTGAAATCAGTTCTAAATGATTATTTTTCTATAAAATCACAATATGGGATGCACAACCTCGTATGTAGAGGCTTACAAAACATGATAAAATTCACTTTTAAATTTAAGATATTTTCCACAGAAATTCTATGTTGACCATTTAATGCAATATTAGTTTTATTAGATGAAGTAAAATATGAAATGTTACTCTTTGTTCTGAAAAAAAATTTTTAATTGTAAAATAGTAATTGTTTGAATTTATAACTCTCCAGCAATTGGGTTCTTTTTCAACGTATTGTTCAAGTGATTTCAAAATTATACAATTAGTATACTTTGGGTAAATAAAAAAAACAGAAAGTGGATTTTAAAAGCATGATATTGCTACCCCTTTTTTATAAGGTCGATCGCTTTTAATTGATATACCCTTGGAATTTCTTGTTAATACTGCAGGTTGTGGCATAATAATAATCTATGTTTATATTTATGATCGTACATTGACGTAGGATAAGTCAAGATATTTGTTCAAATGCATGCGAGGTCTTATTATTTTCTTGTTAAAAGTTTTGTTTTGTGCATATTTTATAAAATTTGTATCATCATCATACATGACGGGCTAAGTGTTCGGAGATATATTTGTATGTATAGATGAATAATTTCTGAATATAAGTTACAAAACTGGTCTCGGTACTAACCCATTGGAGTACACCACTAATCATCGTGGAACCACCTGTTAGGGCAATCTTCATCATAAATAAATGTATTGCTACTCACCCCTACTCTGTCACCCTACCTGATTTAATGCCTTCCATTCCTACTTGAGCAAAACACTATGGCCACCGTTGCTTTTGATGTACCCTCAAGTTAATCTCTGGTACTTCCCTCTGCATGAGATATTTTTATCTTTAATTGCCATACGAATTATGCCACTTCCAATCAAGAGAGCATGTAGTCTTTCTTGCTACAAGATCATAAAGCCATTGCAGTTAAAGGAAGAACATTAGGGAAGAGCATTTATGTTTGTGATTGAGTCATTTTGGTGCATTTCATTTTGGCATAAGTCTTCTGAATTTGGCGAGTGAAAGGAAAGAATTTGATGTTGGCTTCCTTACATTTTATGCATTAATATTTGTCTTGGAAAAGCACCTAATTCATTGCACATAGTATGCGGTGATGATCTTTATATTTTGTTGTATGCATACTTATTTAGTTTGTTTACATTATCTCTGCAAAAGGAAGTTGATTTTTATTGAGGTTTTCTTGAAAATGAATACTCAGAGATGTAAAATTGCTTCATATTTTATTCATTCTTTTAGCAGAGGGTAAAAAATTAGCCATATGTTACATTTCAGTGTAATTTCAAGAATTCATTTAATGTAATCTAATCAAGTCGAATGTTTTTTTTAAAGTAAATTCTTAAGTTGCAAATTCATATCAAGCACTAATGCAGACTTTCTCTGCATTTATTTGCTGTTTGCAGAAAGTGTGAAACTTAGCTATCGGATGACTAAGGTTGGTTCCAAATTTCTCTTATTGAAATATTTTTTTTGGATAATTCTTCTCACAGAGCCTGCAGTAGTGACATGTTACATTGTTTTTGTTTGTTCTCCATAGTTAAATAATTTTCTTTGCTTGCTTCATGCTGTAGTGCACTCACTTAGGGACCTGTTTTGGACTAGTTGAAAAAATTTTGCCATAATTCAAAAAGGGAGAAGTATAAAACTCATCTTTGCAAAATCTATCAAATTGTGGTGACACCAGTATTGCATAATCATTATGGAGTTGAGAAAAAGCCTGCAATGTGTGTTTGTAGGGTTTCTAGATTTCAGTGGACATGCTGAATGAGGCATTTCCTTGATGAGACTTCATCTCCAACAGAGATGTCAGGCCCCCAGTATGAACTTTGCATTGCCACGGACACACTCAGTCAAATATTTTTGCACAGTGATTGTGCTTAAGCCACTAAATAATCGTGCAAAAGTGAAATTTTATCTCCCTCCCCGGCAAGTTTAGTATAAATTATTCTGTTGGCAAAAATTCCTCCATTAATTGCATGCTGTTGACTGTGGGGATCTCCGGAGGAGACAATGGCTATTGTTCCGTACAACCTGAGAAGACTTCGCTACAGTGAATTAGGGTTTTTGTTTTGTTTACCTTTTTTGCCTTGAACATTACACTTTATGAAGTAGTTGCTGTGTAGTCATGGTACTGTTTTACCATAGTCCATATTTCTCTGCGGTTAATTCTTATTTGGTAGCCTACCATTTAAGGTAGATTTAGGTTGGGCACAGATTGAACATTGCCACATTTATTGACTTCATCTAATGAAACAAAACCCAGCCCCCGCACTGCATTAAACCGTTCATCAATTCTGCTTATGTATTTCCTTTCTCCCAACATGATGTCCAGGATACCAGTTCTTTGCCTACCCCTTCCTTGCTTGCCTAACATTCTCCCCCCCCCCCTAATGGCAGTCTTCAACAGCCCATTGTTAATCAAAGAACTCTGCATCCAACTTTCCTGCTTCCTTTTCACTTCTCCCAACAAAGCCCTCTCCTCCTCCATCCCTAGCACTTCCTCATTGGTTTTCCTTTCTGTCCACTTTGCCTTTTCTGTTTTATTTCATCACCACTTTTTCCATTTCACCTTTTTCAGAAAACAAATTTCAAAAGCCTTCAAACTAAGTCTTTTATTGTGCTTCAGCAACCATGTTTCCATGCTATATATGCTGCATAAAACCATGTTCCTTATCAATATTTTAAGGAGGCTTTTCTCAGCATCCTCACTCAATATCCCTGTCGTCAATTCCCATGCCCTTGTGAATGCTTCTTGGCCTAAATAGATTTTTCTTCCTTGAAGATAGGTGAACTTTTCCACCTGCGCTAGTTTTTGTCAAATTTTAATGCCTTAACATTTTGCCCTTTGTCTTGCCGTCAAGTTTACTTGTATCTAAATTATTAATATCCAGGTGGTATTCTCTTTCTAGGTCAAAGCCTGCTGGCCTTATGTCTTTACCATACAAATCTTCTATATATTCTTTCCATCTCTCTTGAATTTTTCCTGGTTCTGTCAATAAGGTTGCTGACTTATCTTTGATTGTTTGCACCTTATTTCACACTGCCTTTGTAAAATTTGCACATCCTCTCACCGTGCCTTCCACTGCTTTTCTTTTGCCCCACTAGTTTCTCACGCGAGTTTATTATTTAACTCATGGTACTTCCCTCTACCTTCCTCTTGTGTTTACATTCCTCCATTTCCTTCTCTCAACTATCCTTCGAGTCATCTCGTTCATAATCAAAGGTTTCCTTTACCTTTTCCTATGTACTCTTCTAATAGTTTCATTTCCATCTTTAAAAATCCTTTTGGATATCTTCTCTACCTTTCTTCTCCTCTTCTCTCCTCGTCTCCTTGTTCTTTATCGTTAATTTTTCCAAAGACTTCTGGTAGTTGTTTCTTTTCTTTTCAGTTACCGCCTTTTACATTACATTTCTTGATCCCTCTTCTCTATTTTACTCTCTTGAATATGATGTCACACTGCATCAGTGCCAAAGTTTGATGTGGATGACCATCAGGGAAACCGCAAATTAACTATGATATTCCTAAATCTGTGCCTAATCATAATATAGTCTAACTGAGAGACATGTAGTCCTGAATCCCCCAGGGATTATCCATGCATACCTATGCCTAATTTGCCTAATTGCCGTTATATATTTCCTCTCAAGGACATCGAATTATGTCCTACAATTGATCGTAGAACCCTGCTATTCCTACCTCCCTATGGTTATTTATCCTCATTTAGACCCAAAAAAATATGAAGATTGTTAGTTTTGTTTTTACCAATTCTAATAGGATTCTATCTTGCAAATGCGCAATGTTTGCTATGTTCTTTCATCCATTTTGCTCAAGACTATTGCCACCTGTTGCTGGCTCTCTTCCCCTCTGCTGTAAATAACTCGGTGAGAAATTAAGTAACTAAACCACACTCTGAGCCTCTATCTTCTCCAGACTATGAGTTACTTCAATCTATGGCTTCCTGAAACAAAACAAATCAACATTAATATCTATAATTTACAACATTTTGTGTAGAAAAAATGTTATCAGGATATTCCAGTTATTTCTTAGTAATAGTTGCTTAAAAAAACTACTCCCATGCAGGTATTCTCTTTTGAGCTAATATCTTATGCATTTTTGTAATCACTTTTCTTCTTGAAAACATTCATAATCTTATATTACATCCTTGTGTGTTTGAAATTAAGTGCGATCACTGGCATAATGGCTAATTTTTTTCCGTCTTAATAAATCTTCATTGGAAAAAGTTTGCTTGTGTGCCAGCAGATCCATTCCATTCGGGGTGCTTTGATTTACTGAAATGTTGACTGAATCACTTTGCACCCATGCTATCCCCTTAATTGGACCTAACTGAAAGGCAATCTTGCAAGAGAAGGTTTTTACTTTCTAATTTCAGGTGCGAGATTTAATTTTTTCTTTCCATAGGGTAAATAGCCTTCATATGGTAGTGACCTTGTATACTATGTGGTAAGCTGTGTGCAGAGGCATATATAGGCCCCAGTTGGTGAACTACTTCTCCATAAGTGCTTTGCATGGCATTTTCTTCAAAAACTTGCATGTAATGAGCATGTTGTCAACAAATCATACCTATATATATTTTTTTAAATATGATTAAAATTATGGGTTGTTTTAAATAATAATAAACAATGTGGAAACAAATGGTAGAATGGCAGGTGTATCTTGCGTGAATTCTTGCTGTTTGAAAGTGAGTTGATCTTCAAATACTCGTGCCATTGGCACACATCTGATTGAAAATGAGGGTTATCTCTCTGATGTGAAATACCTTGGTGGATTTGCTTTTATCAAATCAGTTAATGAATGAAAGCAAGGAATCAGTTAAAAAACCATGAGAAACCTGCATGATGTTTCCATTTACCAGCTGGTGCGGAAAGGGCATATAATTTCAATAGCTGTTGAACATGAGGCAATTGTTATTTAATGTTAGTATTTAACTCGATTAATTAATCCCGAATTTTCTTGAAATTTCCTCTTCACACTAAGTTTCCTCTCTGTTCATTGGGACCCTCATTTCCTGTTTTGTCTAGGGATCATCATCCAACGTATAAAGGCATGATCACTAAGGGGAAAGATACTGGCTATAAGAATTTTGTCGGATTACTTCCTGGCTAGAGTTCAACTGCAAACCTTATGCTCGTCTATAATTCTCATAATAAGTCCTGCCCTTGAAGAACAAAAGAGTGATTCAATCTAGCATGATAAGAACATTGCATCACCCAGAGAATACCAACTTTTGATACTTGTTGTTCCAAGCAGAATAATTGCACGCCTACCAAAAATGCTACTGGGCAGTGATGACATTCAGAATTTAATTTCTGAAATTTCATTGGGCCAAGAATTGCATCAAAAGATAATAGTTATTTTTCATAAAATTGAAAAAGTTGCCATAGATTTCATTTGTCAAATTTTGTTTACACTTTTATATTCAACTCCTAGGTTCTCATAACATCTGGTTTTTTTAATTAATCCGATGTTTGCTTATAATTAGGTGGTGGATTTTGATGATGAAATGTTAGTATTCAAGTAGAATCTAAATAAAGACTTATTCTCTGATGGTTTGGCCAACAAATCAAAATGTAACTCTTCTGTAGAGGAACAGAAAGAAACTGCATGCAATGTTCATAGTTGATTATTAAACGTGAGTATTTGCAGCTGATTCAGGCGAGATGTAGAGGAAGTTTGTCTTTATGAGAAAAACAAAGTTTGCATCATAATTTGCCATAAATATGTAGAAAAGTGCAATTTTTTTTTCTCGTTGTGAGTATTTGCGTTAGGGTTCCCTTGCATCCTGAGTCACTCTGGGGAAAGTGAAACAAAGGAAGGGGGAGCACACATAATGGGATGCGAGCTGCCCTAGAGGTGTGGGAGGCTTGCTATGAGTGCTGTATTCTATAATTATGAGGATTCATAGAAAAAGGTAATGAGAAAGCCACTTTTGGAAGACAAAGAGTGTTCATGATGCAATTGTTTAATTTAGAGAACCAATCCTTATCGTCGGATATGGCAGGTGTGGAAATTCAGTGAATGGAAAGAGAACATACCGCAAAGAATGGCACCCAGTATTTTACCTATGGAGGGTTGCTATAAGAAGGGGTGTTTTCAAAGAAATGGAATGATAATGCCAAATTAAAGTCAAGGTGGCAAAAGGAAATCATGGATCATCATCCACCATACTCCCTAGGTATTGAACCCCTCTGCTTTTCAAGTGATTCCATGAAAAAAATTATCACTCTGGAGACGAGGGTTTCAGAAGGTGGCTCAAGTGTTGTTCATGGTATTATTGAAATCAAGTCCATTTCAGTATTATTGAAAACAAATTGGCTTATATTATTTTCTCAGTCTCACTAGTTTTGGTGGATTATGGGGAGAATATGGACTGATAAAAATCTATTGAAGTTTCTTTATTCATGTAGTTAGGACTAATTGTCATGTTACCCATTGTAATAGTGCAATGTGTAATGTATTTTTGGTTGCTCGTGCATGACCAGATTGCTTATGTGCAAAATCTTAAAAAAAGATACTTTTTTCCTAAATATGTTTGCAGTTTTTGGGGGTCATCTTATATTTGGGTGGGTATGGTAAATTTGCCTAACATTTTCTAGCACTGTAATTCCAAAATATTTAATAAAACCCAAAATTTATGAAATAACATTCTCCCTGGGCCATTTCTTTTTGATTCCTTTAAAATTTCAAAATTTAGGATGAAGGCATTAGGGGCTAATATTTGATAGTAAAAGAAAGACGCAAGGACGATGCTCACTCTCTTTGAAAACTATTGTTTGTTTAGGAAAATTGAGTCGAAATGATATTTTGTTGCATTTTAAAATAAAATATTCATTGTTTTTGCATTGGTCTGTGCCTATTTTCCAATATTTGGTCTCCTTTGTTCTTTGACCCAATTTCACTTTAATTGTGATACTGATTTCATCATTTTGATTCAAGCTCACCTCCAAGCATTATCAGCAGCCTGTTAGATTGAATCTTTGCTCAAAGTATTCCTTCTAGGAACATCCATGAATGTCGCAAGTCCTTATTGTGCAATTCAAGGGTATTTTTGAAAATGTGTGCTTTCAATTTCCTTACATTGGGTACTAATTTCCAAGGGTCAAAGACACTATCGAGGGAAGCAAAAGGAAACCACCTGATTAATTATCCCATGCAGCAATGATTGACATAGACTCAGTATGAACCCTGTCAACTACAGGATCAAGTCCCCTTGGCTGTGTTCTTTTTCTGGCCATGGGAGAGGCATAAATTCTTCGGTCTTCATCTCACAATACCCTTGAAAAGTGAAATCAACAGCAGTAGCATAGGAGATGTAGAGGAAAAGGACTGAACCAGTTACCGTAGGGTCATGCAATATTAGAATAATTTGGAGGATAGAGACATTAGAAAATATAAAGTGTGCAGTAGAAAGAGGAAGTGTGTATAGATATTTTAAGGCTGTGTGAGATGAGATGGAAAGAGAGCTAGGAGTAATAGAGCAATATTAATGGAGTAATAGGTGATGGAGGGGAAGAGAGCTAGTGAGGTTTGGAAATAATATTGAATAACAAGTTATGTGAGAAGATTAGTAAACAGAAAGTGGGTTGAGTGATAAGTAAGTAAGTAAGTAAGTAAGTAATTTTATTTGCCCAGCAGATTTGTACAATTGTAAAAAACAAGCACAGATATAGGACACGTCAATGTTATATAAAGAAATGATAAATACTAAGTACATGTTTAAATACAAAGAAACTCATGGGACAAGAAGTTCATTAATAGAATAAAACATTTTACAGAGTAAATATTTCTGAAGGTTGAGCTTAAATATAGGCAGCTTATGTTGTGCTTTCAGTTCTTTAGGAAGTTTATTAAAAATCCTGAGGCCCATATGTTTAGGTCCATGGGCGGTGGTACAGGTTCTGACAAAGTTTTGGTGGAGGTCAGCAGAATGCCTTGTGTTATAATTGTGAACGTTGGCATTGGAAAGATAACTAGAGAAGTTGCTTTTGACATACAAAGATGCGCAATACATATACACGCAGGGAATGGGTAAAATTTTCAATTTTTTAAAGAGGGGACGACAGGATGCTGCATGAGTAGCAAGGCAAATAAGTCGGATGATCCGTTTTTGAATTTTAAATATAATATTTGCATTAGGTGTAGGGCCCCATAAAAGAATACTATAAACAACATGAGAGTAAAATTCACTATAATAAAGAGACAATAAGACCTCAGTATTGACGGTATGCCTAATGAATCTGATAAGATGACAGAGTGAACTCAACTTATTACGAAGTTTGAGAATATGGTCATCCCAAGACAGACGACTGTCAATAGAGATGCCTAGAAAACATGATTTACTTTTTTGTACAATAAGTTCGTTATCAATATTTACAGTTATGCAAGCAGCTGATTTATTCTTATTAGCAAAGTAAATTAAAGAAGATTTACTAACATTGAGGAGGAGGGAATTGAGGAGACACCACTCATGTAACAGCTGGGTAACGGAAACAGAGGTTAATATTAGTGTGTCTACAGAGGAGGCAGACACGAGGACATTTGTGTCATCAGCATAGACGACAGGCAGCACGCCTGGTACAGAGTTCAGTAATGTTGGTAGATCATTTACGTACATAAGGAACAAGATTGGGCCCAGGACAGATCCCTGGGGTACACCACATAGAACACTTTTTACTGGAGAAAGGAACTCTCTTCCTTGTTTACTTAAGGCTACACATTGTTTTCTGTCCAGGAGATAGGATCTAACCCAGTCTAGGGAAGTCCCTCTTATTCCCAGGCATTCAATTTTTCGAAGTAAGAGGTTGTGATTGACAGCATCAAACGCCTTTGAAAAATCGAAAAATAAGGCAAGAGATTCAGATCTATTGTCAAGATCAGAAGTTATTTTGTTAACTGCTTGATATATAGCTGTGGATGTAGACCTGAGTTTCCTGAAACCATGTTGGTTGGGAGAAAGTAAGTTATGGGATTCCAGAAATAATATTAAGCGATTGTAAAAGATTAATTCAAATATTTTACCGAATTGGTTGAGCAATGAAATGGGCCGATAAGAATTCATATCGTCTTTAGGTCCTTTGCCCTTGTAGAGGGGCAAGACTTTCGCTACTTTCAAGGTGGCAGGGAATTTCCTTACCTTTAGAGATTTGTTAATTAAAAATAATAATGGATGCTTAATTGCCTCGTAAGATTTCTTAAAAATAGTGGCTGGTATTCCATCAAGACCTGCAGAGTATTTATTACTAATTTTGGACATTGCCTTAGTTAATTCATGTTCCGAACAGGGATATAAGAATAGCGAGTTACAAGAGTTGGAAATAAGGGGATATTTGCCACTGTTACACTGATTTGTAGGAGTTATCTGAGATAGGTAATGTTCATTGAGGGAGGATGCCATCTGTATAGTATTTTGATTGAGCTTTCCAGAAGTATTACGAAGTACAATGTCAGAGTTGACATTTGAGATAGATTTGGATTCATTAATTATTTTCCAGGCTTCCCTAGATTTGTTAGAGGCATTAGTAATTCGAGAATTGTTATATGATCGTTTGGCATTGTAAAGAATAGTCCTGTATTCCTTTTTCAAAGTGGAGTATTCGTGTTGACTGGAGGAGTCAGTTTTATTTCTAAAATATGCTGCTAAATCTTTCATGTACCTTGCAAGATTACGAATTTCATCGGTAACCCAGGGTTTCTTATTATGATATAAAACTGAGGTTTTGAACCTAATTGGCCCAATGGGAAAACAAAAATTGAAGTATTCAAGGTAAGTAGAATAGAAGTAAAGAAAGTTGTCGTCAAAACAGTGATGTGATATTATTAGTTGAAGTAAAAGCTGACCCAGAGAAAATTGGGCATGGTTCAAGTCTACATGCTGCCTAGCCGCCGTGAGAAGGAATAATTTAATAGAGTACATGATCGATAAATGGAAACAGTTGCAAATGTTCCTGTAAGCAAATTTAATAGCAATTGGAATACAAAAGTAGGTGAAGGAAGAGATGGTGTTCGTTTAAGAAAGTATGGTTTAGGAATAACACTGGAGGGAAAGAATTATAGATCTTTAGGAGACAGGGTTTATTTACAATGGAAACTTGGTTCTAACTCCAAAATAGGCATACATATTCACGGAAAATCCCCAGGGTTTCAGAACTACATGTCTCTCAGTTAGACTATATCATGATGAGGTGCAGATTTAAGAATAGTATAGTAAAATTGAAGTTTCCGTGGGGAGGAAGGCGATTCTGAGCATACAAGTTACATCACGTGTAAAGAAATGCTGGGTTAATTGTTTGGAGAAGACCCTGATGCATTCCCATTTCAGAGGCTTTTATCTTAGAGGCTCTAAGATTATTGAAGATAGGGACTGGGAAAGGACTAATTATAGGATAATAAATCTTTCAAATTTAAATGCATTAAGAATGTATGTGAAAATTGAGAACACAACATTGCAGTTGCACGTTCTTGATGTGCTGAGGTGGCCTGGGTCCGCATAGCCTCAGTGAAATGAGTTGGTCTGAATTGAATGTGATTCTTTTGATGAGGTCCATAGTTGGTGCGTGAGTGTCGTAATAGTCTCTCTATCTTGCAGATGGTACAAATTAGGGAGCAAACCGGGGAAGGAGAATACAAAGGAAAGGGGAGAGCTTGAGGTGAAAGTGGCTTTTGTGGTCAAGTCGGGCATGCTCGAAGAGAGCTCAAAGAAGGAGAAGCACAAAGCATCACTGGGACAGCTGAGTCACATGGCCCAGTCCGTGGGTAAGTGGTATTTTTCTGAATAAACAATCCTGGCTGAGTGCATCTGTCTAAAATACCTGTGGTAGCTGTGTTAGCTCACGGACTCCTCCAGAAATGTGAAAGTTGCCACTCAGAAGTGGAATTTGAGGGTGCTTCCTCTTGGGCTGTTCTCACTTTCTATTCCCATGAATCTCTATGGTCTTTGGTGAAGTCCTTGTTTTCATAACCACATTGAAAGATGATGACCTGTCCTAATAAGTAATTCTAATATTTATTGGTTATTTAGTATAAAAAATGTGGTGGACCTTGTGAAGGCAATTCAAACAAGAGGTATATAATAGATGCATGAAAAGACGTTTAGTTACATCATCGTCTTGGGCTGTACTGCTGTACAGCAGATTTTCTCATTGTTGACTGCCATGATTTCCTGTCTTGAGCCATCCTTTGCATTTCTTCATATTTTCTTTCACTCTTAATCATGTTCAACTCATGTAACTTTTTAATATATGAGGGTCATAGGGTTAGGTGGAAGAAAGGACTATTCAGTCTCAATTTCATCTCAATAAAGTCGTCAAATGAATAAAATCCCTCTAACGCAGTCTTCCGCAAGCAACCCTTCCTCATACAATGCCCGAACCAACTAACCTTTCTTTCCTTCATTACCAATTTTCTCTCATTTCCTTCATGGCACCACCTCAATCTTTACTCTACCCTCCCATGAAACTTTCCATCCTTCTTCAGATCCACGTATCGAAGGCCTCGGTTCTATTTACTTAATCTTTTTGCAGAGACTATGTCTCCGCTCCATGCAACATCTTGTTGGGAAACCTTGGACAGCACGGGGAAAGGAGCTAGCCCCCCTACCCTGATGTGTGTAATTCATGGGTTAAATGGAAGAAGGGACCATTTGGTCTCAATTTCGCCCAAATAAAGACCTCTATGTATCTATCTATGTGTGTAATTCACGCATTGTCGGGCTCAGTATTGGGTGAACTCTACCATCACTTATGAAACCAATCTTTGGATTGATAACTGAGGTTTTTTATTGATTTTTCAAAGTGGAAATGGGATATTTCCTCCTTAAGATTGGGATAATTCCTTTCCTTATGAAGGGAACTAATTTTTATTGATATTTCTTGAATATTAAGGCTCTTAACATGTGCCTAAATCCATTGTGCTATAAGCCAATGGTCAAGCAATGTGTTTGATCTCGGGGGAGGGGTCTGTTTAGGTTGTATACATTCCAGTTCAAACAAAAACATCATAATATTGAGCCATAAGTACCACTGATACCTGTCGTAATACTTTTTTTGAAGTAAAAGTGAACAAGCTTTCCAATCACAAAATATACCTAATGAGTTTAATGAGCCCTGCAATCCTAATATTTAGGGGCTAAACTAATGATTTTCTCTTGAGATTCAACTTTTTTAATTTTTTTAAAATGGCTAATCAGGTTCAATGGTTTTAATATATTTTACAGCAGCATTTTGCCATATCATGGAAAAACTTACTTGCATAGATATTCTTGTTGCACCCTTTGAAGCTTCTATCTCCTTAATTTTGTTCTCGTTCCTGAGGATAGTGCAAATCACTGATGTAGACCAATTGTAAGTGCATGCTATATCAGCCATGTTTGCGTCTCATTCTTGCTTTGCAATGATTTTAATTTTGATTATTAATGTTATTTTTATTCCCTTATGGCTATATTCTTGTAGATTTTTTTGGGGGGCAAATTTTTAAAACTATTCACAGAATATCATTAAACATGGCACAAGAAAATCACTAATAATATGCCTGAACACAAGTTTGGAAAAATGTGTGAT
Source organism: Hetaerina americana (assembly GCF_022747635.1). Classification (NCBI taxonomy): domain Eukaryota; kingdom Metazoa; phylum Arthropoda; class Insecta; order Odonata; family Calopterygidae; genus Hetaerina; species Hetaerina americana. The sequence continues at coordinate 63,573 of NW_027286719.1, read as the reverse complement.
CATTGGCAAAGCTAAGATGCTAGAGGAAGGAGTTATAGACGCAAACTGACCTAGCATGCTTGTAGTCATTCCAGGAATTCCGCTCTCCTCGTCACTCATTATGAGAAAAGTTGCTTGTTTAGCCATTTTTGGGCAAAATGTCTTTGCTTGTTATGCGAATTACTTTCTATGTGAGGTGCTCGCTAAGCTAAGGTCCACTGTAAATTAATAATATCTATATCAGCATTGGCAATTGACTCTGGGGAGTAAAATACATAAGCCTTAAATCTTGGGTTGACCTGATAGCAACTGTATGAAAGTGGCAGTTTTCTATATTTAAGAAGTTCAAGTTTACATTTAAGGGTTGACTGAATTGTTTCAATTGAGATTTATTGTTTTCAAACAGCATTTATTTTTGCTGTCACATTTTTCCATGGCATGACCCTGACAATTCGGATCAGGAGTCTTTCTCACTCATTTCGTGAGTGTACAGATCTGAATTATTTTGCATTTTCTTAACATTTTTAAGCAGCGGGAAAAAAAGTCTCTAGACAGCTTTTTAGTAAAAAAGTATTAGGAATGTGTCATAATAATGAACTAATGATTTCAAATCTTATATTTTACTAAATGAGTTTGTATTCCACATTGGGTCATTCCGAAATAATCGAACGATTGTAAACAATGTATATACAATTTCCTTTGAATAAACCTTTTGAATAATTCATTTTTTGTGGCATGCAACATGTTATTGTATTTTGCATTAACTTATTTGGGGCAAATTGCTTCCCTGAACAGGTATTTATTGTCATGAGAAAGATCCTTGAGTGAATTATGCATGTTGTATGAGGTTCCACTTTCCTTAAAGATTCTTGCAAGGGAAAGAGTCCCAGTTCGTCTATTTGAAAGCTTAAAGAAATAATTGCAAATACGAGAGTTTGTACAGCATTTTTCTTCCTTAGACTAACATTTCCCTGTAATTTCGAGAGGATTACTTCTGAGTATGCCCTAAGAGAATCTTTATTGTCTATTGGGGAACGCCCTCTTATTCATTGGAAAAGTTGCAATTATATGCATTCCTTTTGGAAGTATCAAAACGATTTTTTTGGCTGCACATTTGAGGTCTGTTCCATGGGAAAAATTCTTTAGCATTTAAAATATAGTTTCTTCAAAGGCAAGGGGAACAACGAATGCAATTAAAATAAAAGCGCTTTCTTATCCAAGATTTACATTGGTATGGAAATGTTCTCTTGCTAGTTTTAATTGGCATTCTAATTATATCGGCCAAATAAATGCTCTAAATGCAGTTTCTTGTTTTTTTCAGTAGTTATTACATTTTTCAATAATTTTTGGATTTAATTTATCAAGAATTTCACAATCAATTGATGTTTTTGTGTTTATTACCAAGTGCTGTCTTGTGGCATCTGAAAACTCTACTCCATCAATTCATACAATATGCCAGAATATTGGAGCAAAATATTGGTTATCATTTATCTGGAGATTGTTATTATTGGCCCTCCCCTACCTTTTAATGTGGTTTTTACAATGAGGGTGTAATATTGATTATCAATCATTATTGTGCTCATTGAGCAAAATGATAGGGCATTATATCAATCAGAAAAAAGAGCCCCACTAATATGCAACTGAATCCCAGGAAATGGGCAGTTATAAGTCCTGCACTCAATAGCTTACTAATTTGATCCCTCTACTAATCTCCAGAAGCCCGATAATAATGAACAAAGAGCATGTCAGCCCAAAAGAATGAGTTCCTTCATCTTTCCCCGACATTCACTCGAGATGTTCTCCCATGGGGTATCATAAATATTATCTTACAGTAAAGGTTAATGTTAATGTACTCATGGGTGTATGTACAGGCTGTATGAACCTTATGTGCAATATGTTCTCCTTCTTTCCTAAAATTTCTGATGGAATGTTGCATTTTTTATTACAGGAGGAAGTTTGCTTAGTATTGGGAGCTTAGAGAAGAGGAAAAGTTTAAAGACATTTGCCAAGTCCATTGGTAAGAATCATTTTGATCAAGTCAACATATGCGCTTGGTGTGATGGTATGCAGAGAAATATAAATAATGTGGTGTGAGGCCTCCGATTTATGTACCTGTAACTTCCATTGCTGTTTTATTAATCTAAAATTATGGTCCAGACAGCTCTCCATCAATACAGTAGGAGCATCTAATTTATGTTTCTGAACCCAGAAATAATACTAAATCATGCCATTGTTGTGTGTGAGACAACAATTGCTTTTTTGGAACATATTGTCCCAGGTTATTTCATAATTGTTACTTTTGCAAGTAATATTTTGCACATTGATTCATTAAAACTATTTTATGGCAATATGTAAATTTCTAAGGTATTTATTAATCATTTGTGAAAATTATCATTGGAGAAGTTGCCTACCAGCACAATAATTTTAGACTGCCGGATAAATAATGATTTAGGTTTTTCCATTGGAAGTGGTGTTTTTGAAAATCACATTATATTGTCAATGCCTTATGGAAAATGAAAAGTTAAATTATAGATTTTCTAAGGAAGGTTTAAAATAAAGGCTCACTTCCAAAAATAGCTTTAAACCGAGTTATTATTCAAAGTTGCCACCTTACGAAAGTTGTGTGGGTTGGGTGTGATCGAGGTACGAGCTCCTCATTTCTCTCTCTCTGCCCTCCCCAAGAAGGGCCCTTTGATTGAGCCATTGTCGTCTTTGCAGGGCACAAGGTGGTGAAGGGCAAGAAGAAGCTGACTGGTGGCAAGGGAAGCAGTGTAGATGGCTCCATGGAGGGCAGTCAGGACTGGAGTCCGCAGGAGGTGGTGGGCATGAAGTCAGGTCAGGTGCTAGGGGAAGCAGACCCCGGGGTGATCAGCGAGGGGGAGAGTGATGATGACTTTGCTGTAAGTTTCGCCTTTAGGTTTTCACTTCTATAAATCTCACAATGACATAATTTGAGATGCTCCAATTGCTTACCCATCTTAATTGAGGTGACTCCATAATAGCTTTGCACATATGTGAGATTTAGAAAGAGGAGCAATTCATATGAGCTCCTCTTTTGGTTGTCTTCATTTTTTAGCATCTGCTTAATTAGAGAATAGGCATTTCATCATGATGTAACCTGTTTTCCGGCCTGTGAGACATATCAGCCCATAAGTTGCACTGTGATTTATCAGGGTAGAGTTTGCAAAAAATATTTAGATTAGACGGTAAACGATCAAGGTATTTTAATGTTAAAACATGATAGAGAAAATGGAATTGTTACCCTAACAAATTAGGTGCTCTATCAATATTTATTGATCATGGAATCCCAGAACTTTGACACCACTGCTGCTGAGTCTTTTCTACAGTTATTTTCACTATGGTTTGTCACTTTCCTCATAGGCAATGTTGGATTCACTTCCATCTAATGCATTGTTAATTTCTCATTTTTTAAAATACATTATAATTGTCTTACTTTTAACTTTTTGTCAGGGCTTTTTCAATCATTCACAAACACTAGAACTCTGGCTGTTTCATTATTTTTCCTGTCCGTGTGGCATCATGAGTTGGTCCCTAAAACCTTTATTTCATATTCAAGTGACAGTTATGATACTATTGTAAATCTACTACACATGCAAAACCTTTTCTCATCACAAATATCTAGCACCATGGCGTTTTCCTGGAACAATCCGTGATAGACATAGTTATCACTAATTTTCTCCCATCAATTAAAATCATTTTTGTTGAAACAGTAAGCCCATTCATTTTGTGATTTATTGTTCAGTTCTTAACATATTCATCCAGGAATGGCCATTTAGGAGCCCACGAATGCAAAGATTTGACTCATAACTGTATTTACTTAACCCATCTTCAACTTCCTCTATTCTTGTGTCATATCAGTCAGAGGTTGATCGAATGCCTTTCAGCTGGCCCGCTTCCATATTCTGAATCATAATTCACAATTTAAAGTTAAAATTCAGTACCGGCATTCTTCTCTCTTCATATTCCATGAGTTTATACTAATTTTAACTTCTTTGGCGACACTTAGTTTTTGGGGAGAGATAAAATGTATCAAGAGAGGGGCAACTTCCCCATTAGCCCAGTGCGTATAAGCTTCCCCGCAGGATCACGTTCGGGATGTAACTAAGTGCACCACCTTGTACACATTAACAATTTAAGGAGGAATTTCTTAAGGAAGTACATTGAAGGAAATGTTAAAACTCCAATGCTTATTACTGGCTCAAAACAGGTTGAGAATTGAAATATGTATTAAATACAACCATTTTCTATGCCTTATGTTGGAAAAAATACGAAAGAGTAAGTATTTTTCCGATGAATCAGCCTGCATTTCATAGGTCAAAGCTGTACCTGTATATCCTTGGCCGATAAAATGAATTTTTGATTCAAATATGTGCATTTTATGGGCTAGGAAGTATGGTAATTCATTATGTATGTGTGAATGAAGTGATTGCATGAATGAGCAATGCGCTAATGGCTTGTCTCTCTTGACTATTGGAACATGGTGAAACTGAAGAAATTTCAAAATCAAGAATTTTTATGACTCTAGTGCCAAAATAATGGAATATTTAGTTGTGATGGGTGCATAGAATAGTGTCTTATTGTGCAAAAACCACTTAGAGTTTTGTATTACTATATGCTACAGGTAGCAAATTGATTTCCTGGGAAATCCTGGGGAAGAAGTAAAAGTGCTGTTTTACAAGTACCAGGAACAAGTACAAATCCTAGATAATGCATTACCATGAAAAATGTTATATTGAAGATATTCTCTTAAATATTTTTACATTGTAATTGCTTTTCATTTATCCATATGAGAGACAACTGTTCAGCATCAGAAAATACATGTGCAACGGTTGACTTTCTTGTCACCACCTTTGAAGCATCTATCTCCTTAATTTTGTCCATGCACTTGAGGAGAGTGCAAGATAACTATGAACTCCAAACAGCAGAAGGATCAAAAAATAAACAATATTTACAAGCCAACGCAATATGCCACCTTATTGCTTTTTCCCTATGATTCGTCAGTCGAAACAAGACTTAGGTTTGTGTGCCCTTTTATTTGCTATGTAAGGTAACTTTCAGCTAATCAATTATTAAAAAATTAGAGAATGAATGGAATGTTATTTTCTTGTTTTGTCTCATAAACTTTGCTTTGTTAGTATCGGCACTCAGCTGTTCTAGACACCGTCCAAGTTCTATGAAAGTGCCGCCTACATAATGATTGTTTCTAACCTGAATTAAGCTTTTGTAATTTAAAATTTTTTCAAGAAAATTACCCGTGGAGAAGAAAATCGTATACAACAATGTTTAAGCTAGAAGTCATCTATTTTGGGAAAGAAAAAGGAAATCGCGAGGCTGCTAGGATTTATCCATTAATAAATCGTTGAAATCAAAGTTACTTTCTAGTTGTGAAAAGGGGATGATTTGTGGTATGAAAGACTACATAGAATCGGAAAGGATTAAAAGAGTGTCTTATGAAGAAATAAGCCAGTGGATCCGGGAAAGTTGACCGGGTGTCAGAGGAACCTGTGTAAAAAATGGATTTGAAAAAGCTTGAGGCAATATTTTAATGCCATTGCTAGAAGATGAGGAAGAGTTAACTTCGGAGAGTGAACTCGGTGATGTGCCTGAAGAGATAATAAATGCACTTAATTCATTTAATTGTGATTCAGGTGACGAATTGCTTGTATTCGTGTGATCAACCTATCCTATTATATATTTATACATACGTGTATATAATACAACGTACTCTGCCCATACATGAAGTACTATGTATTAGAATAAATGAAGTATAGAAATTACATGTTTCTTCTTTTTCTCATGGATTTATGTGGTAGATGTGTACAAAATAGAATGCAATTAGAAAGGCATGCTTACAGACTAATTTATTTTTCCGAAACTCTTCTATAAATTGTTGTGTACATAGGTCTGTAAATGTTTGGATTTTTTTAGTTTTCATGTTGCATTTTCAAAAGGGTTAATAAAAACAATTGTCTCTAGATAGGTTTCTGTAAACGTAAATTAAGAATGTATCATGAACAGAGCGATTATTTCTAATCTTTTTTATTCGCATCCTACAATAGAAGAAAAGGTGAACATGACCCACGATCCTAAATAATGTCTGCAAAGTTTTCTTTGAATGTACTCTGCACAAAAGATATTTATTTTGGCATGGAAGGCATTATTTTATTTTGCATTACTTTGTATGGAAAAAAATGATTCACTAAATGAGTGTTTCGTTTTGCGAGAAAGGTCATTGAATGGATCATGCTCATATTTGGAGGTTCCTTGGTATCTACAACTGATAGAAGGGTGTTTAGAAAGCAAATTTGGCTGGGACAAAGCATAAACTTATCCCAGAATTGGACAAAAATCCTCCAATGAAATGTATTGACAGCGCAGTAGATTACTAGCTCTTCCAACTAGTATAAAATTTTGTATATTTTTTTCGCATTATGAAATGTTTATTTTGAATGCAAATGCAAATTAGCAGGAAGTTCCATTGCTTCTTAGAAGTGTCTGTGAATGCTGAGTGCATGCCGCAGAGTGAATTGAATTTGCTCATGTTTTCCAGACATTTTTCAATGTTGGAATTTTTTCTTTAATATTATGAGCTATATAATAGTAAATTATGTAAATCTATAGATCAATCTTTATCGTATTTTACCATGAAATTTTATTTTATTGGTACAATTATAATGTTCATGGGAGTATAGAATTGGAAAGATGGTAATATTTAAAGTGGTATAATTTAACTCTTATTCATACATCTTCTAATATTTTTGTAAAGAAAATAGCTAATGAGGTTTGACTTTGAATGTTGGGTATGAACAACTTAGTAGTTTCTTGACTGTCAAAATTTGCAAATATATAGAGGAAGCAGATGAAGGCACCGCAGTTGAATTCACTTCTTAATTAATGTGAAGAATGTGCAGAGCAGTGTCCTCAAAATGGAGTTGGTTGCAGTGTACTGGGGCATTATGGTAGGGAATGGTCCTGTGAAATTGTGGACTTATTGGAGGTGGGCTTCACAAATCTTCGAGTGTGATTTTGTTGAATCAATATATTAGAGACATTGTTGATACCTATATTGTTAACTGCATACTCATATTTTTCCCCTAGAGACTTTTGGAAAGTATTAATTTCATTTAATCTGTTTGCAATCTCCCTGTCAGTTGGATGACCTGTCACACAAAAGCTCTGCCAGCTCACTGAATGCCAGTCAAGGAGGGACAGGGGGACAGCCAGCCAACATGCTCGAAAATCTGGCCGGAGGGGAATTCCTTCGGAGAAACTCAAATGTGCCACCTTCAAAACCTCCGAGGACCTCGAATGTGCCGGAGAAGGATGAGTGGCAGGAGAAACTGTTTGGTCGGCATGGCAAAGGTGTGTGTCATACCCTTCCCACTTGGAATTTGAAAGGAGAAATCATTTGTTTAATGGAGAAGTGAAGTGATAAGTTTGGTCATTCCAGTTGCAAAATTCTAAGGTTTGAATTCATTCTAGACATCATGCAGAAAACCACATTTTTAGTAAAGACTGGTTTGCAAAAAGAAAAACTTCTATTGTATTTCACTCTTCTAACTATCTGACTCAAAAGGATACGCTTTATATGTCCACATAAATTATATATTTAGACCGCCTAGGTTTCAATGCATAGCTTCGTCATCGGGTGATGGTGACGCATGATAAGAATGCAGCACATTGACACCTTGTTCATCTACGTATATAATTGTATAATTTATGTGGAAAAAGAAGAGTATTCTTTTGAGTCATGATCGCTTCCACTAGTAAATCTGAAAACTTCATCAATCTGAATTTTAAGGCAGTATGTTTTGGCCACTCTCATGAATGCCTGGTTAGGATTTTGCTTGTAGTTAATTTGTCTACATTCCAATGTTTGTGTAGGGAGTGGTGGAGGCATTCTGTTTATTTCTGTATAGAGGGGTCATTATTACATATGCGGTGACCACAAATGGAGAGGAGAAATGGTATGGAGCAGTTAGCATGGGAATGGTGACAACTGCGGGAATAGAGGTATGAGTGACAGACCACCCTGTTAGTCTGAACCTTGACACCACCTATTTTCATGGTAATCACAAAAACCAAAAAGTCCCAAAGGAAAATTATCCCATGATAGGGAATGAACTCTACATCCCTCCTCTTACCGGCATAACCCCCAATTTATTGAAAATAACAAAATTGCCTGTCATATCAAAATCCGCAAGACCTGAAATTCACCCCTCTTCCCTTCCTCCTCTGCAGTCCTCACCCTGCAAACTCACATGGTGTGAATGCTGCCCCATTTTTCCACGCCACAGTTTCTTCTTCCCAACAGATGGCTCAATGGCTCCAGTATTTTGAAAAATATCATTTAGCACTTCTCTTGTGTCTTCCCGCCCTTCTTCTTTCATTGTGGAATGCACTACCAACCTCTCTTTTCATGTCGCCAGTCACCACCACTCTACAAAATCTCCCAAATACCTCATCCACCCCATTCCTTAACACACTGCTTCCCACAATAAATCATTTGATAACTGCTTCACCATCACTATGATGGAAGCTCTCCCAGAATTGGCTGGTAGCATTGAGGTGAAAACCAGAGAGATGGCACGTGTTTGACTTTAAGTGACTTTGAACTACCAATCGAAATAACAGCCAATAGTCACCATTTCTCAACCACCCCGACCGAGACAGTCTTGGCAACGGTGGAACTTGTCCAACTGAGTGGTGTGTCATCCCTGATAGCTGGTGAGACAAGGCTTCCTCAGTCATAATTGCACCAAGTTCTTTCAAAGCATAATTGAGAGCAGCAAGGAAGAGGTTCAAAGCCATTACAATTGGGGAATTGGAAAATTAGGAAGATTTTGAGCAAAATAAAATGGAAAAGGAAACTAAAATATATTAATCAGGAGTTATAGAGAGGACATACATATTTCAGGATTGTGTGTGGGGAGAGAGAAGCATAGCAGGAATTACTGGGGTGGAAAAAATATGTCAAGATGCAGCAGAGGGGAAGAGAGCCAGCGTAAAGTATTGAAAGATGATAGGTAATAAATTCAAAGAGAAATTTATAAGAAGAAAGTTCCATGAGGGAACTCCAAACGTCTCACCTATGATTTAGCCGGCCAATACCCTAACCAATAGGCTAAAACAATGTTTGAATGAAGGGCTGACCGATAAGGCAGTTATATAGGAGTTAAATTTCAAAGCATTGGTTATATAATTGAGAAATTGGAGTGATTAGTGAATAGTTATTCAAAAGCTGTCTACCTGCTGATTTTCAGGAAATTCTGAAACCCAGTTGACCGACACTCGTAAGGGGAGTAATTTACTGATAGGTATAACCTTATTATAAGTCACTCCCCTTGTTAATGCAAGTTACTATGGGAATGGAAGGGCCTGCATTTCCCTTGGGGACAAAGATTACTGGGAGGGGAAGGGGCTGCATATCTCGCCAATTGCCAAAATATATTTTAAAAAAGTACAGTGAACTCTTGATTATCTGTGTTAATGGATACCTGATGAAGCCTGGGCAATCGAAAAATGTGGATAACTGCAATGTTTAGATAATGTGGTTGTGATATAATGAGGATGTATGCATAAAATCTCCATTTTTTCATTCCTTGTCATTAAGTTGCATTAATTAGCGATGGAGAGTACACTTTTTGGTTTTTAAGTCATTTAAATAATGACACGATTGTTTTACAAGAACACAGAACTGTCATCAAGTGAATATTTCCCCTAGATATCTAAACCAGGAACTCATAGCCAGGAAAAAACAGATGATTTGTGGAGGACAAATATTGGTTAAAGTTCGTGGATTTGGAATCAAATTCATAGTATATGATATTGATTAAAATAGTGCAGTGTCTATAGTAAATGAATTATTTGTTGCATATTAAAAATATCTATTTGTTCGCCTTAAATTAGAATTCTCAGGGCTAATGAATGTGGGGGGGGGGGGAATGATAATGGAAAGTACAAAACTGTACAAAGCATTAAAAACCATTGACATCTTTTGATTTGGTGAAATGAAAAACTTTTAAGAAAGCTGAGGTATTTCAAACTTAGATATTTTTTAAGTATACAAAAGTCTCTGAACCTTTAATTATCTTCTTGATTGTTACTTTATTAAAATTTGTTAGTGCTGGGAAGAGAATTATCCACCAAACAGATAATCTACACACAGATGATCAATAGTTTACTGCAGTTTGGAGATTTTATGCTGAAGCACTAGGCATGCATTTGCAAATTATGAAACCTTATACTTTGCATTTTTTCATGAGCAACATTGGAAATTGTGGCAATAATAAGGGTTATGGGCACACCTTTTATGTTGAGGCACCTTTTTTAAACATGCATTTATCTTCCCTTACTTTCCTTGTAATCACCTAAACCAGTCTTAAGTCAGCAGATAATGTTTCCCAATTCATTTATAATAATGATAATGCCAATTGCCACCATATTACACAGCACTTCAGCCATCCAGCTTCTTGAGACCACTGTCCCCATGTTTTCATATGTAATGTAGAGTCAGGTGTGCAGTGGATACTTCACATAATCCCATTCCCGCCTTGATTTTAATTTGGCAAAGTCGTTTTATTCTATTATGCCCTTGCATGGTTAAAATGATGAATGCCATTACTTTATGTTGCCTTCCTATTCCATGTCACTGCAATTATTCCATATCTACATTAAATCCCATGATAGAAATTAGTTCTTTGAGCTACGTATAACTCAAACAAATTCACCATAGAGTGGTCTGCTCTTTCGAAAGTAATTTTATTATCACTCCTCAGTCATCACTCATATTGAGCTATTAACCTTGCCTGCAGTGTTTTTCCATTCGTTTTTTCAGGTAAGTTACAAGTTGTGTAATTGGTCAAATCATTGGACAAGAATCATTTAAAATTTTTGGAATTCAAAATCTTTAGTGATGGAATCCATCCTCTCATTGTTAGTAAAACAGCTCTGTTTCAAATAGAATAGAACTGATAATTTGAGACAAACGAAAAAAATTGTTATATATTGAAAATTAATGTATTTTATTTCATTTAGGTGTGTTATAGAATGCAAACTTCTGTTCTAAATTTTTCATAACCCTGAGAAATTAAAGAATAATTTTTATTATGTTCAAACATAAGTCTGTGGGTGATTTTTACATTATGAATGGTGATGAAGTACACCCTCTCTATATTTGGGGCAGATATGGTACTTGACTTGTTGGCACAAGCTGATTGTATTCCCGGCAGTTGGCAGTCTTTGAAACCTGCAGGAAGTGCGCTTTCCCTGTATTCCTCATCCCTCCTTCCTACCGTGCCCAGTTGTGTTTTGGGGTCTATGTTTGGATGGAGAAGAGGTTAATGTAATTAACCGAGCATGTAATGTTCATGTGTGGAAACTATAGTGATGGTTGAATGGGCATCACATAATGGCCCAGGCTACTCGACTCTGAATGAATAACTGATCAAAGCACTTTTCCACTTGATACGATATTTTTTTACTTTACGACCGGGTTTGATGTGCACCTGATGATGATGTAATGCATCGAAACCCGGTTTTAAAATGAAAAAAATGTTATCAATTGGAAAAGTGCAATTCATTATGTTCGACTTCCACCACATCATGCCTGAAGATACTCATTTTGTACTTGACTCTTGTTTATGTGTGCAGATCACGTGATGGACCCGCTAAAGAGGCGGTCATGGGACAGCCCCAAGTCCACATTGTTGAGCCAGCCAGAGGAGGAGGAAGCACCCAAAGGGCATAAGGTGGAAGAGGTGGGTGTTGGGCAGGAGGTGTTGAGCCCACCAAAGACGGCCGCCTCACCTCTGAAGCCACCCGAGGACGTTGTGGAGATCTTGGGGAAGAGGGAAGATGAGAAGGAAATTTCAAAATTTGCGAGGAAGTTTAAGAACTTCAGGCGAGGTGAGTCATTCTGCATCCCCTAGGGTGTGCAGCTCCCTGATTTCCTGGGTGACTCAGTGTTCAAGGTTTAATTAGCCCTTAGAGTGATCTCCCTTTCTGCTAATGCTCTGAAAGACCTTAGTTAACCTTCATGTGGCCCATCGTGCTCTGCATCTTTGAATCCTGAATCATGTTTAAACCTTTTATGTTTAAACTCCCATGTGCCTGCATTGTAAGTGAACCACCTATGAAAGCCAGGAAAGCTCATTTGCTTCATTTCGTAGAGAAGTACTGAATCTCATTTATTTAAAGAAATATAGATTTGCATGATTATACAGGGTGCAGTGATTATCTCCGAACAAATTTCAATTTGAACTTCCTGCCATATTGTAGTTCCACTGGAGGTTGTGATTGGTGTTCTTGAAAGCTATAGGTATCTAGTAAACAGCCATAACCTTAAAATGGCCAAGATGTTAGGTACAAGTGCGGAGTACAATCGAAGAGCCACTATTACGAAAGTGTTTGTGCTGGGCATTTGCCCAGTGAAATAGTTCAATTTTTCAGGTACCCTAGATCCACTGTGTACGGTGTTGTGGCTAATTATAATGCTGTGGAGAAGTATGGGGAAGGTTTCGCGAACCTGGCAAGGAAACCTCATTCAAGGAAACGCTCAGGCGCTGATTTCAGAGGAATTTTGAAAATTTTTGCAAATTTGCAAAATTTGAAGAATGTCATGAAACTGTGGTTGGTAACTGTGGCCTCAGGGAGACAATATGTCTTTCAACAGGACAGTGCTCTAGCTCGTACGAGTCATTTAGTCCAAAACTGGCTCTCAGATGACATTGACATGCTCTGACCAAAGGAGTTCTGGCCCCCGAATAGCCCAGACTTGAACCCCCTTGACTAATATGTTTGTAGTATAGTCAAAACAGTTACCAATAAGACGAGGCTCACTAATGTCACATCTCTATGCACTGCTATCGTAGCAGCATTCACGAATATGGACTGCGTTGTTTTAAAGAGTGCGTGCCATCGATTCAGGACAAGATTGCAGGTGGTCATTTCAGCTGAAGGGGCTTACATTGACTAATGCTACTCTTGGCAAATAGCACTACTTGTATGTAAAACGATTTTCATTTTAATTTGTTGTTTTTTAAATACATTTGCTTTTAAACAAAATTTTCCATTGTCCGGATTTAACTGCTGTACAATTGCATTGCCTTGATTAATGATCATTTTTTCCTCTGGTATGAATCAAGTCATGTCCAAAGCATAAATTCACTTACTTACTCTTTATTGTTATGTTATATGGTTAAAAAAGATTTACATGATTTTGCTCCTCGTAGAAACATTAGCCACAGTAGTCAACATGAAGGTTGGTTTGATAGGTGAGAGTCGAGGTGCACTTGATGCTAATGCCTGTATGCCATTTGAAATTCAAACATCAGGGTGAGGGGGCCATTCCTTTCCCTGTGCTGCCCACCATTTCCCTGGAAACTCTGATGCTCAAAATAATTCACCAAAATTGGGTGAAGGTTCTTAGCGTGTCCAAATGAGTCGCCTAGAATCAACTGCTGGTCTTGAAGTCAGCAGCCCAATTCCCTGCACACTCACTAGACCACTGTGACCCAATGTGGAATCTATGTATATGGTCTTCGTTTGCATGTTTTTGAAGGGACGTGGAATTCTAAGCATACTAATTAGTAAAACTTGTAATTCAGGGTTGTCCTATGTCAAGGTGCGATTGAGATATGGGTAATATAAATTAAAAAGTACGTAATTTATGATGTAATAATTAATTTCTATTCATTCCATAGCTCATTAGTGATAGCATACGACAAAGATTTTCATTTCATTATTACCATGAATTATATACTACCTTGATCAAAAATTTCCCGGAATTTATTCAGAAAATTAAAAATACAAGTTTATTCATCTAAATCTATATTGTCCCCTTCAAAGTAATCCCCATCGACTGCAACACACTTATGCCAGCGCTTGATCCAATCCTCGAAACATTTTTTATATTCGGTTTTCGGTATGTCCATCAGTGCTTCCTGCGATTTTTCCATTACTTCCTCTCGGCTGCTAAAACGCGTTCCCCGTAATGGTTTTTTAACTCGATTGAACAGAAAGAAGTCACAGGGAGCCAAATCAGGTGAATTCGGTGGCTGTTGGATGGTATTTGTTGCATTTTTCGTCAAAAAATTACGAATAATGATAGCACTGTGCGACGGTGCGTTATCATGGTGCAAAATCCACGAGTTTTCTGCCCACATTTCTGGTCTCTTTCGGCGAATTGCTTCACGCAAACGTCTCATAACGCCCAAATAATACTCTTTGTTTACTGTCTGGCCTTCTGGCAAAAATTCATGATGCACTACACCGTTGTAATCCATGAAAACCGTCAGCATTGCCTTCTTTTTTGACTGAAAACGACGTGGTTTTTTTGGTCTCGGCTCATTTGGTGAACGCCATTCACTTGCCTGATGTCTGGATTGCGTGTCGTACTCATAAACCCACGTCTCGTCTCCAGTAATGATCCTTTTGATGAATGTGGGATCGGATTCAGCCTCGCAAATCATGTCTTTTCCGACGTCAACACGGTCTCTTTTTTGCATGAAATTGAGGTTTTTTGGCACCAACTTTGCTGCTACACGACGGAAACCCAAATCATTAACCACAATGTCTTGGGCGGATCCATAGGCAATGTTCAAGTCCTCCGCTATTTCTCTGATGGTTAATTTGCGGTTATTGACCAACATTTCTTTTACTTTATCAATTTTTTCACCGACTTTCGATGTCGATGGTCTGCCACTGCGTTCATCATCTTCGATTGACTCACGACCACTTCTGAACCGCTCGTGCCACTGGTAAACGACCGTTTTTTTTAGAGAATCGTTGCCGAAACACTTTTCCAACATTTCCAACGTCCGTGCGCCACTAAATCCGTTTTTTACGCAAAATTTAATACAAGTTCGTTGTTGCAAATTTAGATCCATTTCTGCAATTGTAAAAAATCGCCAACACACACAGAGATAGATGTACTCTTGGCTACGTAACTTTTGCAAATGTCAAGTTATGACACTAAGATTTAAAGGGAATATCAAAAACAGATGTACCAATTTAACAAAAAAAACAGAACTCAAATCGGAACGATGGGAGCGCCACACGGTGGTTATTCCGGGAACTTTTTGATCCAGGTAGTATAATGCATTGTGTGCAAGCACTTCCTCGGTACCTTGGCCATTGATATTTTATGTATCAATGTTTAATGACTTAGCAGCATGTTCCATGTATACATACATTCTATTTCTTTAAATAAGTCCTGCACAGTAATGACCTGAGCCACGTAGCAGTTTAGCTGGCCTCGGTAGTGGCAGGGTAATGTCCTTGTTTGCCAATCCAAGGGCCGTGGGTTCGATTCCCACCTGGGCGGGTTTTCCTCCACCTAGGGCTTGGGTGTTTTTAATCATCTCCATTGTTTTCACTGTTAATATTCCGATGTTAAGGCCAAAAAGTGCTTAATTTGCACTAAGGATTAATAAATAAATAATTTATACTAGTAACTCTATAAGTATTAGCCTTAAATAAATCCACAATGTGTAGGCTGTCCTCATGTCTTGGAAGTACATGTATGTGTGACTTCACATGAACAATCTAATCATGTTCATAGCAATAAAACTGCATGGAAAAATACAATTCTTATGAAATAGAAAGACTTTTGTTTCCTATTGTACTATTCAAAATCGTCAATAAGTAATTATAAAACTGGCAGATGTCTGGAAAAATTACTGAATACAATACTTTGTAGTTTACATTCAGCATTGACATTAACTTTCCAGGTGATGGAACTTCCCCCAATTCTTGCATTTTTATTTGAAATAATGATGAAAGAATTTCTCATTTTGCAACATACAAGTGCATTGCCACCAATTAGAAGTATAAGTTTACGTTGACCAGGCATTGGCATTCTTTATTCATTGTTAGGAGTCCAGTTTTTGTGTATTGTGTGCATTCCGTTTTGTTCTTTTCTTGGATATATTACATTTGTCTTGGGTATAAATACTTTCAATGGCCAAAATAGCATTCTCATCATCTTGCGGAACTGAGTTATTTATATATGATCATAACACCAGCTAGTATTATCGACGATGCAAAGGCTCTTGTGGCATGAGGATTGTGAGTGGTGCATGCTTCTTCATTTCACTGCATTTGTTGCTTTCTGCTGACAACAGTCCAGCCAACTTAATAGCTGGCAGCTTGAGGCTGAAGTGAAGATGCCATTGGTAACATTGGTGAAAGTGTTGTCAGCAGGAAGCAGCTTGGCACAGGCAATGAAACCTTGAAGCATGCAGCCTTCACTAGTATGATAATACTTTTAAAAAATTCAGTATGGTGCACTCCCTGTGGTACTGAAAGTGTATTTTTAGAGAATGTATATTAATTGATTTCCCATTTATATTTTACTTTTATCACTTTAAAATATAACCAATGAATCAATCAATCAACCATTTATTAATTCTATGTTTAAACTGTTTGCATTGTGTGGCTGATTTTATATTTTGCTTGCGTGTTGATGTCTCCATTCGGCTGTGTAACCAGTTGATATTCTCATTCATTTAACAGAATCAAAATTTACTGATTTGTTCTCTGAAAACAAGCCGCCTGTGGACCACAATGATACCCCAGCAGAACGAATAATAATTGGCGATGAAGCGAAAGGAGTCTCTCCAAAGTCAAATCACAGACTCCCGCTTGAAATCCTTCAGAAGTATGAAGGGAAGTCGAGAGAGGTAATAATTTTTAGTGAATTTCCCACCTAAGTTTGAAAATTTTTGTGAATTTCCCACCTAAGTTTGAAAATTTATGCTTCTCCTAGCCTTAGTGGAAATTCTCTCCTATGTCTGCTATAGTGAGTGCAATTCCAAGCATGAATGTGGCAATTTGTCTGCATTCTTTTCTTTATTTTACTGTACTTCATTTGGCATGGAAGAATTGGCATGACAACGCCTTGGCTTTGGGGTTTGGCATCCTCTGCTCAAGGCTCTGCCTCTAGATTCATTCGTATTTATGGTGCCCACTGTCACTCTCAAATCCTATTTTTATATCAGATCCACTGAAATGTGGTGAAGAATAAGAAAGGAGTTGCTTGTACACCATTTGTATCAAATTGACATTCAAAATGGTGGGTATGCTGAAATATGATCAGTGAGGTGAGAAATACAGTTACAACTCTTCATTTTGAAATTCAAAAGACTAAAAATGTTAGGCTTCAGAATGTACGGCTTCAAAATAAACATTGAAAAATCCCTTAAAATTCCCCATTTTCAATACTTGGCATATACTTTTCATTAGTTATTACACTTTGAAATGATCAAAATAAATGTTACAGTGTCTCTTTATATTTATCTATATTTTCATGCATTCATAGTAATATTCCATGAACTATGGCTGTATGAAATTGGGAAGCATTATCAGAGTCTCTGTAAAAATATAAGATTCTCATTGAGAAAATACTTGCAGCTTGTATAATCTACCATGAAGCAAACAAAAATCATTGGATGAAATTAAATTTTTCATAAATATTAAGTTTAAAAATGCAAATTTCTACTTAATTGGCATATTAATCTAATGCTTTAGTCACAGCTTTGATATTTGCCTGCATTTCCCAGTAAAGTGTCAATGAGTAGGTATCCCACCGAGGACATTGAACTGTAATTGAACTCTTACATAGTTTTGTGGTATTAGTTAAGGGCGCAGTATGACTGACTCTAAAACTCAAACTATTACTCAAGTGTACGGGGTTTTCAAATTTCTTGCCATAGTATCTTTTTGGCTTGCAGTGGTATGTCCTTGTAGTTCCTCTTATCTCCTTCAACCTTGGCAGCATTTTGGTAGTGATCTCAAAAGAGCTTTGAGGAAACTTGACCTCATGAACCGATTCCTTCCTTTACTTGTTTACTTGATGCAATAAAATACTCTATCCCACAACAGAGTACAGGGTTTCCCTTGAGTCGCTGGCGGTGGTATCATTTGCAAACTGAATAGACCGTCAAATTTTCCTCTTTTTCGTCATAATTAATTATTTAAATACTGTGTTAGTACAAAAGTTTGTGAAGTCCTTGAATTAATTCAGTGCTCAATGGTGGATGCTTTTAAATTGTCTTACTGTGTCCTTCCGTTCCCATGCTCAGAAGTGTATCTTCCTCCTCTTGGTTATAAGTCCTCCTGAGGAAAGTGGTTACTCTGGAGCTGTTTCCCGTTTCAAAGCTCTGTGTCAATTTTTGCCACTAATCCATGCTCTTTGAGTTCCTTGTGTATTCAGCCTGCCATTTCACTTTTGCTCTGGGGTTTGGAACATATAGGAGACAACATTAAATCTGAAATTTTTATGCAAGTATTAGACCTTATTGATTCCATATCTGTGAAAAACCAGTCGTTGCAGCCAATTTTATCCTTAATTGGGGATTTTTTGGGAAATATTAAGTCATCTCCTTAACAAGCCAGTATGACAGAGCCCAGGCCTATGTTTTTATTGGTAAAAGTAATTTATCTGCTAGATTATCACAAAAAAACTATACCTATCACTATTTTATCACGAAGTCCTTGTTTTTTGTAATAATTTTACCATTTTCTTCGAATAAAGAATGAATAAATGCATCCAGAATAGATAATCATTTAACAGAGTCTTTTTTTCAATTGTGTAATGATCATGGTTAAAAATGTGGTGTCCCAATGCTCCACCCACATGTCTCCCTCCCATTGGAGGCATGTGACGCTGGTTGGCCATCATTGGCATCTCGTCACCAAAGGGCTTATTGCCTGGCAAGAGTATGAATGAGAGCAATGTATGCTTTAAAGAGAGTAGCTAGCTGTTTTTGTTAAAGATGTGAAGGGATATCGGTTTTCATTAAACTAATTAAAGATGAATAATAACTGTTGAAATCAAAATGACTTGTTTCACCTTTGAAACCTGCATGTTGGGAAAGAAATCTGTGGCTGTTCTAAAGTTATGGCTGTTTGGGTCTGGAAATTTGGAGTTTGGGAAATGCTTGCTCGTGTGCATTGCATCCTTGCATGGCAATAGGCCTGACTGCCCCTTGTCGTGGATTTGATTGTCATGCCTCCACTCTAATGTCATGATTGTCTTCATCCTCTTGGGAGTTTCAATGAAATCTGATTTTCCAGGACTTGATTGAGATGATTATGAATCTGCAATCCAGTTTGAGCAGGCAAGAATTAAGAATGCATGACCTAGAAGATTACCTTGACAACTTATTGGTTAGAGTGATGGAAACCACACCCCGAATACTTCAGACTCCATATCTGACGAACCTGAAAGCTGCTACTTGGAGGTAAGTCCTCAAACCATCTCTCAAATGTACCGAGTATCTTGAATGAGGGAATCAAAGACTCGAGTGGCCTTCTTTTTCTGGGCTGATTAATTGTGGCCTGGAACACATTTCTCTAACCCGGAAGTTAATTTATGAGTTTTAGGAGATTGTTTTCGCAGGAGTATCCATGATAAATCGTGTTACAATCCTTGCACTGGTTAATATTTCACAGGATATTGTTTGGAAAACTTTTTCTTTCATTCATGATCATTTTAACAGGTTTCATAAATTTATTATTTGTTAACTCTGAGAAATGAGCATTTAGGCATATTCAAGTAATAGAATTTTTCTTTAATTAAAATTGAGTGAAATGGAATCCATTGCTGGTGTAAGTTCCAATATAATCTTTGAGCCAAAGGATATTTGGTGTAAAATTTGATAATGTGGCATTTATTTTATTATGACCAATAAAACTTTCACTTGTTCATTAAGCCTTTGAAAAGAAATAGAGCAAAAAATTAAATTAGTTAATTTTTTTTTATTTTTCAATATAATCTCCTTTGAGCTGAATACCCTTGTCCCAGTGTTTCTCCAAATTTTTCAAGCCGTCCAAGAAGTAGGATTTCGAAAGGTGCTCAAAATGGGGGCACTTGTTGGCGATTACCTCCTTGTTCCAAGTGAATCATTTTTAAGCCAAGCCATTTTTCTTTAAGTTTGGAATTTAAAAAAGTCACTCGAGGCAAATCTGGCAAATGAGGTGGTTGTTTTAATAATTCGAACTTCAATTCCATAATTTCCACCATTGAAATTGTACAGGTGTGCCCCTGTGCATTTTCTTGATATTTTCTTCATTTATCCGTTGTGCAAGTAATCGATGTATGCATGCATCACAAAAAATCATGGCCATCACCTTGTCTGCTCATTTTACCATCTTACCTTCTTTGGAGCCGGATTGTCTTTAGAAACACACTTTTTTCCACACTTCCATCATGCTAAGAAATGCCCTCTTCATATCTCTTTGAAATTGAAAAACAATATGATTCGGATGACAGTTGCAATGTTAATAAAAAACAGTTAAAACATCTCCTTTGAATGAGTTCGATATCTCATAGATGACCCTCTGTGAGAATTTAATCTGTGATACATGAATTTGGCAAGAAGCAGACACGGCCACAGGAGATGGGATGACATAAGGAAGAAATGGTAATTCTCCCTTTCCATTCGCAGGCCTAGACCGTTTGACTAGAATCTTTATGGGCCACAGTGCATACTCTGTTCAATCTGTATGGTGCTTCGTGGTGAGCATGTTTTATTCTTTAATGGATGGTTATTTGTAATGAGTATGGCTGTATGGCTCTGTAAATTGATCCCAGGCATTGACGCATGCCCAGGCGTAATGTATTGCATCGCAGAGAAGAAAAATTGTGTCCACTGAATTGATTCCTTCTGATTACTGGTGAACTTTTGATAGCAAATTTTTCTATTGTTAACTTTAAATTGAGCACATTGGCGGTGGAATGCCATAATTCCATCATGAGCAAATTTTGGAAGCAAATGGGAGATAGTCCAAGACAGGTTTGTACTGATATTCACATTAGTTCTTGTAGACACGTAGCTAAACATCCAGACATGATAATTTCATTATTAGAATAAAAACGTCCATGAAATAATGAGCCTCTTTGAGCATCCAAGTGTGGCTCACCCTTTCTGCTTATTCAATGTTTTTGAAATTTAAATGAAGTCTGCATTGTTGATAATTGATGAAAATGGATTTGATAATATCAGGGAGTAATTTCTTTTTGCAGGGGTTTCCGGTGAGAGGGGGACTTCAGAAATGACTGACTGGCTGTGCTGAGGTTTGGCAGTATCTCATAGGCTGTGTTTGGTGGCTTATTTATATAAATTACTGTTAGAATTTCAGAAACATACAGGTAGTAATTACCTACATTCCAATCATTAAGTGGCCTTTACTATAAAATTTGAATGATTTATAGGTTTGGTCGAAAATTTTGCTGTATTAAGAAAAAACAGTTTGTGATATTTAATAAACTTTGGGGAGAGATGTGTTTTAGGCTTTTACTCTGTCATTACAATAGCCTCTCAGCCATGATAACACGAAGAGTCAGTTCTACTCTGTTGTACATTACGAAATAGTTTAAGAGCTGAAAAATTCTTGAAGTTCTGTTAGTTTTATTTAATGATATTCTGTTGTTGATCACTTTATTAAAAATATTTTATTATATATTTGCTGATGGTGAAGTGTAACCATAGCTAGGTGGTACAAAAACAAATATTTCCTGTGATTATTACAGACAGAAATGGATTACAGTTGATTTTTGCGATGATTTTCATAAGTCATGGTTCATCACTTATACTGGAATGAAGCAATGATTGATGAGGGTTGTATTTTCTCTCCCATTTTTGTTATAATTGGATTCATACTTGTGTTTCTGAAGGTTTTTTTGATAGCTCAAAAATTAAATCCATCTTTTTTAACTGTATTACCTCATACTTTGATTTAGAAATGGGTATTTCATACTAATCTAAATTTCATGCTACCAAAGCAAACATTTTTTGATTCACATATGCCCATAAAAATCAGTGAATTTTTGGCTATGTTTATTAGGAATCCTTAAAACTTTCTCTTAATTGTTTGAATAATATGAATAATATATTAATTTAACCACCTGAGTCAGGGAATAGTATAAAAAAATAGGTCCATTTGTTTTATGTGGTGTAGCTGTTACTCATCATAGTAAGTTTGTGAAATGATGACCATTTGGAGTGAACAAACAGAAAAATTTACTTCAACTGGTCCTTTGGTTAGTGTTGGCATTTGTATATTACCATGTTACTTTAATTGCATATAATATGTAAGTAATTAATGGCAGCAGTGTATGTTGGAACCTCTTCATTGTCATATCAATTCATAATTCACAGTAAACCCTCGTTATTTTGATTCAATCAAATCTGAACTAATGTGTCATTCAAACTGGGAGCACTTCATTGTCAAAGTGGCAGGATCATGCGTAGGAGGGCCATCTTAAAATGCATATCAAGTGAAATTTGAAGTCAGCTTGCTCACTAACTTGTTTAGGGTATAAATATTTCTAAAAATTTACTATTTCTATTCATTTTTATGCATGTAGAAAAGTTTGCATGCACACATGAAAAAGACATCAATTTTTTCACGTACTCATTCAGACAAATGTGCTGATTCCTCATCTGGTAACGTCTTTTGGCATAATTAATTCATAATTTAAAATTCACTAAGTGATGATTAAAATGTAAGCAGAATCTCTCATGCATGACTTAAATGATTATGAGGTTGCATCAATGATTTTCTGTGCATAATACAAGAGAAAATTGTTGCTGTGGATATTCAAAATGTTTTCTCATGCAGAGCTGAATCGGGATTCCCAGTGGACATATGTCATAATAACTCACACTCCAAACTCCCGCATTGCTATGGATTCCTCATTGTGGGGCCCACCTTATTTAAGTTTCTGTGGCGGAGATTAGCTTATGGGGTGGATGTAGAAAATGTTAACTGAGCCACAAGAATAATTTTGCACTGGTAGTAGTTATTGCTCTCTCTATAACTAATCTATGAGCTTAACTTTTGAGGTGTGAGTTTGGTGATAACAGAATTTGATTCTGGCGAATGCAAATTCATTTAGTTCAAAGTGGATCGGGCTGCTCAAGGAAGAGAGAGCGATTGTGAATGATTCTTTTGGGTTGTTCACTGCTTGGCTGTGGGAGGGAGGGTGGAGATGGCATCCTTTTGGGGGGTTCACATAGGACCACGTGGAAATTAACCTGCATCTGACAAGAAGCGGAAGTGCCTTTTCCACCCATGTGTCTCTCTAGGCGTCGTCCGTCCCTGCACTCGGGTCTCCCAGTGGTGTGCCTTATTGATGGACCATGGGTGTCAGTAGTGCATTGATTGAAATCCCCTCACTATCAGACTCACCAGGAGAATATTTTGAATAGAATTCATGAGTGATGTTGAAGATATCCTTTTACAACAAAAACAAATACTTAATTTTACAGCTGTCTTGTGCAGTAAAACTTGTTCGCAAAGAACCAGCTTTAGAAAAAATTGCCTACTAGTGGCAATCAAAAATGTTAATGGATCAAGTTTTTGGATGATTGTGTTACCGTCTGAGCCTTTGATGTAACTAACGATGCAGCGTTGCTGAATTAAGAGAGTGATCCATGGTTCAGGTAATATTCTGGGTGGATCATGGCCCAGCTGACCAAGAGAGGAATGCTTATTCCCTGGGAATATTTTAATGAAATCAGGAGATGGATGATGAAAAAGACACTTTAACAATATTTGCCCTCCACTCCAACTAACCCCATTGTAGTTTGTGAATTGAGTTGACAAACAGCAAGCAAGCAATATGCTGCTTTGCCATATCATACTCCAGGGATAACTTAAGGCTATGGTTTTAGGTATCTAGTTTTGTAAATTTTATGCCAAAGTACTTCTTGCTCAAAATTTTCTTACGAGACATACTAAAATTTTGGCTTATTAAGTTTTCTCACATGTGTAATTAATAGATGAGATCCTGAGCAAGATATGTTCTTAAGTTTTGTTTCAAAAAATAAATTATCAAATTGTTATTAATACTATTCTTAAACTTTGACGATAATGCTTCATATTTTTGGTCTATTCACCTTCAAAATGACGAGGCTTTACTGGAATCACATATCGAGTTTTGGCGACTATATTTTTGATAGCCTTATAAAAGACTTTTTAGAGAAATTATGTATGTTAAGTGATAATTGGACTATGGTCATGTCAACTGTATGACTTACTGATATTTCCATGACCTGTGACCTCCATAAAATGTGTGTCCCCTCATTTGAAGAGTCAGTGCAGTGATCAGAAATTGGATGCAGTGATTGAGTTTATCAAAAGAAATGTTTTTTTACTGCATGCAGTAATTGATAATGTTTTTAATTCCTTCATGTGAATCCCATTCTTGTGTTCTGGAATGAGTACCATCAGGTTATCATGTAAGGAATCTATTTCCTGTCACAAGTGTCCATATTGAGTGGGGAAATGCCCCTCTTAAAACTCCAAGTGTAATGTATAACATTTCCCCAAGGTAGCCTTCAAGTCCAACCCACTGAGTCTATTTTTCTTCAATCTGCGTGTATCATATCCAACTAATCTCTCCCATCACCACCAAGAAATGACCACCGGAACGCTAGATCTCTTGTCACTCCAATTTGCACAAATCTCTTTCAGGCATGTCATTTCACCCAATGGGAATGACTTAAGAATGAGAAATGGGAAATTGTGCCTCTGGAACAAATTATAGGCATTCCTGTGGAGGGGCATTAGTTGAGGTAGTCAAAAATGTAATGTAGGTGCTCTTGCATGTGCGATATCCACTTCTGAATTGTAGCAAACTGAGTCGAGTGATATTTTGCAGAGTATTTCCAGTTGGGGGGGGGTGTGGAAGTGATGACAGCTAGTGAAGGAGGCAGTGGACAGTAGGATGGAGTGAGTTGGAGGTCATCACCATCGCGGGGGATGTATAGCAGTCCAATGCATCACATGATGACAGGTGGCAAAGGTTTCAGAAAACAGCACCCGCCTCCAAATGTTCATCAGGCATGAGTCTTGAACATTGTGGAATTCCAATTTAGTTGTGGCCACTTGATAAGATTTTGTCCCACTCCAAAGGTTATATGTTATGAATAATTGCATTGCATCATTAAGTATTTTCAATTTTGTGAATTAATTTTGCTTGTGGTATATGGAGGAATGATTTTCCATAGCTGCATTCACTCCATAGTCCCCTTGGCCGCCCTCTCTGTTTTCTCACAACTCCGTACCATTGGGTTTCCTTTGAACGTATGTCATAGGTGTCGGCAATTGCTCACTGCTGCAGTTCTGCTCTTACTTTTGCATAAAAATAATGAAGGGTACTCACTTTACTGATTGTTTTTTCCTAGTGAGTACTTGATGTTTTTTTCTTGTTCTCACCTAGCCAAACATTGGCTAAGTTAATGGCACATTTTCAATGTAGGCTCTCTGGAAAAAAATCGTGATAGGTGGATTCGAGAAATTTAGCCTAGGTGAAGGGAGGGAGTAGGATTGGCAGTAGTGTGCAATTGTAGCAGTGACTGAATGGAGTGAGTAGGTGCTGGGGGTGTTGTCCCAGAGGCAAGGAGAGTAAATTTGTTTTTGTCTTTCATGGGTGCCACCCAAGGAAATATGCTCATGAAATAATCTGTAAAAATTGTGTTGTATTGATGATATTTTGAAATAATTGCCATATTATTGGTATATATTTGATTCTTATCTATACTTCCCCCTTTGAAGATTTATTAAATGTGGTAGTAAAATAGAAAACGGCAATAAAGCTTAGGACGAGATACTCATGAAACTAGGTTTTTCATATTAAATGTTGTTTTAATGCCAAATGAGACTAGGTACTTATTTCTTAATTATTTATTTTTTAGCATTATATTGACGGATCCCATTCCATGGATAGCTTAAGAATTTGATTCTTTCCAAACATGTTGAAATTGGTGCAAGGGCATGCGTTTGCATGTAGTTGAAATCTACCATTCATATTATGATGTGTGTCCGTGATCACATGGCATCTCCTCATGGGAGCTGTGAAATCAATGATTATAAGCAACATTTGCTTGGTGTTCATCAAGTATTCAGCAGTATTGTGCACTGGATTGCTTCTTATTCATTATAAGTTTTTAATGTTCTTTCATGCTGTTCTGAGAAAGTTTTTTTGAGTGTGTGCATGAGATTGGCTGTCCGTTGCAAAGGTGCTTATGGAGTAAGAACTTAAAATGTAGAAACTGAAGTATGACTGGGCCCTTTTCTTCCATAGGATAAGTTGATATATATCTTAGGTTTTGTTAAATGGGAACCAATCCCCTCTGGTAAGCATTCCAGAGTTCATGCATCAATGGAAAGTGGCGACGCCTTTGAAAAAATAAACATTAATTGTGGGTGTAATATAACTTATGACTGGTGGGTGTAAATGAGAATCTCAGCATTGGGTTTCAAGGGGGGGTGTGTATAGGCGGTATGAATTAGGTGTAGGGAGTCAAGTGGATGGACAAAGGAGGGAATGAAGTAAATTGTGATAGTTATTCACAATTTTTATTTGATGATTTTAAAAAAATCAATATCATTTAAAGGCAACTAACCATATTTAACAGTACATATAAGATACTCTTTTCAGTCGTAATAATTTTTTACTTTGTGAAGGAATGAGATGATGGTGTATCCAAAGTTGCTCATTGCTAATATTTTTGGAATGGGGGACAATGTTTTTCCTGCCTTGTAATCAGCTGCCCCATAAAGTCAGAATCATAATCCTTAATGTAAGTGGTGAAGAGCAGGTACTAACATAATGGTTGGAGGCTCCTGGGGCTCCCCTTTTTGCTAGTGAAGGGGCTCGCTATGAAGAAAATCCGTCTCATCCCTCGGGATGAACACAGTTTCAGTGGATGGGCCATGTTTCTCCCTCGCCTCATTGTTGAGGGGAGCAATGTATGTGCCTTGAGGTCACATTTCCAATGCAATAAAAGGGGCAAAAGGTTAAAATGTGTGTGTGTACAGTGTTTTTCATTATGTATTTGTTAGAAACGATGGACGAATGAAATTTGTTAACAATATTTATGAGGAATAAATAAGATTTAAAACATTTGAGCCAGTTTGTTGTCATTCTTTGGGCATGTGATGAATAACCGTGGACTGTAGATTGATGTGAGGATGTCAATTCTCAATTCTTCCCGGCTAAACTTGGTGGCAGTTCATGTTCATTAAATGAAGAACATAATGTATCTTTCCACTGTTCTTTATTTTTGTACAACTAGTTTCAATGCTTACGTGTCATCATCAGGTAAAAATCAATCAAGTCGCAGTCCATTTATATACCATTCATGAGGGAGGGGGAGAAGGAGGGGTTGCAATTGTCATTGATGGGGAGAGGGGTGTTAAGCCTCAGGAAAAGTGATTGGTGGGTTCACAGTGAAGGGGGGATTGTTGGGTCTTTCTGTGAAGGAAAGGGGTACTTCCAGGATTGGGGAGAGGTATTCAAACAATAAATCGTTAACCAAATGACCCCTTTTTAAATTCTTCCTGATTTCCAGCTCTTCCCACCTGTCCATCCTTGTGAGACGCACTCAAATTAGGGTCAGAGGCAATGATACCGTATCTGCGCACCATTTTTAACATTACGTTAAATAATCATCAAATCCCCGATGATTGGAGGAAGGCTTATGTAATACCAATTTTTAAGGGTGGGACCAATAGCAGTGTAGAGAACTATCGCCCGATTAGCCTAACGTCTGTAACCTGTAAACTAATGGAGAAGAAGGTCGCAAAATATCTACGTGACTTCTGGGAGGATAAGGACTGGCTATTTAAATACCAACATGGCTTTCGCAAAGGGTACTCATGCGAAACCCAACTACTTGGACTCTGCCAGGAAATATCAGACTGCTTAGACAAAGGTAAAGAAATAGATGCAGTTATACTCGACTTCTCAAAAGCCTTCGACAGGGTTCCCCATGACAGATTGTTAGATAAAATTGGAAAACTAAATATTGATAAAAGAGTACTACTATGGACGAAGGCCTTCCTACAAGATAGAACCCAGCAGGTTCGTGTTGGGCACAAAATCTCAGAAGAAACTCGCGTCACATCCGGAGTACCTCAGGGTAGCGTGCTTGGTCCTCCTCTGTTTCTTTGTTACGTGAATGACCTTGCGGAATGTGTCAATTCCAAAATACGATTGTTCGCTGATGACTGTATACTCTATAGGGAAATCAGCAGCAGCAGTGATCGCGACGTTCTGCAGGGTGACATAGATAACGTGGCTAATTGGATCAAAATCAACAAAATGGAGATAAACATTGCAAAAACTATCCACATCTCATTCTCCAAAAGGAAGGCAGGTGAGGGAAGGGTATATAAAATAATGGGAGAAACGATTGTAACAAAAGATAATTGTAAATATCTAGGGGTACACCTAAGTAAAGACTTAGGGTGGGGACTTCACACAGATTATGTGGTAGGCAAGGCCTTTAAATCGCTCCACTGGGTCATGCGGAGCCTCAAAGGAAGCACTAAATCAACTAAAGAATTGGCCTACAAAACAATTGTAAGGCCTATTGTCGAATATGCGACCACAGTATGGGATCCCTTTGAAATAGGGCATGTGAAAAAATTAGAAGCAGTGCAAAGGAAGGCTGCCAGGTACGTTTTAGGGCGACATAGGCAGACCGACAGTGTAAGTGACATGCTAGGCTCACCAGGATGGGGGTCACTAAAGAACAGACGGAAGCTGAATAGACTGTGTGCCATTTTTAAAATATTGAAAGCTGACGGAGGCTGGAAAGAACTGAACGAGAGTGTAAATAAGCCATGTTATCTCGGCAGGAATGATCACCCGCTTAAAATCAAATACATGCCCCAAAGGACAAACACCGCCAAGTTTTCGTTCCTAAATATGGGAATCAAAGAGTGGAACCAGCTGCCTGATGAACTCTTTAAGCCCTTACCCAAAAGCATTAAATCATTTAGGCGTGAATGCAAAAGGTATACATGATGGGATTGTTAAATGACACCATTTAATGGCGACTATTTAATGACACTGTGATACGTTTTAAGAATGACTACTGTTTGTTATATCATGTCATTGCCACCCGGCTTATCGCCTAACAGCAATGTATCCCAAATAAATAAATAAATAAATTCCTTTTTCCATCTGGAGTAAGAGTTCCGGTTTGAAATCACTCCCATGATTTTCTTCCCATAGATGTTTGGCAAAGTGAGATTGCGTGAGGTCACAGTTTCTAAAGCATCGTTTATGTTCCTCCACCCATGTTTTTAATTATCTCCCCATTTGGCCTATATATATAGCACTACAGTCCTTACAAGTTAACTCATAAATGCCACTTATTTTGTGTACCTATTTTGTCTTTTGTAGTATTCAGGAATGATTTTAAGTTATTCGTATAGTAAAAAGCTATTCAAAAGTTTTCCATAGGAAAGAGGTTGGCTAACTTTGTGAAATCTATCCACAATAAGGAAGCCACCATTTTTAACCTATTTCCTCCACATTAATTGGTTTGAACAAAAGATTGTATGCTTTAAAGGAACGTTTTCTTTGTAGTATTTTTTCAATTAAATTTTCTTTGTAGTCATTTTTCATTGCTAAATCTTTAATCGTTTTGAGTTCTTGAACAAAATTACTTTTGGAAAGAGGAATGGCCAACAGTCTATTTAGTAGGAAATGAAAAGTGGAAAGCTTGTGCGATATGTGATAGGGGGAGTTGAAGGGGATGATGTGGTCTGTGGTGGTACTATTCCGCAAAATTTCCAATTCAAAGTCCTGTCCCTTTCTCGACACTGTGATATCTAGAAATTTTAGTTGATTATTTTGTGCTTTCTCACAAGTGAAACTGATACTTCTGATACATTTTGTTCTTCATTTAATGATGTCAATTCTCCTTGAGGAGTTGAGATTCAGATGGAAGAGTCATTGGATTCAATGATTGGCGTTGTTTGCGCGTGGAAGCAGGCTCCTTGATGTTGAAGGTGTGGAAAGGGAAGGTTTGGGGGTGGTTTCATCCATAAGGTAGAAATCTGACTTAGCAGTCATACTCAAAGATGCCATAGGGAGGAAGGCTTTGCATGGGGAGGCAATGAGACCAATGATCAATTTTTAAGTGGCTTGCTCTTTGTGATTATTGACCACTTTGGAAAAACTACCGTTTTCTTTTGACAGAAATAAATGCACATTATTTCAGTAAAAGTCTGGTGAAAAAAGGAACTGAGGAGGAGGTTTCGGGAGGAGAGGACATGTGCCATCCACCCTTCAGGTTTCAGGCTGATTTCACCATCCAAGAGTAGTTAAATACCAAGTCGATGATCTCGGAATTCCATAGGGTAAGTTGAAAGCGCTTTTAATTTTGGCCAATATCCAACCCCGACATAGACAATTTGCGCAGTGGAAATGATAAGATATAGGTGACTCGTAGCGAATGACTAGCAGAGTTTTTCAGCCGCCACTGTTGATGTTTAATTCGGGTAGGTCAGCTATCCATCTTGGGAAGTGCAATGAGGCGGAGGGGGGGGCGGTCAAAGAGAAGGGCGGGGAAGGGAAGAGGAGAGAGATTGCCAGGCTCGTCTTTAGAAATTTGATTGGGGTCAATTTGTTGGATAGGTCAGCGGATTTAGACCGCCAAACGAGTGTTCTCGAACGTAGCACCATCTTCTGTCAGAAAATGTTCAGAACTGGCCCGTTTCCCTTAACCACGAGCGCTCTTATGGCTGGTTACATAATGGTAGCACTAAAGCCATTCTGTTACAATCTCATTTTTTGAAAAATTTGGGAATACCAGAGTTGTTTCTTCTTATATTTTTTTAATAATAGGTAAATCCATCTTTAGTGTTTAACTTTGGCGTAAGCTAAATTCGACTTGCTGTGGTACACAAAAAAATTATTCCTTATTTTGGCGTAAATAGATAACGCTTAAATAAAATATTCCAGCCCTCTGAGTTTTGTCCTTTCTGAAGTCAAGTGCTGATTTCCAACATACTAAAGAATCATTAAGTAGTAAATGTTAATATTAAGTTGGTCATTGATACTGTATATCTATACTTGATATTAAACTGACTGCGGCTCACGTTTCCAGAGATAATGCATGAGAAAATCTCGATCGAAAGACCATTACGGCCGTTTTATCAATTATAGAAGAAATGACTATGAAGGCATTTTTGATGAACATTTTCTCAGAACTACACTACAGTGATAAATACAAAAAGTGATGGGGATCGGGATGAAGCGGTCGCTAACGTACTGGCTTCCCACCCAGAAAGCCCGGGTACGAAAAAATATATTTTTCAGTGGTATCCCGATTCCTACTTGAGGTGCTTTGCGGAGGGCACTTAAAGTAAGTACGCCGTCCGTCGGATGGGACGTTAAGCTGGGGACCCCTTGGCGCATTTCGTAAAGAGTAGGATAAAGCCGACGCTGGGTTTCTCTCCACCCTTCATCCTTCCCTGATGACGCAAATGACCAGCTGTCGGTCGCCTCCTCTAAAACTACTACTGCTATAAACAGTGATTAATTGCAAACCATCGTGCAATTAATAATAATTGCATGCTCATTCACGTTCAAAAAATATTAATGGGACTATAAATGCGGTTATTCCAAATGAAATGTTTTTTTTTAGATATCACTTGTTCGCTATATTTTCATCGCATTTAGGGGTCGAACCAAATGATTTCACCTATTTATTTGTTATGAATTTTTGAAAAGACGTGAGCTCTTCACTTATTCCTTGAAAAATCCAAGAGGTGGCACTCGTAGTATCGGAAGAGGTTTGCTTTTACGGAGTAAGCCTCTTTTGTAGAGAGACTGCTGTTCAAGAATCAGCTGGTTTAACAATCACTTGGTTTCTTTTTCATAGCCATCGAAGCAACAAAACTTTGTTTATTTAGTTAAATGGAAAGAATAAGTTTCGTGTTATGATAAAATACTCCTGTTTAAAATGCTTAACATCGAAGGAGGTCGGAGCCGAGTTGCATGGAGTTAATGGCTCATCTGCTCCTGTGTTTGAGACTATTTACAATAGGCAAATGAGTTGAAACGTGGCTGTACATTCACAAGTGATGAACATCGTTCGGGACGTCCGGTGGAAGTAACTTCCTCCGAAATGTTTGATAAAAAAGCCACGATATGGTTTTGAGTGATCGACGAATCAGTTCGAAAAAAAGTTGAGGGCACAAGCATACCACAAAGTAGTACAGTGCACATTCAATTTTTCTCGAATAATTTGGTTTCAAAACAATCTCGGCCAGATGGGTGCCGCATTTGCTCTTAGTGGAGAATAAACGCATTGTGTGGTCGATTCGGAGGCTGGTTTGGCGTTTTTCCGTCGCAATCCTGACGAGTTTCTGCGTTGATACATCACTGTGGAGCAAAGGTTCAAAGTACATGTGTCCCCATCCGAACTGTACACCTGTTCACTTTGTTTAGCAATAAATTATAGAAATAAATTCCGTTAGTACAACATCCACCGTATTCGCTATATTTGGCAGTGATTTTTAATTGCAAACTTGAAAGAATGGCTTGGCGAAAAACGATTTATGTCGAACGAGGAAATCATCACCAACACTGTATATTTGGAGGATCCTCGGAAATCTTAATTTTAGGACGGCTGAAAGAAGTTGGAGAAACGATGGGAAAAGTGTATCGAGCAGAGGAAAATAAAAATTCGAGCATTGGGAAATAAAAATAAACGTCCCCAAAATAATTTTTTTAAATTTTTTCCCAAGGAATTGTTGAACGACCCACGAATGTCTCTTCAACCATTCTAACAACTATTGATCTCCAGTGATCCTATTCAAATTCAAAGTGATAGGCTGTCACTTTGCTTGAAAATTCTCGCAATATATCAGAATCGTTTCTTAAAAGAATGTATAACAAGTATACGACAAAACGATGGATTTGAAATATCCAGAAAATGGATATATCACTACGAGTATATTATCTATTTTATAAATCTCAATTCCTTACTTCTCTTTTGCTGCCAGACTCTACACCCCTTCGGTTTCAAGTTTTTAATTGTTCCTACTTTAAGCCTCTTTTGACTTAAAACCCTGCCAAATAGATGCATGCAATTCTCATG
The DNA here is from genome assembly GCF_022747635.1 of Hetaerina americana. Taxonomy (NCBI): domain Eukaryota; kingdom Metazoa; phylum Arthropoda; class Insecta; order Odonata; family Calopterygidae; genus Hetaerina; species Hetaerina americana. The sequence goes on along the minus strand of NW_027286719.1, from coordinate 30,658 downwards.
TGAAGATTTTTTTAATGTCGCTTGTAGAGATTCTTACGTTCGGTTGTCCCAGAAGGTGAAAAAGCCACGAGGGTAATGTCAAAATTGAGGTTTCCATTTTTTTAGAATTAGAAAAAAACTTTATTTTCAAAGTTGATGCATCATTTTAAAGCTTAAACATGCCTTTATTTTTTTACAGGATCACCATTCCGGTTGATTCAATTTTGTAGGCCCTGGGGCTGTTTTTGATTGCCCATGTCATACCAGCTCGCCCCCATGTCGTCGAGGAAGCGTCGAAAACTCATCTTTTAAGCCTTTGGTTAAAAAAAGACTTAGGAATTGAAATCGAAGATGCTTTTAAATAGGTGAATGCCAACTAACCTGCTGCATGTCATTCTTTTACCCATCTCTATCGAAATCATTATCAAATTACAATCACTGAACAATCGAAACCATATTCAAACTAAGTTAGGAAATTCAATCGGTCATAAGATGAACTTTCTGAAAGATCAAGAGCATTATAAATTACAGATTCAGATGTGAAATGTTGGAACTGTTCCATAATAATAGTGACGATAACTATTACAATTTTCCACAAAATAATAAGTGGAAAACATTAAACAACATATTTCACTTAATATTAAGTGAAACATTTTTATTAAGTGGAAAATTGTAATAGTTTTTGGCACTGTTATTAAGGAAGAGCATTGCTGAGTAGCGTCAGCATTACCTATTACTACGAAATGCAACTTTAAAAAATATCGATAAGATTATCAAAGAGCTTATGGGATTTTCAGAGGTAACCTTTGGAAACTTGCCCACGGAATGAATTGTCCTCATTAGACTAAATTTTCTCCCAAAGTAAAACAAGGAATTTTTCTGGAGAATAATTTTCTAAATTAATTCTGGTATCGTTTGGGGAAAAAACCTTTACATTTCCGATTCTACGTGTCCATTTCGTTCGTGTATCGTTCCAAAAAACGAAAAGCGTCCACGTCATTGCGCTAGGATAGTGCCTTTTTGTTTTCGTTTATCTCTAACGGTTCGTAAAAATCTTTAAATTTTATTCGAGAATAATTCGTATATCCATCAAAGGATACCAAGAACTAATTTCTATATTCCTGGACGAAATTCTTAGATTGAGGTCACTTTGGTGCTTTTCCATTTGTCCAACTACTTCTCGAAGCCGAGTTTCCTGGACGTAGCTGTATTTTCAATTCATCAAAAATATTTCAGCTAGTATCTACCAAATATTTTTTACTTAAATGTTAAATTGTCCTCTGCGTTGAATAAATAATAATCTCTCGATTAAAATGTTTAATTTCGGCGAAACAAAAATACATTCTCGTTTTATTTTCATGTTGTTTTTTTATAAAATTGTTCAAACCGTCTCCAGTTTTTATTATTTGGTATTTATTGTGAAAAAAATAATGCAGCGTAAGTTATCCAAGGGTGAAAGTTTTTTTCTCCGAACTGAGAATCATTCCAATCAGAAAAATCAATCAAATTTTAATTTTCCCAAGAGTATATAGAACTATATTTTCTTGCATTTGATACCCAGCAGGAACTCAAACGCAGGGATAGAGGGATTCGGTGCCGAGCGCGACCACTCCCTGGACCAGCTATAAATTCTGGGTCAGAAAAATGAACTCGTCGCCCAACTATGAGCCGATTTGCTTAAACACAGCTCTCGGCGAGATAAATGTCAGGGTAAATGGAAAGAGATGGAAATTTAACGCTCGTAGGGACAATCACTGATTAAATCGAAGCATATGTGCTGAAAAACCAACAAATGTTTATCACGGTTAACTGCTAGAGGCATACTCATCGATGACGACGAGTTGACATTTATTGGGTGGAGCTAATTATAACCGACCATTTTCCGCAGTGGAAAACACGCACCTCGACCCTCGCAACCCACTGACCCACCGTCGCACCATGCCCCCACGGCGAACTACGCCGCCTCGTACGACACGCCCGCCTCACAGTCCACAGTACTAGTGACACCCCCTCTAGAATATCCAGCCCCCCAATACCAGAGACCCGCCGCTCCCCTCCTCACTAATCAACCCGCACCGCGTCGCTCCACGCCCAACGTCGGCTCCGAATAATCGCCGCCACGCACTCACCCTCCGCGCTCTTGCCGCCGACACCTCTCCAACGCCCCCACCGACCCTCCCCGTCCACCTCCCCCTGGCTTCCCCCTCGCATCTCAAACTCCCCCCATCCTGCCAGCCTCCTCCTCCCCTCCCTGGACACTCCTCCCCCTCGCCATCCCTCCTCCTCCAAGCCCATTCCCCGACCACCCGCCCCTGTTCGCCCTGCCCGTACCAAAGCGCCCCCTCGATACCCATCTCACCCCTTTTGCCGCCGTCCACCGCCTATTGCCCTCCCGTCGCCCCCCGCCCTCCTTCCCGCAGCCGCACCCTTCGCTCCCGCCGCCACTCCCCACCGCCCTCTCGCCGCGGTCTCTTCGCCGCCGGCGAGGGCGTAGCACCCGCCGGCGGGGGAGGTTTCAATTGTTAAGAATAAAAGAAATTAGGGTGATGCGGTCATTTTGTCTCTAAATGAAAGAGAAATTGGAATGACAGCAAAGCGGAAAAAATTGAATTTTATGAAGGCTATGAGTAAAACCTTTCCTACTGGATACTTCGAGAATTTCATATGCATCATCTCTTTAGTCTCGCCCATTTTCCCTGAACAAAACGTGGGCATTTCAATAGGGTATCCGCTTTATATGAATCACTCTTGTACCGCATTCGCAATCGATTTGGCGATTTGGCTTTTCGCCCGTGTAAAGCGCGGGATGGCTGCACCCGTCCAGCTGTGGCGCCCACCTTCGGAAGGTCGGGGTCCATCGCCGCTGTGTCGGGCGCGGGGCCTTTGACGTCGGCAGCGGTCAGTCGGGAGCGGATCGAGCTTTGCGCGAATAAATTAATTGAAGGAAAATCTCATTCCAAGGAAAATGTTTTCCTGGCTCCATAAAAAATAAAGAGCACACTTATTGTTTAGAAAACAAGGTACCGAGTGAGTTTCATGTTGGTAAGAGTCATGGAAAAAATATCTTCCCTAAATGTACACGTGAGAGTGTCATTATATCCCGTACGTATGGCACTTCAGTTAATAATATGCCTTACGTTCACCTGAAACAAGTACTAACGAAGATGGAGTATTTATCATTAAGCAGGAAATATTTCAAAGAAAGGCTGTAGCTTATCAAATATTCCTGGACGGCGAGGCAATACAAGCGGCGGTGCCAAGACCAAGTATATACCCGTATACTTAGAAGGGTGTTTTCGTGTCGGGGAAGGGAAGATCGCTCGTCTTCGTGGCGTGAATTCGGCCGACAGCTCATGTCCATTCGGGTGGGGGACATCTCTCCCTTCCATCCCTAGGGTGCAACCCCCTTCTCCCCCCCCACTCCAGCGGCGGCATCACTCGACAACACCCGTGCCCGCGCGTTTCCCGGTTCCCGCCGGGGTCGTTCGGTGTGTGTACGCGGCCGCATCAGCAGATCCTGCGTCCCCAGACGCTGGGGGCTCGGGTTCACGCCCCGGCAAGCCCACCGTTTGCCACCGATCGGTATTCGATCACGAAGGGAGGGGGAGGGGCGGGAGTGCGCCTGCGACGCGGGGCGTGTCTCGGCGGCAACAGGTCCCGCCCCCCACCGCCGCGTGGCCCCGCCGTTGCCAGCCTCGCCTCCGCCGCCACCCGGTGAACATGAACCGCCTGGCGGGATACGCCCTTCCGGGGGCACTCATGGTGCTCTTCGGCGCCAAGTGGTCGTGGTCGGCGGCAGGCGAGGCCGGCGGCCAACGAAAGCGCCCCTGTGCCCCCTCTTGCCCCCTGGAAGGCCTGGTCAAGGTATGTGCGGGTGGCGCGGGCGTGGTGACCACTCTCGCGGCGGCCGCGGTGGCGTCACACACCAATCCCGACGTCACCGCCGATGCCGACGAGGGCGGCGGGAGGGACGCAACCGCCTCCGCCCTCTCCACCGCCACCATCTACCTCTTCTTCGCGCTCTCCGGGCTTGCGGACGTAGCCTCGGCGGCGGCCTCCACTCCGCCGCCCCGACGCGCCGCCCGCCTTGCCTTCCCGCTCGCCTTTGCAGCGGAGGGCGCCCTGGTGCTGCTCGCCCTCCCGCCCGAACCTTCCCCCCTCCGTCGTCCCTTGCAGATAATCGCGGCGGCCGCCTGGGGCTGCGCCGCCTCGGTGACCGCGCACGCCGCGCGCCCCGCACTCGCACCCGCTCGAGCCGCCGCGGCTCTCGCCCACGGCACATGGCTGGTGCACGCCGGGCTAGTGGCCTCCGGCCGCGGCGCGCCGTACCGGCGTCTGGTCTCGGAGGATGGCAGTACCATTGACGTAGACGCATGGGCCGCCGTGGCATTCGCGTGGCACGTGGCCGCCGCAGTGGCCGCCCTGGTGGTGCTTTCATCGGTGCGCCGATGGTGCTCGAGCACCCCGCCCGCCCCGCCCGAGTTTGACGCCGGCCCCCCGCGGCCCCCGCACGGCCCCTGCCCCTTCTGCGACGGCCTCGGCGGGCACCACCAGGGGCCGTGCTGAACGCCGAGGTGGCACCGTCCCCACCACTCCTGTGATATGCACCGGTGGCGCCCGCGAGGTCTCCCGCCCACGCTCGGAGGACCCTCCAGCCCCCCCCGCAACCCCCGCCCTGCTGCTGCTGCCGACGCATCGCCTATTTCTCATCGCCCCCACCCCGACACGCATACCGCTGCACGCTCCCGCGACCCTCCCCCGCCCTTCGTTGATCCGCCGTGGTGCTAGTGTTGGCGGCGGCTCCAAATAGTGCGCACCAGTCCCTCCAAAGTGTCTCTCAAGTGACTCCAATGGACTGCTTTTCCCGCTCTTGTCGTAGTTGGGTCGTGTTTTTTGTCACCATTGCTGTAATGTTCACCACCCGTTCTTTTAAAGAAAGAGATTTGTACGCATTTTCAACGCGCCTTTCATTTTTCGAATACATCTGGGCACCCCTCCCTTCCCCCGCTCCCACCTCCTTCCCCGATTGCCTTTCCGGCGCACGCAGCCACGGCACGGGTCGTGAGCATCGATCGAGAGACGCGTGCGGAGGGCGCGCGGCTGCACGAGGTCACGCTTGCACTCTCTGGGCTCACCAACACGCACCACACCCAAAGCGTCAACGCCCAGCCGCGCTGCCGGGAAGTGTGCCACGGAGGAAGGCCTCATCTCCCCCCCATCCACTGGGTTGCATGGTAGACACCATGAGCATTCAGCGTTCACAGGGTGGCGCCAAGAGGGGCGAGGGACAGTCCTCCTCGAAGGCCGTTTGGATGCTGGTGCATCCCCACCCTTTCCCTTCGCACCCCCTATCTCCACCCCACCCCCGCTGGTGGCGCCGCGCATCGATCGCTCGACGCATCGCCGATGGGCCTCGGTTCGCCACCTGGGCGCTGGTGGAGCCACTCGCAGTCCGCCATTCCGACGATCGATGGGCGAGTGATGCCTTCCCTCCCTCCTACCTCTCCGCCTCCCCCTTCTCTTCCTTCCTCTCTCTCTCTCTCTTTCCACCTCTCCCTCTCATTTTCTCTAGTTTCCTCCTCCTACTCTCCCCAATCATCTTTCTCTCATCACTCTTTCTTTCTATATCTCTCCCTCCCTTAATTGCCCCTTTCTCTCCACCTCATACTCTGCCTCTCAATCTATCTCTTTCTATCTCTCTCTCCGTCTCTCTTTCTCTCCACCTCACTCCTCACTCTCTCTTGCTATCCCTATCTCACTCTCCTTCCCCCTCTTTTTCAATCTCTCTTTTCTTCATCCATCCTTCAACATATCTCATTATCTCTCATTTCCCTCTTTCAATCTGTTATCTCTCTCTTTTCTCACTTTTTGTTTAATTTCTTTCTCTCTCTCTCCCCCACTCTGAAGCTTTGTCTCCTTTCCTTCCCTTTCACTTTGTCTCCATTTCTTCCCTTCTCTCTTATTTCATGTCCCTCTATTTTTTCATTCTCTCACTTTTACCTTCACTTTCTCTCTCTCTTTCACCATCTCTCACTGTCTTCCTTTCTCTCTCAATATTTTTCTCTCGATTTCCATCTCTCCTATTCTCTTCTTCCTCTCTCTCTCTCTCTACGTCTTTCTCTCATTTACATCCTCTCTCTTCATGCCTCTCGTTCTTTCGCTCCTTTCTCTCTTTCCATCCTCCAACTCTTCTTTCGTTCTCTTCTCCTCTTATTCCGTTCTCCCTCTTCGCCCTCTCATAATTTCACTATTATTTCTCTCTCCCTCATTTTCACTTATTTTCTCCTACTCTTTCTTTCTCTCTCTTCCTCTATTATGCTCTTCTCTCTTATCGCTTTCTCTCTCACTTCTTTCTCTCATTTTCTTCGCGCCCTCTTTCGGTCCTCTCTCATTCCCCTTTTCTCAATTTGATTTTCTCTTCATTTCTCTCTTCTTTTTTCTCTTCATCTGCCATTTCCTCTTCTCTCCTTGCTCTCCTCTTCAGGGGTCAGGTGGTAGAAGAGACTCCAGAGTCTCAATCTCGCCCCAAAATAAAGATGACTATCTGAATATCTACTCTCCTTTCTCTCTCTCACTTTTCTCCATCGATAGAGAGATTTTACGAGGTTTCTAAAATTAAAAATTTTTCTCGGTCAATTCTTGTACGAACGATTTATCAATATTCCTAAACCCGATGGCGTTCTTAAATAAAATCTTATAGTGAATTTATCATGTCTATTCTAGCATTCTATTAGAGTATTGTTTTAATTTTATTCAGTTCCTCTTACAATAGCTAATATTTACGTGAAATATTAATTTATGATTTTCGTCATAATTTTCCAATGTGAAGTGAATTTCCCTGTTCTATACATACACTATCTCCAAGTCGTCTTAACCAAATTTTAACATTATCCCAAAGCAGATTTTTAGTTTTGGAAGTGTGAAATCCTTTAGCCATTGGATGAAAAATTAATTAATTCGTAAATTATACTTGAAATATTTTCATCGATTATGCCTCAAAGGATTTAGAATTGCTTCATTAACGGAAATGCGTTTGACAAATTACGTATACTTGAGTACACTCTCAATACTGTATCCTTATCCCCAAGATTTCGCTTTCCTTTCCCTCCTACAAATGGAAGTGTTTGAAGTTGATAATGATGGTTAGATCTTGAAAATGATCTCATTCATTGCGATATAGGGACCACTTTATCCCAAGGGATGCCTAACTTGCTGATGTCCAACATTCGTGGCATCCTCTGCTTCTGCCTGCACGGTCATTCTTATTCTTTCCCTTGGATAGAAGCCGAGAGCATCTAATTATGTTGCAGCAGGTGATTAGCAGCTTTTGGCGCTGAAGCTAGTCGCAGATTCATCCTGTGCATGCATGTGGAAAGAAAAAATATTTTAAAGTTCTAAGAATTCGCAGGCGTTGATTCTAAAATCTTTGGATTGAATTTCCATTTCTAGGGAAGAGGAGAATTGTGCCCTGCCGGTAAAACTTATCCTGAAATTTTGATTTATTTGAAATGTAAATTTAAATGTCCGTTCCTTAAATCCGTACAAAATTCATGACGGATTATACAACGTGGCTATCTCTGAAAAGTCATGCGGAAAAAGGAGTAGCGATATGGGTTCCGCTAACAGAATCAGATATGAGGTCCCTAAAATAAATCTTAGGGCCGAGATACGTGTGGATAAGATACGTATTGCCACAAATATAAAGTATGAAGACGCAGAAATAACAGCATAAAATAGTAAAAGCAATTTGATATAATTAGTAATTAGATGGGTGATGCAAAAAAAATGCCAGTTGGTCTGTTTTGACCAAAACGTCAGAAAACATGGGAGACGCGTCCAGCGTCGAAGGCGAGCTCATGCGCTGACATCGGAGAACGTCGCCTGGTTGAAGAGTGCATTCCTTCCGATGCATCTGATGTAGCTTTCACGAATGGAAGGATTGATTTTTGCGAGAAATACGTGAGGTAAGCATTAAATCAGAAAAAAAGTTGAGAATATCACAACTAACTCCAGTAGCTGCACTTCAGGTACACATCACATTATTTTCATGTTCCAAATTACAAAGAAAACAATACATTGGGAAAAATATCCAAAATAGCAAGCAAGTAATTATGATTTACATCTACATCTACATAATACCCCGCAAGCTGCCGCAAGGGCGTGTGGCGGGGGGTGTTATGTCACCAACGGTAAAAAGGAAAAATACCACATGCAAAAAAACAACACGGAAAATTACACCCACAGCAGCGCACACACTCATGCAAAAATCCCTTCATCCAATACTCATGCAAACACATATACCGCAAAACAACTAAAAAACTTCACCCCTTTACTTCCTTTACCCCTTTACTTTACTAAAAAACTTCACCTCTTCACACCATTTATATACAACAAGGAATGAAAATCTTCTCATTTGTATTTCATGTCATATCTGATAATCAGCCATCATACTACCTTGATCAAAAATTTCCCGGAATTTATTCAGAAAATTAAAAATACAAGTTTATTCATCTAAATCTATATTGTCCCCTTCAAAGTAATCCCCATCGACTGCAACACACTTATGCCAGCGCTTGATCCGATCCTCGAAACATTTTTTATATTCGGTTTTCGGTATGTCCATCAGTGCTTCCTGCGATTTTTCCATTACTTCCTCTCGGCTGCTAAAACGCGTTCCCCGTAATGGTTTTTTAACTCGATTGAACAGAAAGAAGTCACAGGGAGCCAAATCAGGTGAATTCGGTGGCTGTTGGATGGTATTTGTTGCATTTTTCGTCAAAAAATTACGAATAATGATAGCACTGTGCGACGGTGCGTTATCATGGTGCAAAATCCACGAGTTTTCTGTCCACATTTCTGGTCTCTTTCGGCGAATTGCTTCACGCAAACGTCTCATAACGCCCAAATAATACTCTTTGTTTACTGTCTGGCCTTCTGGCAAAAATTCATGATGCACTACACCGTTGTAATCCATGAAAACCGTCAGCATTGCCTTCTTTTTTGACTGAAAACGACGTGGTTTTTTTGGTCTCGGCTCATTTGGTGAACGCCATTCACTTGCCTGATGTCTGGATTGCGTGTCGTACTCATAAACCCACGTCTCGTCTCCAGTAATGATCCTTTTGATGAATGTGGGATCGGATTCAGCCTCGCAAATCATGTCTTTTGCGACGTCAACACGGTCTCTTTTTTGCATGAAAAAGAGGTCTTTTGGCACCAACTTTGCTGCTACACGACGGAAACCCAAATCATTAATCACAATGTCTTCGGCGGATCCATAGGCAATGTTCAAGTCCTCCGCTATTTCTCTGATGGTTAATTTGCGGTTATTGACCAACATTTCTTTTACTTTATCAATTTTTTCACCGACTTTCGATGTCGATGGTCTGCCACTGCGTTCATCATCTTCGATTGACTCACGACCACTTCTGAACCGCTCGTACCACTGGTAAACGACCGTTTTTTTTAGAGAATCGTTGCCGAAACACTTTTCCAACATTTCCAACGTCCGTGCGCCAATCCGTTTTTTACGCAAAATTTAATACAAGTTCGTTGTTGCAAATTTAAATCCATTTCTGCAATTGTAAAAAATCGCCAACACACACAGAGATAGATGTACTCTTGGCTACGTAACTTTTGCAAATGTCAAGTTATGACACTAAGATTTAAAGGGAATATCAACAACAGATGTACCAATTTAACAAAAAAAACAGAACTCGAATCGGAACGATGGGAGCGCCACACGGTGGTTATTCCGGGAACTTTTTGTTCAAGGTAGTAAGCAATTACATGCAATGCGTTTGATTGGCTAGAGTTGCTAATGAGATGCAATTCGAATTTTCACCACCTGCGTTTTTAGGTGAGAGAAAATTCGGTCCTTCCTATATTCATCGGCTTGAATATGTGTCCAAGTCGACTTCTACAGCTGAAGCATTGGGGATTGAGGTAAAAAACCGACCTTATTTTGGTGTGTGTTTCGGTGAAAACCTTTTGAATATTGTTGAGGAAATTTTAGTCAATGAAACATTAGGAATGATCAATTTCAAAAGTAATTTGATTTCACTAAAAACCGGGTATAGTTCTATAAACCGGGTAAAATCTCTGGTGACTCGACCGACGGGCCCAGAGACGGTATCGGATGAGGAATCGGTAAGGAATGGGAATCGGGAAGGGAATAGGAGGTCCTGCTTCCTCACCCTATGTGACTACCTCTTTGTGGAGGCGTCCCATTCGTCTTACCAGTCATTGGGACTACGAAGACGTTTTGTGTTCTTCTGCGTTGTCTCTTGGCGGCTTTATTACTTCAGGGAAGTCTTCTTAGCACTTCCTTGGCTTCTTCCCTGGCGGAAGTGATGCAGGGGTGTCCAGGCTAGCGATGAGTCGTTTGTGACGATCCCACGGCCAGACCTGTGCCTCGGAGATTCTTCGGATAACAGCAAAGTCCGACTCCGCTGCTTTTCTGAAAAAATCTTGCGCTGACTTCGGAAGTAGAACGTATAGTGGTTCCACATTCCCGTCGCGGTGCATGCTTGAGGCGGGTTCGTAGCGACCCCGCCCCAATATACGCCGAGGTGCACCAGTCTGAACTACCTGGACTCGAGCAAGACTCGTCTTTAGCACTCCAGGCCATACCGGTGATGCGTACGTAATTACTGGGAGCACGCACACCCGGTACAGTCTTCTCTTAGTGTCCGCGCTTAGGACTCGCGGGTGAAGAATCGGCCGTAGTCGACTCAACGCCGCAAAGCCCTTGGCGCGGGCACGCTCCAACTGGGATTTCCAGGTGAGCTTTCGATCCATCAGCACACCAAGATAAAGGACTTCAGACTCCCACGGAAGGACGACTCCATCCACCGACATTCGCTCGTTTGGTGGCGTTCCTCGGCCGGTTTGGAAGACGATGGCTTTCGTCTTCCTGGTATTGACTTCAATCCGCCATCGACGATACCATTTAATGAGGTCATCGATGGCCTCCTGAAGTCGCTCGGCAGCAAGTTTCTTCTGCCAAGAGTGGTAGAGTAGCGCCGCGTCGTCTGCATATAGTGACGGGATTCCATGACGCCCATTATCCCTAGGGATGTCATGAGTATATATATTAAACAGCATAGGCCCAAGAACTGAGCCCTGAGGCACGCCGGCGTGTATCCGTCGAACCCCAGAGTCCGTCCTGAGCCAGCTGGTGACGAATGTCCTGTCCTGCAGGTAGGATCTGATTAGGCGCCAGATCCATGCCGGGAAGCGGAGTCGCTGCATCTTCAACAGAAGGGCTGGGTGCCAGACGCGTTCGAATGCCTTATTTATGTCAAAGAAGGCACCGGCTACCGCCATTCTCCTATTGAAGGCGTCCATGATGAAGTCTGTAGTCCTCGCTAGCTGATGGATTGTTGAGTGCCGTTCGCGGAAGCCGAACTGTTCCTCCGGAAGAATCTCTTCTGCCCGTATGAAGTCGCAGATCGGCCCCTGCAGTATTCTTTCGAATATCTTTCCAAAGCCGTCCAGAAGGGAGATGGGCCGGAAGTCTTCGGGACCCAACTCAGTCTTCTGCGACTTTGGAAGACAGACGATTCTTGCTCTCCTCCAGGTGGACGGGAAGAAGGAAATTCTGATGCAGCCGTTAAATATGCTGGCCAGGTACGCCACTGCCGCCTTCGGAAGTTCCCGGATGACGGTATTAGAAATGCCGTCAATGCCGGGCGCTTTCCTTGGGTGAAGGTGACGCATGACCGCTGTGACGTCTTCTTTCTTGATGACAGGCCCAGGAATCTCATCATTGGCTTTCCCTGTGTCGTGGATTTCTGCCTCAATCGCCGCGGAAGTACTGTTCCCTGGGTTCGGAGTGAAGACGCCTTCGAGGTACCTCGCTAGAATCTCTGCCTTCTCCGCCGGGGAGGCCGCTACTTGATTTCCGCTTATGATGAGAGGGTCGGTGTGCTGAGAGCCGCGCAGTTTCCTGCACAGTTTCCACACTCCATCAACCCTCTCTTCCCCGTTTTCATCGAGGAGTTCCTCCTCCAGGCGTGATTCCCAGTGGTCCTTCCGGACTTCTGTTAGAGCATTTTGGACTTCGACATTCAGGGCTCTCAGCTGTTTCTTCAGGTCTGTGGTCCGGTACCGCTGCCAGTGCCGACGGATGTTATTCCAGCGCCTGATGAGTGCACGCACCGGGGTTGGGAGTGATATTCGGAGTAAGTGTGGGTGCACCGCCTTCCTTGGAATTGAAGTCTCCATAGCAGTGGTAACCGTCTCCACAAGATGACGTACCATGCCGTCCGCTTCTTCGACCGTCGTAAGTTCCTCAGCTTCCTTCGGTAGCTTCGAGGCGATGTGTCTCCTGTAGGAAGCCCAATCTGCTCTTTTATAATTCCACCTGCTCGCCGGAGGAACACTTGGAGCTTTGGTACCCATGAAGAGGATCGTTGGATTGTGATCCGACGAGAGCTCGACACACGTATGTATGCTGAGCGACGTCCTAATACCACGAGCAATCGCAGTTTCCAGGACACCGCCCCTCACGTGAGGGTCCTGCTTATAGAGCAGTTTCTTGCAAGGGCTCTTGCGTAGCCCTTACACTGCGCCTTTCCAGCCTCCAAGGCTACTAAGGCGGGAAGAACTCTTCTGCGTTGTCTCTCGGAAACGCGGGCGTAACGACCGCGTGCCATGATGTCACGAATAGCAGAATTCTGCACCACCTGAATTTGAGCGAGACTCGTTCGCGACACTCCTGACCATACCGGAGCAGCGTACGTGATGACAGGCAGCACGCACGCTTGGTACAGTCTACGCTTCGTGCCCATACTCAGGACCGGCGGGCGGATAATCGGCCGGAGCCGACTAAGCGCCGCGAATGCCTTTCTGCGTACTCGAAGCGCTTAGGCGTTCCAAAGGAGTTTCGGGTCCATCAGCACTCCGAGGTAGGTAACTTCGGATTCCCACGGTAGGGCGACTCCATTCACAGTTAGGTTCACTCCTGGCGGCCGACCATTTCCCGGATGGAAGATGATCGCCTTCGTCTTCTGTGCGTTAACAGCAAAGCGCCATCGGCGGTACCATTCTAGGAGATCCGCCACAGCGCTCTGCAGTCTTCGCACCGCGGTCACCTTCTGCCAGGAGCAGCACAGGAGGGCCGTATCGTCGGCATAGAGAGACAGGATCTCGAGGTTCCCACGTGGAGTTGGAATGTCGTGGGAGTAGATATTGGAAAGCAGTGGTCCGAGGACTGATCCCTGGGGCACGCCGGCGGAGATCCGACGCACCCCTGAATTCGCCCCGAGCCATTGCACGGTGAATGTCCTGTCTCTCAAATAGGAGTGAACCATCCGAACAATCCAAGGTGGGAAATGGAGTCGTCTCATCTTCAACAAGAGAGCCGGATGGCAGACGCGATCGAACGCCTTACTGACGTCGAAGAAGGCCTCAGCAACCGCCCTATTCCTGTTGAAGCTGTCCGTGATGAAATCCACCGTTCGCACCAGCTGATGGACTGTGGAATGCTGCGCACGGAAACCAAACTGCTCCTCCGGGAGGATGTCATTCTCCCGGACGAAATCAGTCAGCGGCCGTTGCAGCAGTCGCTCGAATATCTTACCGAAGCCGTCGAGCAAGGAGATAGGCCGGAATTCTCCGGGACCCACCTCCAATTTCTGCGACTTCGGCAGGCAGACGATTCTCGCTCTTCTCTAAGTGGTCGGGAAGTAGAAAATCCTGACACAGCCATTTAGGAGCTTTGTCAGGTACCTCACCACCGCCTTTGGAAGCTCCCAAATGACCACATTGGGAATGTTGTCGCTTCCGGGGGCCTTCCTCGTGCGGAGGCGACGTATTGCCTCTTTGACGTCCTTCTCGTCGAATCTCGGAATTTCCGAGGCGTCTTTCAGATCGGCGTCTCCGGCTCTTTCAAACGCCTCGATTTCTTCTTCAATCTCGGCAGAAGCGGAATTCCCAGGATTGGGTGAAAAGCTGCAGACCAAGAGATCAGCGAGCAGTTCCGCCTTCTCCATGGGAGATCGTGCCTCCCTGTCTCCGTCGGTAATAATCGGGACCAGTCTTTGAGGGGCCCGCAGCCTTCAGCATATCTTCCACACCGACGGCAGGTCCTCGTTGCCGTCTTCCGAAAGGAGCTCCTCCCGCAGGTGCGCCTCCCAGTGGCCCGATCGGACCTCCCGGAGGGCATCCTGTACCGCAACGTTGAGCTCTGAGAGCTGCCTTCTCACATCCGCTGTACGATATTTCTGCCATTGGCGCCGCACGTTGTTTCGCCGCGCAATGAGGCCTCTAACCGCCGCTGGAAGTGGAACCCGAAGATACGAGTTCCGTTGTTTCTTTAGCGGTATCGAAGCCTTCATTGCGCCGTCTACTGCAGAGGCGAGGTGGCTGACCATTTGATCGGCCATCTCCGGTGAAGTCGGCTCCAGTGGCTCTCTTGGCAGCTCCTCAGCGATGACGTTGCGGAAACTGCTCCAGTCGGCCGACGACAGATCCAATCGCCGGGTGGAAGACAGCACTGGGATTCGGCTCCCCACTGCCAGGATGATCGGGTTGTGGTCCGACGACAGTTCCACGCATGTGTACAAACTCAGGGACGTCCTTACATTGTGAGCAATCGCAATGTCTAAAACGTCCCCTCGTTCGTGCGTGGGTATCGCCGGTCCTAAGATGGTTAGGCCTTTTGCATCCGCTAGCTGACGCAGGGATTCTCCTCTCGGGTTCGAGGACCGTGAATTCCAAGTAGGATGCTTGGCATTCAGGTCCCCCAAGATGACCGATGGTCCGCTGTCCCCCGCAAGGTACTGGATGAGATCCAGATCCCAAGGTTTCCCGGGTGGGAAATACAGAGATGAGACCCGGAGCCATCCTCCTCTTGTCCGTACGTCCACCGAAACAGCCTCCGCATGCGGGTGAGAAATCTCTCTACATGCTCGGTGCTCGATGGACCTGTGGACGAGGATGGCCGCACCTCCTGATGTTCTAAGTCGTTGTCGCCTGGGATCCCTTTCCGCCCTATAGATGGTCCAGCCAGGTAACCTCCAGGCGTCCGTTGGCCGAAGGTGCGTCTCATTGACAGCGGCGACTATGGCTCCCTTCTCCTGGAGGAACGCCCGTAATTCCTCGCGTCGGCGAAGAATTCCGTTGGCGTTCCATTGCGCAAGCAGGACGGGTCGTTCAGCCATGGTTGGTTGAATTTCCGATCCTGCTGCGCACGAGCTCTTCCAGGAGTGAGAGGAGAAGTTTGCCCTGCGTCGAGGTGACGAGTTTCTTCAAGGTGCATGCAATAACGGCAATGGTCTGCCATAATTCCTGGTCCTCCCTGTCTGGTGTCAGCGAGGACTCTGCGGAAACTGGAGACTTATCAGTTGATGTCCCCTCTCTCCGTTTTTCCTGTTTCTGCCTTGGTTTTTCGCCTTCTTCACTTGCCGTTCGGAGGGTGTTCCCAAGCGCCCTCTGGGTTGGCTTCGTAATAGCTTTTCCTTCTTCCCCGGTGGTGATCGGGGATTTCTTCTTCTGCTTCTTTTTCTTCTTCTTCCCTTCGGAAGAAAAAGGAAGGGTCGCTTCCTTCGGAGGGAGGCTGTCGGGGGGTGACAAGTTCCCCTTGTTGCCCTCTCCTACGGCTGGCGCTGGTGGTGGTTCTCGGACCGCCTCAGCATCCCTGGGTGGATCTGTGATATCCACCTCCATGTTCCCCTCTTCTCCGGAGACAGCCTGAACCTTGTCCTGAGAAGGGCCCTTCAGGATTGCTCCGTAGGTTGTAGCGTGATCGACTTGTCGGAATGGTTTTTGTCCCGGTACCGCTGCCGGTTTCTTGGGCGCCTGCTTCCCTGGTGCTGGCTTGCGTGCGTTGGCGTGTTGTCGCCGCTCAGCCTCCTGAAAGGCGGGACACCGGCGAGAGACGGCCGCATGAGGTCCTCCGCAGTTCGCACAGATGGCCTCATCTCCCCTTCCTCGGGAGCATTCCTCCATTGCGTGTGCTCCAGCACAGCGCATGCAGCGTTTCGCACACCGGCAAGCTATACCGATGTGTCCAAACCGCATGCAGTTGCTGCACTGAGTGGACCTCTGTCTCCACGGTAACGCTCCACAGTGACGTAGCAGTGGCAGAGCTGGCGGATGTCCCCGGGGGCGATGGCCGATTGAGTCTTTACCACGTTCGCTACGTGGCGATCTATGGGGACCGGGTTTCCGTCCTCCGTGACCGTAAGGCGACGTAAGCTACGAATTTCGTATCTTTTCGTACCTTTTCGACTGCTATCCATCGAGAGATGCCCTTGATGAACAGCTTCATCCCTGGCACCCTTTCAATGGGCTGCGAGTGGTGTTGGATTTTCTTGCTCTGCAGCAAGGAGAGTGCCTTTTCATGTCCCTCTCTGTTGGAGGTGATCATCCGGATGGAAGCTCTTCGAACTTCCAAGCCGAAAGCACCACCTATGTCGCCCGACAGCTGGCCAATCAGTCCCTGGACGTCGGTGACCCCATAGACGACGATATGCGGTGGTCGCAGCGTCTTAGGTGCCGGTGCCGGTAGAGGTGTGGCTTCCGGGACGGCTGCGTCGTTCGTCAGAAGCGGTTTCCTTTTCTTCCTCTTGGAAGAAACCAAGGTAAATCCGTCGTCGCCTTCCCCCTCCTCTGTGCTCAGCGCACGCTCCGCCCTATCGTATCCTTGAAGATTCGGCATCCGCGTAACCGCGGAATCTTCTGGCTTCTGGTTCCTTCCAGATGCCTTCTTTCGCTTGACGCCGCCTGCGGTGTCCTTCACCACCTGGCCCTGTAAAGGACCGAGGGGTCCTGCTTCAGGAGCGTCTTGCTTTATATAGGATCGCGCCTTCGGGGGGAGGGACTTCTGAGTCAATACATAATGGCAACATTGTAGCAACAATGGAATTCGGTAGCGGACATTGTCTTGCCTTGGTTTCCGAGAAACCCGCGCTACATACATTGTCTGGTATGCTTGGGAGAGTTAACCAATAGTGTGGGTTTCCGAGAAACCCACACTACAATCTTTTATTTCATGTTCTTTACAGTAAAGTTAAAATATACGCATAAGATTGATTACGCTTTTGCCAAAACATTAGCCCATGGACTAAAGAAAAATATCCTCGGTTCGGTTTGAACGCCTCCAAAATTTTTCCCATTGCCATCTATCATCACCTTTCGATGTGCGGTTCCACATTATAGAACCCATTTCATTGATTTCATTGAGTCTTTTAAGCCATAAGAAAATATTGATTTTGGGATGACAGCAAAAAACAAGGAAAAGAATAAGAGCGCTAGATTGAGCAAAGGAGCTTCGTACTCAAGATCGATGCTGCGGGGCTTAACGTACAAGATCATTCAACGAAAGATGGATAGAGGTAATTCATGCATTATTATTATCGGTAATCTAACGGAAAAGTTAGGTACTGCTCTGCAAAAATTCCCTCTTCATCTCTGCATACTTCCTTCAAACAGCCCTATCCTATTCCTGCCCTTTTCTCGTTTTCCCAAAATTCTCCCCACCATCGGAGTCTTCAATATCCCACTGTCTATCAATATGCTTTTCATCCATTTCTCCTGCCTCCTTAGAATTTCTCCCAACAAACCCCTCTCCTCTTCCACCATACCTAGCACTTCCTCATTTGTTTTCCTTTCTGTCCACTTCACCTTCTCCATCCTTCTCCACATCCACATTTCAAAAGCCTCCAATCTACGTCCATCCTCCTGCTTCAGTGACCATGTTTCCGTGCCGTACATTACTAAGCTCCATATCAAAATTTTGACCATCCTCAACATCCTTACTCAACGTCCTTGGGAACAATTCCTTTCTGTTTGTTAAATCTTCTTTGTGTAACGTAATTCTTTGACTTATACCTCTACTACTTTGACTATTTTGGTCCAAAATACTGCCGAGATAGGTAAATTGTTTCACCTGCTCTAGTTTGGGTTTTTACTCATCGTTTAGTTTTCCTCTTTCAAGAAAACCGCATAACGTTGATTGTTATACATTTATTCTAATCCAATACCTATCGCACGGGCTTTCCAAATGCACTCTGCAGAGTTTGCAACCCCTTGACTGACTGACATACTAAAGCTCGGTCATCCGCGAACTTTACCGATTTTACAAATTCCCCACGGATTATCAAACCTACAGTACCTCCAGTTCTTCCCATGCCTCTTTGAGGATTGCCTCCACATGTACGTCGAACAGCAAAGGTGATAATTGGCACCCCTGCCATGCTCCTCTTCCTATCCAATGCCCATACAGACACTCTCCATGCCACACCTGAGCAGTTTGAGTCATGCACAGTTTGCGGTTAAGTCTCCTATTCCCTAAATCTAATCCTATTTCTACAATGCATTCATTAATCTACCCAATTTTTTCCATCAAACGCCTTTTTGAATTCATCGAGACATATATGTACATACTGATTGTATTCTATATTTCTCTCCATCAATATTAAAATAAAATCAAAATATCGAAGCGCAAACGAAACCATATGTATTTTAAATCAAGGAAACCATGGATTGCGGACGATATGATTATAAAGATGGATTAGAGAAGGAAAGAAAGGATGTGAAATCAGAATTCGGTGAAAGGAAGTACGAACGGTTAAATAGTAAACTGAGGTAAGTAACATAAAGAGAAAAAGTAGAGTGGTGGAATAGTTCACGACCACTCCTACTTCACTTGACTTCGTACTTCGTAAATGTTGTCTTCCCTGGTATCAAACACACTCATGCTCATGATCACCTATTCGACCGAAATATCGGTATAGAGTTCCATCAAAAAAATCAATCTCGTCTTTAGGGGTGTAACTTGACAAAATCAGCGAATTGTAATGGAATTTTCGAGTGCTGGTAGCGTTAGAAGTAATGAATAATAATTGCCTCGATGACAGTTCGCATAAAAGGGAACATATGGAAAGCATGTGCGTCACTATTTGGAGGACGAGACACTAGATGACCTTAAGATAGTCATAGTAAGGACTGCCGGCGGTGGGGGGGGGGGTTGTGGGTGTGTGATCGGGGGTCGAAGATAGACCACCCAGAAATACAGGTTTCCGATCGGGGTCCGCGGCGGTCCGACGATCTTATCCGCCTTCAATCCAGGAGCGAACTGGCGGGTTCCCCGCCTACATCCCTAACACCCCAAGGTTACGAAGACCTGGCCTGTCTCTCCTATCAAAACGGTGTCCTGCAACCCGGAAGGTGTATGCGGAACACAATCGCCAACAACTAATCATTAATTTATTTTCGTTGAGCACGCGGCATTAGAATTACGGGCCGCAAGGCTAGCATATTAGTTGATGGGAAGCGTGAGCACAAATCCGATGCCTCAAATGCCTGCTGCCAACTGCCTGCTGGGAAAATGCCTCCCCCTCCCCACACACAAGGGAGCCATCCCCCCGTCTTGAGAACTCCAGCCGCATGAACGGCGAATTCCCTGCAAACCTCTCGACGAAAGTAGCGACAGTCAACGACGAATCTGGCTCAACAGTGCGGGCACCATTAGCCGGAACACGTGTGACACCCGCATCACCAAAGCTCTCATGTAAGCAAGGTTATTCCTATTGCGTTTGATGAGTAACCGTTGGGTATGCAAATGCATGTTCCTCCCGCGCCTCTCTGGCCGAAACGGTTCGCCCCACGCGACGCGTCGCCCACATTCGTGGGATCGCAATGGCACCAAGATGCATTTACAGGTCAACGCAGCGTGGTCCCTGGAGCTATTGGTGTGGATGACGACGAGTCGTGGCCCTCCAGCCGAAAACCCACAAGATGCCTACCACTCGGATTTATGTAGATGATAGGCAATGTAAAATTATTTTATTAGTCAATATTCTTCATCTCTATATGGAAATGCTTGATGGACCTGGTTAAAAACCTCATCAGGAAACATATTGAAACTCTCACAAATAAGGGAATCACATTAAAAATGGGGATCGGGATGGCACGTTGGCTAGCGTAATGACTTCCCAGAGGGCCCGGGTTCGAATCCCAGCGGTGGCAGACGTTTGTCAGTAGTGTCCCGATCGTTACTTCAGTGGTATCTCGATCCATACTTGAGGTGTTTTGTGGAGGGCACTTTGAGTGAGTATGTCGTCGTCGGAGTCGGTGAGACGTTAAGCTGCCCTTGGCGCCTTTAGTGAAGAGAATGCTAATGTCGACGCCGGGTTTCCTTACACCCTTCATCCTTTTATGTCCATCCCTAATGGCGCAAATGACCTCAGCTGTCGGTCGCCTTCCCTGAAACGGCTACTACTACCATTGAAAAGGGCAGGTTCACATGTAACGCGGTCATCAATAGTCAGGAAGCGTTTGTTACATTCTATTCCTTACGTAAAACTTTCCCGGAGCTCACATAAAACTTTTTTATATTATAAAACAATTGATTTTATTCAGCCTCATGTCTCGCAAACGTGTATTAAGATTAAGATGGAATTATTTATGTAGCAAATCATGAACGATTGATATCCTCAGATGACATGTCATAATGGTTCTCCGAATCACTATCCTTGTCATTCTCAACGTTTGATTAATTCAACTAGTCCAGAATTTTTAGTTGACATTCACTTCCATCAGTAAGGGAAAACTATAATGGAGGAAATAATATGGTATACATTTAGAAGGGACCTCCAAAGTGAAGTCTCTATTCAAAGTAACCCTCGAAAAATCTTGTCTGGAGAACACGAAGCCTTATAATATTTATATTCGTTCATACACTTGGTATACGCTCTAAAGTGTTTGTAGGGAACATGCCTAATATATTTTTCCCACGGGTCGGTGTACGTACACACTGCTCAATGAAGTAAGTTTATATGAAGTATTTTTAACAGTTTATCGAAAGAGTCACGTCCACGGATCTGAGTTTTGTGGCTATTGCCGTTTCAATGAGTAAGTGGAAGGTCTAGTCACCGCTGATTATGGCGATACAATTGTTAATTTTATTGGCAAATTGTTATGGTTGTTCTTCGGGAGTATGAAGTGTTAGAACGTTCTTGTTTAGAGGCCTGTGGGTGGAGGATACTTCAACGTTTGATTATTGCCTTTCTCTTTCCCAGGCACAACCTTCACTGGAGTTTGGTGAAGGCTGATTTTCAGTGATCTTCACGAAGGCTCATTCATGACTGCCGGCCTAAATGAAATCGTAAACTGCTGTTCATTTTCCCACTCAAGCTATCTAAAGTAGAACACACATTCTTCAGTAATGGTACGGTGACCAGACCACCCAAACATCAGTAATATCAGAATAAAAGTGCACACAATTGCCGAAAATAATAATTGAGGTAAATTTAAAAGAGGTCAATTCTTCGCATGTCGCCTCTTACAGCTAAATAATTGTGCAGCAAAGTTCACGCGAACTTTCAGAAATGATTTAGGGGACAAATGAGCCTCTTTTGATGTTAATTAGCCTTATATCAATCAAATTTGAAAAAGGTTTTGATTTCATCACTCACTGAATACCTCATGTCCAAAGAGGTACCATCAAAACAGCTAAATTTCATTGTTAAAATCAAAACAAAACCTTAATAATTTTAAAAGTTTGCCGAGTAAACTGATTTTGGTGGTTAAATCTTATCCAAATAAAATGTTCAATTAATAATTGACCTTATCATCAGTTAGGTCATCATCGTTTAGGGTTCTTATGTGGTCCACAGGAATTAGTTCATCGCCAATGCTTACGAGAATCCTTTAATTATAATTCAAGGAAAATACCAAGGATACATTTTGTAGGATGAGGAGGATCACTGATTGTGAATTTTTGGACCGTTTAGAAAGAAAGAAAGGATCGGAGATAGCAGCTACTTAAAGCTGTAGAGTTTTAAAATTGCCACGATCCATATTTCATACATGCGCGATAGTGATTATCTCAGCTCCTTTTTGGTAACTCTGTACTTTCTCGATCAGTTTAGCAAGAATGCATGATGGTGTGCGATCGTGGGGCTATATGGGCCATAAGAACTAGAATCTGCCTGGCAATAGAAAGAGAACTATTAATGTTATATATTGTTTCAACAGAGCCATGTAATTCGGCTTAATCGACTTCCAGAATACATTCGCCGTTAGGATCATGACTGTAACATTCGAGGAATAGACGCCAGGACTAGTTAACACAAGGAATCCTCCTAACGGACAATACAGGATAGGGTCTAAGTCTAGGGAATAAATAGTTTTACTTGTAAGCATACATTTTACACTGATCTCGTATGTGTTGCTGGGAAATTCCTTCCCACAAGACCGTGTTGGTGTGAAATACATCGAACGTAGTGCATGTCAAAACTCTCTAACCGTCTTCCGCTCTACTTTCACGCTCACCCCCATTCACTCAACCTCCCCTCTCCACGAGGGTGATCTACACCTTTACAATACCTCGCAAGCCGCCGCAAGGGCGAGTGGCGGAGGGTGATAGGTATCAACCATCCATATACAATTCTAATCATATCACCTCTACACAAATATCAGTGTGATTATACACTGGATGAAAGTTAATCACACGAAAGAAAATACTTACATGTAACAATATTTCAAAAATAGGAAACGTATATTCAAATCATGCTGTAAAACAGATAAAAAGATGGATCTATTAAATTTAAAAAATAACACGCAGGATATGGACAAAATAGATAAACTGCCATTGTTCATTATCTCCTACGCGGTTGCTGTCATGTCTATTTTATTATCTGATGTTATGAGGAAAATGTGACATTTTACATCTATCCGTTCTACAATGAATCTCCTAGGTTTTACGTTGGTGATCTGATCTACCATAGTAAGTCGGGGCCAGTAATAAGTCTTTTACATTCTCCATTTAAGTATCCTGCATCAAATTTACGCGGTAAATGTAACCTGTATTTAAGCCTACGGTCAACTAGTGGCTCCCATGCAAATTCTGCACATAGTGTCGTGACACTGCTACCTTGTTCATAAAAACTTTTCACAAACCTAGCAACTCTACGTTGCACTCGATCTAGTTCCAAAACTAAGCCCACCTCATGAGGATCCCATAATGCACCGGACTGCGTGAGGCATCGTACCGTCTCTCGCAGCCCGCCACATTTTCTACCTGAGGCGTCAGGGGTGGGGATTTTAAGCTGCATGGCCATGGGCTAATAGAATGTTTCCCATCTTGCTTTCCAGTTTAGCACGACCTATCTTATTATGGTGCCGGTCCATCATTGAAGTGGGTGATGCTCATTTTTATTCCCTTGTATTTAGAATACCTGACAACTTTTGTCGTGGGTAAAATTAACACTTCTTTAGAACTAAGTTTTCCTCTAACATGAATATATGTGTGCAGCGTCCTTTTCAGGGAATTAAGGGTATTTCTCCGTCTCTTGATCACCATCTATATCTCTTATCCTTGACCTTTTGCGCCTGTTGTTTGCCCTGATTGCGCTGATTGCTTGGGCGATGGCATCTGATTGCTGCATCGCCGCTCCGCTCGCCACGGCTACGATATGATTGGGTTAAGGTGGAGGAAATGACAAGGTAGAGTGCAAGAGTAGTTAATAAATGGGCGTAAAAAGAAACTTAATTCTGCAGGTGCTAGTCTCAACTTTTTGGCGTGCATTGCGGATGGGTGAGGATACTTGAAACGCGCTGAGAACAAAGGTGGTCTTCGACGTATTTCCACAGCTCACCGCAGAAAACGCCTTTCTTCATGTGGGGAAGTCTGAGTATTTTTCGTGCTAAATTTGAATTCCGCCCACCATCCAATCCCACAGTCACAAAGGATTACGCAACATTTGCAACCCCCTCGCGTTATGCAGCCCATTAAGTTTTTTTGTGAAATTTAGGTATTTCTACGGTCGGACAAATGTCGTCACATGTGATTGATACGATTTTCGGCGACACTAAATACTATTATGTGCCATTTGGACGATTTCATTTTACTCGCAAAGAAACGACCACAATAAACATTCAAAAGAAATGCTGACACTTGCAAGTCACGTTAGCATTAGAATCAACCAAGGAAAAAAACATGATTGATGCAAAAGGAAATAAAATATTAAGGAGCACATGATTTCCGCGACGTAGGCATGGATTGACCGGGAGAATGCGAAGTTCACGCACGTACATGCATAACTTTTGGACGCCGAAGAACCTTAGGGTAGCTAAAAGATACGTATTTAGGACTGTGTAGTAAATTTGGACGTTTCATTTATTTAGAAATTGCAGCACTTTTAAATGCATTAAAAAGAAAGAACAGCATAACAATTATATATATATATATATATATATATATATATATATATATATATATATATAATAATTTATACTGCTTTATTTAAAAAAATATTACTTTCCCACCCCTTAATAAGTAAACTTTGCGTATTTTCACAGTAAATATTTTGGTTATTACCGGCTTCGACACATTGAAGGCTGCATTTGTCGAAATGCCATCCTACGGTAGTGGTCGCGACAACATATCCCCTCAATCGCTATAATTGAAATGCACATCTCGTTTCGCTTATGTTGACTCCTAATTTACGTGGAGCGGTCACATTTTGTTATCCAATGTCAACCATTAGGCCCTCTCTAAGCTTGTTTGTAAACAACCCGCCACTACTGCTTTTTATGAGGCCCAAGATAGCTGACGTTTTATAATTAAAGGACATTGTAATATTATAATGTCATTTATTGAATTTAAGTAATAAAAATTAATTTTTTGTGTAAAATTATTTAAATATATCTTTCATTCTTGCTTTTGTCACCCGCAGCCGAGAGTAATTCAGTAAAATTCACGAAGAAATTTATTGGCAAGGACTTAAGATTGAAGCAAGAACGGAATACTCAGCCCGTTGATGGGTGCAGGCTTCACTGGACTTAATGGATCATTAACCGTATTATGTGATTTCCACGAGATGTTTTGATTCCCGAGGCCCGCGTCCTCGGCCGTGATGCCCATTTCACCCCTCTTTCGCTCAGGAAATTGAGCGGCCGCCGGCGCTGGCCAATCGCGAGACGACCCCTTGACACTGGCGCATCCGCCGACGGAGGGCGCTCTCTTGACCCCCACCCTCCCCTTCCCACTCTCCTCCCCCGACGGCACCTTCTGCAGCTCCCCACCTCCCACTCCCCTTCCGCCGCGGGCCCCCACGTCCCTCTCCCCTCTCGCCACTTGACCCCCGTCGCCCCCCTCGGCCTCCCGCCCGCCCGCCCGCACCGCTCATTGGGGCGCCGTAGGCAGCGAAGACTGGACACGGGCAGCTCGGACACCGCGACGACAGCCTCCGTGATCAGCCGTGAGTACCACTGTGGCCCCATGGCCACCCCCACCCATTAGCGCGGAGAAGTCACGGCCATGCGCCCACGCGATGCGGCCCTCGCGGGGGCAAGTGCCTCGATGTACACCGACTGGGGCAGGATTTCGTGGCAAACACACCTCCCGCGCCTCACTTCTGGTGGCGTCACCGCCCTCGCCCGTCGAATTTCGACGGATGTGCCTCCGCTCGGATTTTCCTTTCGGTGTGTCCGACCGTCCCTTTTAACGCGCTATCACAGCTCCCCATAAAACTTTCCCATCCAGGGGTTAATGATAAGATGGGCAGACGGGCGTGTGGAGGAAGCAGCCCAACACTCAGCGTCTTGTCCCATGTGCTCGCTATATTCTTTCCCTACCGTGCTCGCGCCGTGAGCTCATACTCGCATCCGAGAGGTCATTCAAAGACGAATGGGAATTCTCCTAACTCGATCCATGACGACGTTTGGACGTCACTGCATCCACGACGAGCCCCGAGATTGAATGGTTGAATTTTTGAAGTCCGCGACATCGAATTGTCATCATTTTCGAGTTGTAATACTGTCGATTCCTTCGTGTGGAGCACTCCCACGACGGTGGCTTGAATCACGTCAAATATTCTTCACGTCCGACTCGAAGCGCACGTGGGCCGTTTCAAATAGTTACGAGCGAGTGGAGATTATACAAGTGCCAATAGGTAGCGATCGCTCTGCACGCCGTTGGGTGAGCTCTAGGGAAATAGTAAATTTTCAAGATCCAAATGAATAAAAAGGTGCTACACCAAACGAAGATGGTAATTCCTAATATATATTCTGAGAATTCGGTTTGTGTTCCCCGGCTCGTCGACTGCCCAGAATCCCTCCTGAAATGGGCGATTCTGAATGGCGTCGCATCCCTACCCCTCCTACCGGTGCCACGAGGCTCTTCACTCGTCAAAAATATTGCTGCCACTCGTGGTCGCCGCCCGACTGAGTCACTCTCGGCCTCATCCCGCGAGCGTGGGCCCCACGCTGACCAAGGGTCCACGCTGCCAGCCATTCGGCCTCCCCGCTTTTTAACGCACATTCCGGAAGTAATCCGGTTTGATCCTCGTAAGAATATGTTGATCGGGTCGGTGATTAAAAACATTTATTCGTTTTAAAATTGTGGCTTTTATTTTTAATCCTCGTGATTACTCACTCTCGGTTTTCTTTGATATTAATGACTTAAAAGAAATCAATTTGCATTAAAACATAGTAATGGCCCTCGCCACTGAAAGTCTATATGATAAGCGAGCCAAGAGGTAAGACGCCTTGGATAACGCCTACTACTTGTTTTCTAATGTTCGCAATACTTCCTCTTCTTGCGTGAATGACGCTCATTTTTTTGCATAGCACATTTGAAATATTTAGCGAAAGTTAGATCCCGCGGGTAAACGCCGGGAGTGACTGCTTGACGACCCTAGGCAGAACATCTACGCCGAAGGTCTAAGGTTACCTCGGTACTGACCACGCTGCGTTTACCCCTAAAGTTTAGGGTGTTTACCTACCCTAACCCACGTACGTGGGAAACGGGTTAAGTCTCCTAGCAAATGAGGTGTGGTGGGAGTGCGCCAACGCGCACTCGGCGGTCGCTCATCGAACGTTGCGGGGGAAACCATGCCTGCTAATATGAGAGCTTTAGCAGAGACGGGGCCCAATCGGTTCGGCTAACCGATCTAGTTTCGCTGGGCTGGGCTTGGCTTCGTAGTGGCTTAGTTTTCGTAGCATAGATAGGTTCAGATGGATTTCGTAGCCGTTCATAGAGAGCACGAGTCCTTGAAGAGGGGGGCCAGCCCTTTGGAGAGGGTAGCCAGGCCCCTGCACGATCCGGAGGCCAACGTTTGAGGTGTTGGATTCTCGGCCGCGCTAAACCCCTGTTGGCGCCGTGTCACTAGGCGGGTCTCTAGTATCCGAGTCGAGTCCTCTCGAGCCCTTGTTTCCACGATTCTACCAATGGAGACGATCTCTTATTCCCGAATTTAACAGACTTAATTTTCTATATTCCATTCACTTTATAAGATAGAATTTTATTGTAACCAACAGCATTTCATGTCCAGTACTTGATCGCAAACCGCAGAATAGAGGTGCGTTCACGGTGTGGATGCGCCCATCACCGAACACCTTGCTGTTGGTTAGCATGATATCATGGGAGCTGAGAGATCTCACCGAGGGGGACGGAGGAACCTTCCTTCCGTTCCCTTACAGCCTTCAGTTTCCGAGAAACATCTAATGATGCGACAGGGCGAACGGATATTTCCCAAGGTGAAAGGGGAGGCGAATCGGAAGTATTCGGACCGTATAATTTACCCGATTCATCGATTCCAGATGTGGGGTTCGAAGCGGAGACCTCGACTGTGGCGAAAGCGCACCACACAGCATCTCGTCCTCGTGAGTTGCCGTTGTAGAATTGCTCTCGTCAGAATGCGAATGGGACGAATCAGGTGGGTTTACTTCGTGTTTCTCGGAAGATTGGCACCCCTAGAGCACGGAGCTATCGTCCAAACACTGGAGTTCTTATCTTTTCCCAAAGGGAAGGGTTAAGCCTCGTCTGGATACTTACCTAGCACACCAGTTTGTTAATGTCCAATGCTTAACCCTAACTTAATCCATCGGACGGAGCGGTGAGTGATGGATGCATCCTTATGAAGCAAAATTTTATCTTTTTGTGAATACAACTTTTTGCAACTAAACACTCAGATTTTGTGTTAACAAAAATATATTCATAAGAGTTTACACAAGGAGGAGGAAATGAATGGCAGACATTTTGAGTGTGGATGATAGGAAAATTCTCGTTAAAAATTTCATTTGGATGGTGGCTTTGTACGGTGCCGAAACAAGGTCGTTGAAGCAGGGAGTCAGACGTAGATCGCAGGAATTGAAATGTGAGTGAGAAGAAGGATGGTGAAGGGGTCAGAAAGGGAAAGAAACGACGAAGTGCTAGGTGTAGGCATGGTGCTTGCTGTGCTTTTTTTTAAGAGAGGCAGGTAATCCTGTTTATGCACAATTGTTTAGGCCGTGGCCTCCCAAACCTAACTAAGTCGGCAGGATACCAATGGAAATTATATATATATATATATATATATATATATATATATATATATATATATATACACACACACATACGTATAATGTCCATTGGTATCACCTTAAAAATATATTCAAACATGATTTTATAGATATTATGTATACATAAAATTATGTTTAAACATATATTAAGGTGATCTACCTAAGGTGTGACGGTAGGTTTTTGATAGGCAATACTTCGAAATATTTCTCTTGTCTCCCCTAACAAAAAACAACCCAACATACGACTCTACAAGTCCCTCTTCATCTCTGAGTACTTCATCCCTTAGTTCCATCCAACATCCCTATTCTACTCCAATCCCTTCCTCGTTAGCCTAATATTCTCCCCTATATCACAGTTTTCAATTTCCCATTCTCAATCAGAATGCTCTGCATCCATCTTTCCTGCCTCCTCAGGATTTCTCCCAACAATCCCCTTCCCTCTCCCACCATAGCTACCACTTCATCATTTGCTTTCCTTTCGGTCCATTTCACTTTCTCCATCCTTCACCACACCCTCATTTCAAAATCCTCTAATCTTCGTCTATTTTCCTGCTTCAGGGACCATGTTTCCGCGCCGCACATAACTACGCTCCATATCAAAGTTTTGACAAGCATTTTCTGAACATCCTTATTCAACGTCCCTGTCATCAACTCCCTTCCCCTTGTGAAAGCCTCTTTGCCTAGCGCAATTCTTCTCCTTACGCCCCTACTATTTTGACCATTTTGGTCCAAAACACTTCCGAGATGCGTAAACTGTTCCACCTGCTCTAGTTTTTTCCCTCCCATTTTAATGTTTAGCTTAGACTTGCTCCCTCTGGAAAACCATACAACCTTTTTTTATTTATATTGATTCTCGCACTGAATTTCCAATTCACTCAACAAAGCTTGCAACCCCTTTGCTGACTACCAAATTAGAGCTTGTTTATCAGGAAACCTAACTGATTTCACGAATTCCCCGCGACTTTCATTCCTACTTCAAGTTCTTCCCATGCCTCGTTAATCATTTCCTCCGCAAAATATGTATTCGTTGAACAGTACCCGTGATAATGGACAACCCTGCATCTTGCAACACCTCTTCCTAACACTGCCCATCCGGATCCTCCGTTCCCCATTCACACCTGAGGAGTCTGAGACATGCACAGGTTGCATATATCGTATATAGACATGTGTGTAATCACAGTATATCCGGAGAGGATCCAGCCATGTAATATTTTCATAAAATAGCCTACCTAGAACACCAAGGCCTTTAGTTTCTTTCGAATTACTTCCATTGGGACCTCACGCACTTATCCCCAAGTCCCTTCCACTTCTCAAAACAATCGGCAGTCCTTATTTCGGAATGGTCATCAGCGGTCTCGTTGCATTCTCCTTTACCTCATCATCCAACTGTTGGGAAGACTGTGCTTTTGTTTCAGGGCCATAGTCATACATCTATAACCTTTAATAGAAAAACTGGGTCATAGTTTTCTGCTTGGAGCGAGTCTTCTGAAACTTAAGCACGAAATTCTGGACGCTGATGAGAAAAAAGAGAATGTGACGAGGCAGCTGATGACCATTCTGAAAAAGGACTTTGACGATTGTTTTGAAAAGTTGAAGGTACGCTGGGATAAGTCTGTGAGGTCCCAATGGGGGGGGGAAGGTGAAGGGGTACGGATTTCAAGAAAAGAATCTCTTTGATTGAGATCTAAGTCACGGAACTTCGACGAAGTGAGATGTTGCATTAACCATTGACCTACCGAGTAAACATGATTATCCATAATATTTATTTGGTTTAATGGTACCGATTGCTCCGTTTATTTGTCAAAGAGATGGGACGCTAGGGAGACGAGAGAGAACTCGAGACTGACCACCCACCACCAGAAAAATAGAAGATCACCTTAAGAGGGAAGAAGAACAGGGAATGCAGTCATAGCCGTACTGTCCTCCAGTTTATGCCGCCTCTCTGAGGTTTTGGTAATCGTCATACATTGTTGGAAGTCTGCTGCAAAACGTAATTTTAAGCTGGATATGCTCTATACAACGGGACAATGATACATTTAATTGTTTCTACAAGGGCAAAAAGCTGACCTCCGAAACTACAATTAACCCCTCCTCAATTCCGTATGCTCCCTTGCTTCTTTCATTCCGTCCAACATGCCTATCCTATTCCTGTCTCTCCATCGTCTGTCAACCTTTCTCGCCTCCATCACAATCCTCACCATTCCAGCCAATTAAAATGTTCTGCATACATCTCCCCTGCCTCATTTGGATTTCTCTCAACAATTCTCTCTTCCTCCACCATTCCTGATAATTCTTCGTTTGTTTTCCGTTTAGTGCACTTCAGCTTCTCAATACTTCTCCAAACCCACATTTCAAAAGCTTCCAATCTAGAATACCATCCTGC